>NC_080431.1:40460856-40768911 GCF_028018845.1 Melospiza georgiana
AAGGTGTGAATAGAGTCATCATAAAAAGAGAGGTCAGGGCTGCAGGAAGAATACCAGAGAGGTGGGTGTTTAATTGAGATGTTATTCAGGTTGACCAGAATGAATTTACTAAGATCAAGAAGATCTTTAACTAAAGTCAGATCAGGAATTCTGTTTGTGAACAATGTTTGTGAAATTGAATCTTTGTGAAATTCTTATCTCCTATGACATGGTTCAAATAGCTCAACATTGCTGAAATTTAGGTTTTTTTGTTTTGTTAAGAGCTAGCAGTGCTCATTTAAACAAAACCAGTTTGGAAGCAAAACATATAGAAACAGAAATACATTCTTCCACTATATTCCCTTTTCAAAAGAAAAGTTGAAACTTTTTATAGCATATGAATAGTAAGAAAAAAGAGTATACATGCCTTAGGATTTTTAATTCTCCTTAATCTGTCTCTCATCCTATCACACTTGCTATTTTCATTTCTCTTGTGGCAATAAAGAAAAAAATTTCAACCTCCACGCATACCAGCAATTGAAGTTCCTGTTGAATTACTCCCATTTATTCAGTTATATTTTCATATTAATTCAGAATTTCTCTGGTTCACACTTCTCTTCATATGATATCACTGTGTTTTTGTGATACACCTCTGTCTAGCCACGTCTTAATGTTCATTCTTTAAACTCAAAGGCTTCATAAATTTTTTTCATTCTTTGACCTCAAATACATATAACCTTTCCAGTGCAAAAATCTGCCTGAAAGTTGGTGTTTCCACACTTACTATTTATGAGAAATTTTTCCTATCGTGATGAAACTATCTAGTGAATGAAAAGGAGCAACCACACACATAAATGCATGGATTTCAATGTGACAGCTGGACATTTTACCTCTCAGCATACAGAGATTTCACTTATATTTGCATCTCTCCAGAACAATATTCTTTTTCATCATTAATATTCAGAAAGAAGGAGCTTTTTGTTTATCAATTCTCTCAAGCCAATTTTAATTGGAAGGTCTTTAAAGAATTTGGGATGTCTCAATATAGGAAACAGTATAACACTGTGAATAATTACCACTCTAAATCAGTGGGAAGTTATGAGCTTGAATTTATTAAATGTTATGAGACTCTAAGACATTATAATAATAGTCATATATAATATGTCTAAAAAGGTGGACCTAAGGTCAGTTTCTAAAATGTTACATTCCTTTCCAGAACTCATGAGGAGGAAAGAAGGGCAGAATGAGTGTCTCATGATAACAGCTAATATTGTAAATACCATGGGACAAGTCGTAAACAGTAAGTTACAAAATTTTATCCTTTCCATTGAAATTTTCTGGATGTAAAATACAAATTGAAATACTTTTCTGGAACTGAATTTATAGAATCATAGAATCATAGATGATGGAAAAGACCTCCAAGATCAATGAACACCACCCTGTCAACTAAATCATGGCACAAAGCGTCATCCCCCATCATTTCTTCAACACCTCCAGAGATGGTGGCTCCATTACCTTCCTGGGAAGCCAGTTTTGGTATTTAACCACCCTTCCCCAGTTAAAAAAATCTTCCTCATGTCCAACCTGAACGTCTCCTGGTTCAGTTTGTGACTACGTCCTCTTGTCCTATCACTGGTTACCTGGGAGAAAAGGCTGAACCCCATCTGGCTACATCCTCCTTTAGCTGTAAGTAGTTGTAGAGAGTGATAAGGTCTCCCCTGAGCCTCCTTTTCTCCAATCTAAACAATCTCAGCTCCTTCAGCTGCTCCTCGTATTACTTGTTCTCTAGACCCTTCGCCAGCTGCATTGTCCATTATCTGAAAGATTAGTCAAAGCCAGCTCCCATCTCAATCTCCCATCTCTCTTGAAGGAGAAATATTAGCCTGAAGTTTCAATACAACTGTTCATCAAAGTAGCCCGTCTCATTTGGACTTTCTAGGATTTGTTTTTCCTCTTCTCAGGGCAATAACCTTCAGTCTTGGTGCAACTCCTGGGTGCAACAGTAAAAATTAATTAAAAAATAGGAAAAACAGTTTTTAGAAAGAGAAAAGATTGGAGAACAGCAAGAAAAGCATCACTTTCTTGAGGGATTAGCTTTATATAATTCTGTTGAGTCAATTGCACAAACCTTTTCAGTTGATAATTTTTATATCCAAGCTACAGATTTCTTTCCTCCAAGCACTCAGTCACCAGGTCCTACACAACAGGAGGTTCTTTACCATGGCAACTCTTTAGTTAATCAGCTGTATATTAGCTACACCCAGAAACCCCACTACATACCAAATGGACGACATGAAAAATACCTACTGGAGAGAGCTAGTCCAAAGGCATTGTAAGGAAAAATAGTAAAATAAATAGCTAATAAGCTGCAGTCTGTGTAAGGAACAGATTTCTCTTCCTTGTGGGCCAGCTGCCCCTGTCAAGTCCCTTCTGTTGTATGCTCCTCTCTTCCACTCAGGGTGTCAGGGCATAAATAAACCCTGAATCCTCTCAACAAACAAAAACATTGTTTCCTTTATTAGAGATGCCCAAGGATATTTTCTATTGGCCTTCCATGTCTGCCAATAACAGCAGTTTGGGTTTCACAAGAATTTATGCACTAAATCATTCACTGCTTACTCTGCTGAATGAGAAGCTTCATTATAATAATAATAAAAAAAATTAAGAAACAACAGTAGCTTCCTGAATGGGTTTCCTGATTGTACTTGAACTAGTATTAACCACCTTTGCTTTCTGGTTGAGGGATTAGTGCTACATGCCTAAATATTGCAACACATTACTTCTCCAAGTCTGGCCTCAAAGTGCAGCCCAGATTACTGTGTGGGGACCCAGGTGCTTTATGCTGGACACAGGGATAATTAGATATACTGCATGGTCTTGCTCTCTTCTGATCCAGAATTATACCTCAGGATCCATAATTATAGGTATTCTGAACTGGTGGTGTATGAGTTGCCACACTGGGAAGGCATGGCTTCAACTCAACTAAAAGGAGAAGTGCTGCAAACAAGGGTGTCTCTCGGGACGAAGGTGTTTGGGAATAATCTATCCTTAGGATTCCAAACCCAAAAGCCTTGCCTGGTACTAGGCATGGATCCACAGTAACCTAGATATGATTCATAGATACAAAGTCCAGGATGGTCAAGTTTTATGTTGCAAACAAATTTGAGATTCCGTGATATTTGATAGAAATGTGTGAAGTTCAACTATGCCTCCTTCTCTGTTCCCTTATAATTTCTGTGCCACATGACTCAGTAATCTACTTCCCAAGCAACTCTAGAGTCCTCAATAAACTTTCACAGGTTATACAGCTCATTGCAGAATCTGGCCCTTGGTTATATCCATAGAAGAAGTTAATTCCTTCCATTTTTAATGAATTACAGATGAGTAGCAATTTTAGAAGCCTTTCATTAAATAACAGGGAAATATAATTTCCAATAAAAGGGGATAGCCTTTAACTACAGGACTGTTGGGATGGAACATACCAAACAGGAAATTTTGATTACAGAGTCAGTAACTTCTGCTGGCCTTTGCCAAACTGCCAAACAGCCTCCACAGATATGTCACCATTGCTAATGTCCCAGAAGATCAAAGGGGTTTGGTGTCTTACACTGCAGCTTCTGCAATCACATCTGTGCTGTTTACCCATCCAAATTTACAATTGCTGAAGAGCAGATGTAACTGGCAGTCAGTCTGGAAATGCAGAGAGAGAGCGGGAGGAAAAAGGCTTCCAGGAATGGAACAAAACCAAACTGTGGACAGCATACCCTTCAACAGAGTCCAGTGTCTTTCTTGGAGCCTTAGTTGGGTGCAACCCAAGAGAACCTGGCTACAACACATTCTGTCCTCTAACATGTGACTTTCTGTTGTGATTTAGAATATGTGCAGCACTGTAGTTAAAGGTAAATGTCAGTAAACAAAGATTAATTTGGACAAGACATGGTGTGACTTTCCAGTCTGGCCTCAAGCACAAAACTGGCGAGTTTGCCAATTGTTGCCAATCAATATTGTTTGTTTTTTCTGATCTTTGTTCTAGGCATGGGGAATGCAAACCAGGAGACCACTGGCAACCTGAAAAAAAAAATTGTATAATAAAAAATAATATTTTTGCTTGTGCCATGCCGTGTTGGGTTAACCCTGATAGATAGTTAGTTAAGCACCACGCAGCTGCTGACTCTTTTTGCCTGCCCTCTACTACCAGTGGAACAAGAGAACAGAAAAGAAAGGGTAAAACTCATGAGTCAAAAAAAAATAGCTTAATGAACAAAGGAGCAGTGGAAGAACAAAGGAGAACAGAAAACAAAACAAAAAAACTGATACAAAGGCAATTGTTCACCACCTTCAAAGCAGTAGACTGACACTCTGCCAGGTCCCAAGCAAAAGATGGCTGACCTAGGTAAATCCCTCTCACTTCACTTTTTATTGCTGAGCATGACATTGTGAGGCATGAAGCACCTTTGATTAGCTTGGGTCACTGCCCAGTTCTGTCCCCTCCTAGCCTCGTGTTGGCTCTGTTTATTCACTGGATGGTGGCAGAGTGAGAAACGGAGGACTTTGACGATTGCAGACACTGATCAGCAGTACTTAAAAATTAGAATATTTGGCCAGAAATGCAAAATGTGGCATCATATCACCTGCTATGAAGAAATTTAACTCTGTTCCAGCTGAGATCAGTGCACATGCAAAGGCTGTTTCAATATTGGGAGCAAAAAAGGTCTCCCAAGGGCACTCTGAATCCCATCATTCTGTGAAACAACACCAAACGTCCACAGAAGAACAGCATGCCTAAAAATCCTTGGAGGTTCTGCAGCTGGTGACACCAGGTCCCTTAGAGGAAAGATATCTGCATTTCTGAAAATAAGAACCTGAAGTCATCCTCTCTGTTTAGTGTCACCAACACAGGCTTCATTCAGTGGGTACTTCTATGGAAAAATCGAGTGCTTTTTCACTTACCCTGAAGTACCCAAGATATCTGTATGGAGTGACAGAATATGGCATGGTGTGTAGGAGGCCTGAGCCCATCTTCAGCTTCAGCTGGCACTCAGATGCCATATGCAACCTCAAATACCTGCATGGGAATTGTACTCTCTCAGAGCAGATGGACTGATTTACAGAGGTCCAAATCCTGCTCAATAAGTGCACCCTGTGCTGCACCCCAAGCAATGGATATTCTTGTATTTTCCTCCTGTGAGTATCTGCCATGTTGCTTATAATCAACCCTGAAGATCCTCCTGCAGAGAGTCAATGTCAAAGGGAGGATCCTTGTAGCCCGAAGAGCTTTATGGGAGCTTCTTTATTCAGCACTGAAGCTCTTAACCATGTGTCTGCTACCAGACACTCTCTGCCTATCTATGTTAAGGCAGATTTTACTTCAGATTTACCTTCCAGGCAATCCTTTGTTCCAGGTGGAGATGTGTAATTCATCCCAGGTGAATTTTCATGCTCAAAAACTCAGATTTTTTCCGGCTTCTCTGTGGCATAAACTGTAAAACGGAGGCATTCAATAAATAAGTAAGTCACTAAGGTGAGATGTCTCAGTTTTATCCAAAGACTCCAACCAGGGAGTGGATAAGTGAGTCTTGTCTTAATGCCATTTTGTAAACTGCTTGTGGTTAGGAGAAGAAAGCACTTTAGCCCAGGACTACTTAGGAAATTACTTTTATTGATATATTTAGCATCATTACTATGTATCAAGAGATCTCTAATATCTTTTATTTCATTTAAAAGCAACTACTGGCATTTCAGCAAATATGTTTTTGCTACAGTATTTAGGCATGAAATATGCCAATTTATACTCTAAGACCTATTGCAGATGGTAATAAAAAAAGGTGAAAATGTCTAACAAAGCAGTTGCTGCATTCTGTCGACAAATATCTTTATCTGTTATATGACCTTGTCTGCTGGTCTTTGAACTGGGATTCCAAGTGTGAACAGTACACCAAGTGGGCCACATTCATTGGGAATTATACATAAAAATAGAAATCCTCTATTCCTACTCCCCAGCAATGGGTAGGGACTAATTTCTCAGGCCATTTTCAAAGTATGTCTCTTCAATTTTGAGTTGGTCTTGTTCTATGAAAGCTGCTACAGATTCTGTGAAATGAGTCTAGAAAATCCTTGTGGTGACAAAAAGGTTGTTTCTATAAATCATAGTATTTTTCCTTTAATATTGTCATAATGCTGGAACAGTGGTGACTTGACAGGGGGAAATTCTGGTGAGCATGGTTATATCTGGTGTTAATGTAAGTATTATATAAAATTTTCTTTTATTTTGAAGGCTTTAAAAAAAAATAGATTTCTTCCAGTGACTACTTCCAGCTCATCCACAAAAAAACAAAATATGTTCTGCTGTCACTGGGATCAAATCAGTGCCTGACTTATATCAAGATAGTTAACAGTCTTCTGACTCCGCTTTTCATCAGATATAACGGTGAGGTATAAATTATTCAGCTCCATAATAAACCTTTCCAGTAAGTCACAATCATTTTTCCAAATCAGGAAAATATCAGTGAAGTGCTATAACTATTACAAAAATTGTTTAAATTTCTTTAAGGTGTAAAACAATTCTTCTTCAAACTCCGCCATTTCAATCATAAGTCTTTTCCTATCATTGAGGGGATACTCTTAATACTTTTTACATCAATCAGGACCATCAAATGTCATTTGTAATCCATCCATATGGATAGCCCATTTTCAGTTAGGCCAGTAATACTTTTTGTCATGATGAGATATTTGAATAATATTATGCTTTATGCTCAGATGCAGCTGCATGAAATAGAGTTAAGTAGATGGGCCAAATTCCACTGAATTCATCAGGAGCTGCTTTCAACCTGAACTGGACAGGGATTCTATGGTCTTTCTGTGTATGGATTGGATGTGTAGCTATCAGAAGTAATCTTCACACAGTAATAATCACTCACATTGAGCTTGCAGCACAAAGAACCCTAACTCACAAGCCAATGCCAAGATTCTCTTTCTTTTCTACCCTCAGAGTTTTTTTGAAAGTGGATTTCCAGACGAAAGAGATGCAGGAGTTACCAGTTAGCAAAGCTTGAAACTGGGAAAAGCTGTTACATAGCTGTGCAATGCTAGATCTATGATATAGCTACTCAACATCTGGTCTTCATGTTTACACTGTTGCTCTTTGACATCTTCAGGTGTTAAGGAGGCCGTCAAAAACATGTCAAGACATTTCCATTAAATGATGACACAGAAAAATATTTTTAGCAATTTTTCATATTTTCTTGACTTCCGTATCTTCCCCCTACTATGGCAAAGCTGTGCATTGGCAAGTCAAATGTTCCTGAAAATAGAACTTTTCATGATTATTGTGGCTTCTGATGTATATTCAACTATAATGTAATTGAGTACACATATACTTTTACAAGCACATGTGTGTGGTGCAGCCATCCTGCAAGCTGAGTGGATACAAATGGTACTATTTCTCTCCATCTGAAATATGTGGAACATATTTTCATTTAATCCTTGGGTGAATCATCAGGCAATCCCTTTAATACCATCTCTTAATTTCTCTCTTTGAAGATCTGGCCTTTCTTCATCCTCATATTTTATTTTCTAACTTGGAGGTTTTTTCTTACTCTGTTTTCTTTATCTGACATGCCTAACTTCCTTGCATATATCCCAGCTTCAGTATTGGGTTTGTCATGGGTTTTTTGCGTGTTGTATGCAGCTTTTTCTCATTTGTTCTTTTTCACATCCACATCATTTAGGACTCATAGCAGCTTTTACAATCGTGGTGTCTTCTCCTAACTTGACTTCAGATAGAGACTCAGTGACTGTCCCCTTCCTGAAGAGCAGTTTGGTTTTATCTCCAATGTGAAAATATGAGCAAGAGTTAGACATGTGTTTTGATTATAACTTGCATGTTGTTCTCCCTCACAGGAGAAGAGGGACCTTTAAAATGCAGTCCAAGTTTCACAATATCAAAGAAAGAATTCAGAATCCCATGAAAGTAAATCAGAAGGAAATAATGAGAGCTGGGATTGACAAGACAAAAATTATTATTAGCTTCAAGGAGTGACTATAAGACTTGTTAGAAATTTAGATAAATTTATAGAAGTATCTAACAATGTTTACTAGGCACAAAGAATTTTTTTATTATAAAAAAAGAAAAAATAAATAAAACAATGTAAATGCTTAAAATTTTAGCTGTTACCACAGGATTTTGTGAGCTCTTCTTATTAAAATGATTGGGGCCGATCACACTAATTTTTACTCTCCTACAGAAAAGAGGTTTGGATATGAATTACATTCTATTAAAATAGACTTAGACCAAAATAATTTTTAACTTTCTTATCCTCCTTAAATATGTAGAAAACAAAAAATTTTTCTGACTTGCAATAAGATGACCCATACATTAATTCACATGTATTAAAATGACACCTCTCTCATCCAAATTCACAATGGAATTATTGTTAGATTAGAAAAAAAGTCTTGAATAAACCCAAGATATGTCTTCATAAATATTAGAAATATTTTAAAGGGAAGTTCTTTATCTTTTATCAGCATTACAGAATAACTGCAGAGTGAGTAAATTTTGTATCACAGGGACAAGGATCATAACAGTATGAATGACTTGAATTACCTTGGGTATTTTCCTAGCTATAAAGCAATTTATTCCTTATTGCTTGAAGGTAATACTTGTGCTGAAAAATGGGACACAATGCTTAATTGAATTTTTTTTTTATGTACATAAAGGCTGCTTACATTTCTTAGAACTGAATGGCATAAGAGTGCTGCAACAATGCAGTACACAGAGTGCTGTCACTTGCTGTTACTATGGGGGAAAGTATTGAAATAATTTTGCACATAATGAATGATCATGGGGATGTTCAAAAAGGCCGAGGGAAACAGAGATTTCACTGAACATTATAGATGCATATCTGTTGTCCCATATAGGGCAAATTACATCCTCATATTACAATTTTCAAAGTAATTTCTAAGACTTTTGATTATGAATCTGTAGATGTTGTGTTCAAAGAATGTACATCTCGCTGTTCTTTCTCCCTAGAAACAACCCCCTTTCTGGAGCTGGAAAATATAGAAAGGATTTTCAATTGAATACCCAACTTTCACTAATATCATTGGAAGTTACTAATAAGTTTGAAAATTTTAGTAGCCCTTATATGCATCTTTAGAAATAAATAAAAATTCCCAAAATCTATTAAAAAGATACTTGTGTAGAAAAAAATCAGTAGATTGAGCTCCTTCTCAGTTAAAACATAAAGAAAACATATTGTGTTATATATAAAAATATCAATAGCTAAGGTTGGAATCTGATTTAAATTTTTGTAAATGTTACAGTTTTTTGTTTTTTAAAAATACAGGATATAGGGGAGAATGTTTAGAGTGCAGTAGGCAAATTATTAGATGATCTGAATCCTTAAGAAATAGGGACCCTACGGAAAACACTTCTCCTCCTTTCCCCCCATCTATTCATTCTTATGAAGATGTGTTTAGTGCTTAACATTGTGTTATTGTTAAACACAACCCTGTCTGGCTGAAGCCCTGTATCCCAGCCTAAAGCTCAAGAGACATTTTTTTATCTCCAAATCGTATATGAATCCATAATAGAAGCCCAAGACTCCATACAGCCCTAAATGTAACATGATGAATGTGATGTCCTTATAAGTCAGCAGTATAACTTTTACAAAAGGCAAACATCACACTCAAATACTGGAACTCAAAAACTAGAACTGTTTGTATTTTCTTGCTTGACTATAATGTTAGATGTATACATTATTTATTAATGGAGGATGGATTTTTCTTTTGATTAAATGCAACTGTTACTTTAACAAACAGATATGAGATCCCCAAGCTCTCAGTGTGCAGGGAATTTTGTCCATGCATGCCATGCCAATGGATTGTCAGTAATGGAAAGTGACGGAGTGTGGAGGGGAAGGGGCTTCGTTGAAATACCCTTACTTTCATGGTAATCTACCAGCTACAAATGCTTATCTCAAAGGACTGCACCTTGCTGTAATTGCTACACTTTGTCTGAAACTATAAAACATTGTTCCCCTTCCCAAAGCTGCTGAGAATAAGGCCTAATGTTTTCATGTGAGAAGAAAAAACAATAAATTTAAATTTAGAATTCAGTAATAGAGAAATTCAGCTTTGAATAAATAATCTAATAGTGTTGAGTATATTTTCAAATCTTTGATATTCTCCCAATGGATGATCTAACTGTGGGATATCTACTGTTATAGCCAGATTGCCATAAGATGAGGTATGGGAAAGCAAGCAAACAAAGAAAATCCCATGAGAATCCTGTCCACTCTCTTTTGTTTGATTCTATAATGATATTATAGTAGTGATCTCTATTTTGATGACTGTCTTCCATCTGCAGCTTCACTGGGACATGTTGCAATATCTAAGTCCTGAGTTACCCCAGCCCAGTCTTGGCACTAGGGGTGAGATTCATCTCACTTGATTTCAAACACAAAAATATCAGTGTCTTGAGTTTTCTCTACAGTCTTTGAAGGTAGATAACTCCAGAAAATGAGTAATCTGCTAAATGTTTCTTCTCTATATTAATTAGCTTCTGGAAGTACCTGTCCTTCTGCTTTATACCAGTTAAAGGCTATACGATTAGTTGGCTAAGTTTTACAGAGATTAATTCTATCTCAAAGTCTGTGCATGAAAGTATCAAGCTCATTTCATACTTCAAAGCATAATTCCAAAAGAATCATTGAGACAATAATTGGGTTTTTAGAATAAATATCCTACTTTCCCAATGCTTATTGCTTAATATTTTAGGTGTATTTAATATAAAAAAAAACTTGATTCAGTTGCAACGTTAAGTCATGGTCTTTCATAAAACATGGAATGTTTTGCAGCCAGGTGACTGGGCAACCAACTGTTTTTCTCCAAAGCAAATAGCTGGCTCCAAAAAGTTATTGTCTTTTTTATATGAGCCCAAAGTGCAACTCTTGGGCAAAATGAAAGAATTCCTATTAAGTGACCAGACTTTAAAATTTCTGTTTATGTCTAATACATACTATGAAGATTCAAAAGTGTGAAAGGCCACAACAAAGAGGATGCATGGCAACATTGTCATTGCTAGAGCAGGAAGGTTCATTATCACCCCAAGCTGTCATCAAGAGAATATAAATAACAGAGTATCAGACATTGGCATTTGTGGTTGAAATTCTGGATATTTCAAAGTAGAATAAATTACATCTTTGGTTATGGTAGGGTCATAGCAGTCTCAAAACAAGACTATTTGCATATAAAAAGTTCCATGGAGACTAGCAGATAAAAGATTCAATGAAAGAGCACATTTGTCATAAGCTGAAAGTTAAAGTTGGACTACAGTAAAAACAGCAGTGATAATTATACAAAATTTGCTGTGGAATCAGGCAAATTAATGGGTGGACTTCTTACAGGTAATCTAGGTCTGACAGTGGAGTTGAAATCAGATAAAGTCAAGCAGAAGAGTTTGAAGTATCAGATCTCAAAGTCATATATTTTTTTAACCTATAGATTTGCACCAAAATTCCGTAAGTAAATCTATTACAGTTATGTTATCTCTTTTCACAATACTAGCAAGAGAGATGGAGGCTTAAAACAACCAGTCAGGTATCAAACATGCTTGATTTCTTCCAGTAACAATTTAACTAATAAATGCACAACAATAAAGTCTGTGGGAAGCACAAAAAAATGCCCTGGACTTCATACATAACCCTCTGTGTTCCATACTGGTTGACCTGATTTTCTGATCTGTTTTTGAAGTCTTCAGCTCTGTATCTTCTAAGGAATGCAAAGACTTGGTTCTGGAAACAGTTTCCTCCATTCCAGATGGCTCCAAAAACCCACAGCAGGATGCAGCTGACCCTGTCAGCCATACTGGTGGTATCTCTGGAAAATGTATTTAAGAAAGGGCAAATTGGTGCATTGCAATTTGGAAAGTATGGAAGTGGGTAAAAATGTGAAAAGTAACCATCGAAACATCAAGGTCAGAGAAGGAGGAAGGGGAAGACACATTCCAAGAGCCAGAGCAGACGTTCCCCTGCAGACCACGGTGAAGCAAGCTGCTTCTCTGCAAACTACACAGGACAATGCCAGAGCAGATATACTGCAGCCTGTGGAGGACCCCATGTGGAAACAGGTCCTGAAGGATCTGTGGACAGTAGAGATGAGTCTATACTGAAGCAATTCTGAAAGGACTGAAGCCTGTGTGAACCATACATGCTGAAGCAAAAGAAAAGTGTGAACAGGAAAAAGTGGTGAAAAGGAGCTGTTATGGACTTCCTATAACCCCAATTCACCATAGTCCTGTGCTGCTTCGGGCAGGGCAGGCACAGGAGGAAGAGAGGGGAGAAGTGGATGGAGGAGTTGAGAGGTAGGTATTTTTTAAATTTTGATTTAATTTCTTACAATACAACACTATTTTAGTTAGCATTTAATTAAATTCATTTTCCCAAGTTGAATCTGCTTTGTAAGTTATGGTAATTGGTGGTGTGCTTTAACCCTAGCCATCAACCAAGCCCCACACAGACATTCTCTCACTCCCCCACCAGCAGGACTGGGGAATGAATTGGAAGGGTACAAGCTTGAAAACCCACGGGCTGAGATAAAAACAGTTTAACAGGAAAAGCAAAAGCTGTGCACAGAAGCAGAGCAAAATGAGACATTAATTCCTATGCGCCCCTTCCTATGGGCAGGCGGGGGTTCAACCATCTCAGGAGGATGGGGCCCCGTCACAAATAAGAGTTACTTAGGAAGACAAAGCACCATCACTCCAAACATCCCACCTTAGTCCTCCTTCCTCCCAGCTTTATACACTGAGCATGAAGCCCTGTGCTCTGGAATATCCTCTTGGTCAGTTTGCATCAGCTGTCCCAGCTGTGTCTCCTCCCAGCCTCTCATGCACCCCCTGCTCCCTTGTCAGCACAGCTGTAGGAAATGCAGAAAAGACCTTGTCTCTTTGTAAACCCTGCTCAGTAACTCTAAAAACAAAAACAATTCTAAATGTTCATCCATATGTTCATCACAAATCTGAAACACAGCCCTGTACCAACCACTATGTAAAAATTAACTATACCCCAGCTAAAATCAGCACAATTGAGAAGTGATTTCCCTGTCATGTGATGACCCATGAGCTTCTTCACCTTGTTTGCAAGGCAAAGAGGGACTGGAAGCCAGCTGAAATCAACATACACATACCACTACAGCCCTGAGAAAATAATTAAAATAATTGCTGTTTTATGTCCAAGAGTCCAATGAATAAGCACACAGATAAGACACATCTAGATAAGCACACGTGTAGAAACATCATTATAATTCACTGTTTCCTATGATGCCAATATCTGATATTTCTGATCTGATCCATTGACTCTCCAGGCCAGAACCTCCAAATCATCACTTCACAGGAAAGAAGAGCATTTATGTAGCAAGGAAAGAAATAGAAATATAATGCATGTTTTTTTAGAGGAGGCTTTATATTGAAATGACCACAAAATATTAGGACAACTCCTTCTCCCTTGCTGTATATGTCTACATCTGACATAGTTTAAATGTCTGCACTGGCATGGATTGCATGGTCAGCAAAGAAAAATGAGGAATAGTAGGCACCTTTTATTTTGAACTAGTTCTTTTCCATACCTCATTCTCTCTCACAACTCTTTGTGCAGCCATGTGGTAAACCAGATTAAGTACTTGGCACATTTCCTCCAAAGAAACTGCTGATTTATTTGTTAGTCTATGAAGAGCAAGGAAAATACTGCTCAAGCCAGTTGTGCATATCCATTACCAAGGAAGCACTTTTCTAGTCTGCATCAAAACAGTGAGAAAATTTTTTTACTTCAATGCTTGTATATAAAGTCACACCTCCATGCTAAGTATTAGCTCTCAGGAAGTGATAAGGAACCTTCCTTATATAAATGAGTCCTTATGTAGAGCGCCCTTGGAAAATCATCACCAGCATTCCATATGGTTGAAAACTCCAATAAAGTAGTTCCATAGGGTAGTTTCTTTGGCAGCACTGCTACCTTAGAGGATTGCAAAAAGACTTTTGCTATCCTGGGGCGCAAGTCAAAAGTGAGCTGAATTTACTGAACAAACAAGCTTGCCCCTGCTGCTTATCTGCCTCTTCTTTCCTCCTTTGCTTGCAGTTGGAAAATCTTGCCCCGAGATCTGTGCTAGCTCCAGTGTTCACTGAGGTCATCTAGAAGAAATAATTTCAATCTTTTCTTTTTTATTTTCTGAGGGAATATAAGGGCAGGAAAGACAAGGCAAACGGACAATCCTCGGACTTCAAGAGATGGATCAGTTCAATGCGGTGTTCAATAAAACACCAGAACTGACACAGGGGAAATTCCTGGCCATGGGTAGTGAGGAAAGGTGTGTGAAAGAGGAATTAAGTGGTCTCAGCTCTATTTTCTAACTGCACTTCAGCTTCTATTTCACTTTTCAGCTCCAGGTATAAAGGTAGCAACCTTTATGGTTCCCCTAAGGACAACTAGTGGTCTGAGAATGATAGAGTTTGGCTCTGTTTACTTGCAATAAATCTTTAGGAGTTACAGGACTACATGATTTTTATGCCAACAGCATTTGAAGCCAGCTTTCTAAGTCATTAAATCCGTTGTTTTGTTTGAGGAAATAAATGGCTGAAGCCACCTTGAGGCTAGTTTGAGGGAATTCACATCCCTGGTAATCTGTGAAGAGTCTCTTTTATCTGTCATACTGTTTTGTGCTACATATAACTGAATTGTACCTAGTTTTTCAGCATATATGAGAGCTGTCTCACCTAACTTCAGATGTATGCATCTACCACAGCTGACCTAATTCTACTATGCACTTTCAGTCAGAGAAAAAGTATTTTTTAAGGCAGTTTCACACAACTAATCTTAACTATACCAGGAAAGACCTTTTTCCTTTCATTGCCCACAGTGGAAACACACTGACATGTTTAGATACAGCTTTTCTAGACATCTATCTGCCTTTGTTCTGCAGAGAGAGGATAGAGTCTAAAGGAAGTGATGTGGCAAAATTACACAAAAACAAATACTGTGGTGCAAGTTGTGAAGATCTCTGAAGCAAAAAACCCTTGCAACACTATACAGATTTTGTGGGGTTTGCACCACATTGGTCTCAGTCCCACCCCATGCTCTCTGGCATGTCCGGCTCCCAGGCTGGGTAGGGTGGTACCCTACCAGGGCAGGGTAGGGTCTTACACGTTTTTGTGAAACCCTATCCTGCCCTGCCTCTTCCATAGGGAGATCCTGCAGCTCCCAACTCCAGGGAGCCATGCCTGATACCCATGGAGCAATCATTGCCCAGAAGTGACTTCTCTGCATTGTTCAAACTATGTCTTTATTTTTTGTAAAAGATTAATCCAGTTTGAGTGCTGAGATCATTTGTTGATGAGAACCTTAAAGTGGTAAGTTGAGCTGACCTGTAAGTCCAGTTCAAAGCAGCCTCTTGATCCAAAATAAAAGGCCAATGTGGAAATAGTATGTGCTTTTGAATTTATTTACATAACAGAGGCAATTCATTAATGTATATTTTAAAAATATCTATATATAAAACATTAAATGTGATTTGAGGACCCCACTCCAGCTTATTTTGCTAGCATGCACCCATTGTTTTAGCTCATGGACAGGGCAGACAATGAGAGATGGAATCACAAAAAGAAATGGAATCACTGAGGTTTGCATCAGTACCTGATCACTTTTTTTGGAGGATATGTTTTCTTCTTGGGTAATATCATAGTAACTTAGGTGTCCTCTATTTGGTCCTGATGTTGTTGTCAGACATGTGTAAATGTAAAAGAACTGAAAGTGTAATTCCAAGGTCACCTCAAGTATTACTAAAACATACTGGATTGCAGCAAGGCCCCAGGGAAGTGACTCTGTGCAACTAGACTTCTGATCTCTACAACTGTCCCTCAGTATTTGGGAACATATTGACAGTACAGTTGTTTTCCAGTATTTTTAGAATCTTTTCTCCTTAAGCAATTGAAGTTTTGCTGGACTTCTCTGTGGCTGCTTATGATACATTTCCTTATATTCAATAAGGTTCTAACTATAGGCATTCTCCATGTAAATAATTTTTAATCAGTGACATATAGTACCAAAAAACTGACAATAAGAAGAAAACCAAGCTCAAAATACAAGTTGGATGCTTGTCAGAGAAATAAATAATAGTTTGATGTGCCATAAACAGTAGGAGACAGGATTTTAATGTGACACTGAGGCAATTTCTTCTATGTATATTTTTATTAATGTCTTCATTACTTACTCAAAGGCTTAACTTTGGATGTAGTTCACCCTCTTTAAAAGGCACAGAATACTGGCTTCTTTTATTATCTTGTACTGATTCTGGTTCACTTTGGAAGGATGAGCAGTGTAGTTTCCTTGAGTTCTTGGTGAGCCTTCAAGTATACATATATCCATCAATCACACAGCATCGATACAAAAATCAGAATTGAAGCATCAGGGGTTCTAGATCAGGCAGGATGGAATTTGGCAGGGAAACCAGTCATCTTCTGCCGTCTGAAAGGCCTCATGATACGATGCGTGCCTTCCAGTACCCACTCAAAGAAATGTCTCCTTCAGGTCTCTATCCTTTCTGTCAACATCATAAAAAAAATACCTTGCAGTCACTAAAATGCCTGTAGAACTGGAGAAACTGAATCTCGTGAGCAGTATGTTTTCAAGAACAACACCCAATGTCCAGACATGAACCATCAGAATTGGTTTCCAAAGGAGAAATTATTTCAGACAGCAGTTTTCTCTCACTTACTACAGTGTTTTCAAGAAAAGCTCTCAAGAAACAGCAACACAGAACGACCTATAAGAATAAAGCCTGTTTTCACACCAGTAGAAGAGATTGAGGCCAGCCCATCACAGTAACTTGTAGAAGTGACCACCTAACCATGTTCACAGAATATCTCAATAGAAATATTGTTATAACAGTTTGATAATTATAATCACAATAAAGACACTCTCCAATTGCTATCACAGGCACAAAATTCTTGGGGGAAAATAATTTAAATTATTTCCAATTTATAATAGAGCTAAATGATGAGAAACAAAGACAAAATCTAAACCACCTTCCACAAATCCCTAAGAGCGCAAGGGAAATAGGGAATGGGGACTGTGGTCAGTCCATAAAATCTTTTCTGTGCTACTCCTTTCTTCTCACACTTAGCTGCTGCTACTGCATGGACTCTCCATATCTGCAATTTCCTTCCAGCTTCTCCAGGGTGGGGTGCTCCATGGACTGCAGTGTGGACACTTGCTCCACCATGATCACCTCCAAGGGCTGGAAGACCTCTCTGGGGATTCTCTGCTTTTCTACCTGGAACACATCCTCTTCCTCCTCTCAGCTGTTTCTCACTTTTTTTCCCCTCACTCTTCTCTTGGTCATTTTTTTGCCCTTTTTTAAACTCTTTCTCCCCTGAGGTGCCACCCTCGTGGCTGCAGGAATCAGCCATATCCCCTGCAGTCCCCACTGCCAGTATATGAGCATCTACACCCAGTTCAATGGCAATAACCTTTTTGTCAGTTGTTTTGTCAACTAAACAGCTTAGGTTCTAAGCTGAGTGCTATCATCAAACTCATGATCTTTCTGACACTGAATATTAATTTTTCAATGAGGATTTCATTGGAAGAATTGAAGCTAAACTCAGGGATTTTGGGGTAGTATCTATTGAAGACAGTAGTCTTGTTATCTAGTATCACATTTTATGTTATCCATAGTGGAAAGTACATAAATAGATGAGGCATAAATTATACAGGCTTCTTCATGTATTCATTCTGAAGTGTATACCCATAACAGGTCTAAATTATATATGAAAAATTGTAAAATTCACTCTGAATAGGCACTTACATGTATATGATTGAAAGGGCAAGCTAGTGTGCAAACCTACACCCTCTCCAGCTGCATATAGTTGAAGCTGGCAAGGCCAAAGAAAACCTCACTCCATAGCTCAGTGTCTGTTCACCACCATGGATACACTGCAGAAGGTCCCTCCTCACTGCGAGCGCCCAGCAAGCTGCACAGACTGCCACCAGGCACTGCCAGGGAACTCCAGCAGTAGGAGCTGGCTGGATAGTTCATTCTGTTCAAATTACTGCTTTTCCCCATACAAACAGAAATGAACGGCAATGTCTCTTCCTGTCTGTCCCACATAAATGCTGCTCAAGAGATAATGAGTGCGTACAGATCATCATTGCCATGTAAGCTAATACCACAAACAATTCCTTGCTATTGCAGTAATGAGAACAAAGTGATCAGCTTTTAACAGATAATGCTGCCTTGAGTGTGGAAAATGATCAGATGTTTCTTAGAAAAACTTTAAGTTTTACAGGACCTGTGTTGAGACACTTGAAAACGGAGGTGGTGAGTTTGAGCACAAGATGGATTGGAAAGTAGTGGAGGTTATGCTGCCCATGGGAAGATCATTTTCAAAGGAACACATGGTAAGGTCGGGGAACATAAAATACCTGTTAGCATGCATATAATATGTTCACTCTGCAGCTACTAGTTTCAATATCTGAACAATAACTGATGTCTCAGTTGAGAGCAGGTAACATTTGCTTGTCCAACTTACAAAAAAATACCTATTCTTCTATGAGAGAAATAGCAGCTGGAGACATCCATTGTTAAAAATCTTCAGATCCTGATAGGAACTGATTTGCTAGAAGGTATTTTTTTGAAAACTAGGGAATGTGGAATCAAAATAAACAAGTTGCTTAGCTGGTTTTTGCATGGCATGTTGCATAATGTAACGCTTATGAACCTTTGATTCATGAAGCAGCACCAAAAACAAACAGGTACCAGTATGGAGCTAGAAGACTGAACATTTGAAAAGCATTGATTACAGTTTATTGCACAGCCCCCATTGCTTCCAACACCTTTCTGGAAGGCTAAATTAATTTGGGTTATTTGTTAGTGGGGTTTCTAGAGCAGCCTTAAGGCTGGTAGTGCTTGCATGAGAGAAATGAGCTGATGCCACCTGACCAGGAATCTGGAAAGCTCTGCCAGGGTCACAGGGCAGGTTCACTTCATTATACACAAAGGCAGAATATGCTGAAACTGTGGCCCAAGCCAGATTTTCAGCTCTGAGATAAAGTGACAGCTCTGTGGAAAGTGACCCCATTCTTCATGTGAGTCACAACAAGTCTGTTCCTAGGAGAGGCCTAAGAAGGTGCTCCACTGGAGTCATTAAAACTGTGATAATTTGCCTGAAATATTTTTCCAAGAATTCATAATTACCTCAGCTTGTTCTTGCCACCTCATTTTGTCTTTCTCTCATTCTGTTCCTTCTTCTTTTCAAGTCCACTGATGTATTATGGAGCTAATGACCAATCTAGGTGATATGAACAGAAAGTTTAGCAGAAGACAGTATGGAAAAAGAATTCCATGTGATCCTGAGGAAGGAGCAATAGCTTTATGGTAGTCTAAACCTGGCAAAAAGGAAAAATAAGATGTTTTCACTGTGTTCTGTCTCAGGAATAAATATACTTTGATACACTCAAAGATATATTATATATTTGACATTAACTGGCTTGGTTTTTTGCTACGCAGAGTATATTCCTCTTGAAAATATCCCTTAAAGTGATTTTTAAATGATACATCAGATTGCATGGTGCTATTTGGAGGTGAGCCTCCCATCCTGTGCCCTTCCATCTCTTCCCATGCAGTGCAGCTCACAAAAGTCTAATAGCAAAAATATGTACTTCTCTTCACAGCATAAGGGGAAGCAGGTCAAAAAGGGGGAAGGGGCAAAAGGGTGTAAGTAACTCGAATTGCTCTATGGATTTAGGCACTGGTTGCTCTGTGATTGCTTCTCAGTGATTTTATACCAGTGCATAAACTCCTTGGGGAGAACTGATATGACATTGTCAGATTTACTTTGCCTGTTATCAAACTCCTCTCCAATTTCAGAAAGTGGAATGGGGAGCATAGACAAGATAAACCACTAAAAGTAGAACAATCTGAATTTCTCACTGTGCCTCCATATCATGGGGATAGGGGGCTCCCTGATGCCAAACATGCATTTCAGTGCTGTAAAACACAGCTAACATTCCTGCCTTTTGAAAACAACACTTGGAAGAGCTATGTTGGATCAGAAGAAATTGCACTTACCTTGTAGCTTTATGGCCATTGGTTTAAGTCCAAGTTGACATTTTTAGCTCACTGAGCCCCTGGTGGACAGGGGCCCACCACACAAAAATCACTGTACATAATCTTGTAAACTTGGCAGTCAGTGAATTAGAGGGGACTAAAACCGATGCTGACACAGAATAAATGATCCAGAACAGTAGGGAAGGGTCTGAGAATGTGGTGGGTCAGAGGAGAGAGAGGGAGAGAAACATGAAAATTCTTAATCGGTTACCAGGTGTTACTTTTGCCCTGAATTAATATTTTTTTGTATCCTTTTAGTCACCAAAGAAAATTAAGAGAGGAACAGCTACTATTTCATGTTTTTTAAGGAAGATCAACTCATTTTTAAAAATCAGGAAATATTTAGAGAATGTAATATCATCAATGATAAAATTTTCATGCACTTGTTACATTGGAAGAAGTTTTTTGTTATGGAAAATTTCAATTTTTTTGTTTACACAAAAGCATAATGTGAAATAGATCTTTTTCTATTAAAAATAAAACATGAACATATCTCTTCCTCCTTATAAGTGAAAACACAAGGAATCTGTGTCAGAACTGCTATACAGACATCAATTTATAAACATCCATTTACAGATACAGTCTCACCTATATGTGGTATTGTTTTGCTTCTGAGAACTGGACCACATTCAAATATTGAAGAAGCCCCAAACACCATAGAGGAAAGAATCTATGCTTCTCAGTTTATCTCTTACAAGTAAATGTTGAGCTATTGCCAATTGTCTGTCCATGTTAATAAGCAGAACAAATATCAGTTCATTGAGACCTAAGGATTTAAGATGTGCTGCAGTAGTTTTCCATTACATTACAAATCTAAATATTTTATTCTGAATTTTCGTGTAGAATCATAGAATATCCTGTGTTGGTAGGGGCACAAAGGATAAACATAGTCCAACTGCTGGCCCTGCACAGGACACCCCAAGAGTCATACCATGTCCCTGAGAGTGTTGTCCAAACACTTCTTGAACTCTGCCAGGCTGGTGCTGTGATCACTTCCCTGGGGAGCCTCTTCCAGTGCCCAACCACTCTCTGGTAAAGAACCTTTCTACAATGTCCAAACTAACCTCTCCCCTCACACAACTTCAGGCCACTCCCTCAGCTTCTATCACTATCACCAGGAAGGATCAATGCCTGCCCTTCTGCTTCCCCTTGTGAAAAAGTTGCAGACTGCAGTGAGCTCTCCCCTCAGTCTCCTCTTGTCCAAGCTGAACAGACCAAGTGACCTCAGCCACCCCTCGTGTGGCTTCCTCTCAAGGCCCTTCACCACCTCTGTAGATCTCCTTTTCACACTCCCTAATAGCTTTACATCCTTTTCATATTGGGATGTTCAAAACTGCACACATTGGCAGCTTTTTCAGACAAGAGTTCTTACATTTAAGCGTATAATCTTATTATCATCACTTACTTTGTTGAAACTTCCTGTGTCAGTAAGAATATTTGGTCTTCAGAGAATTTTGTGGAAATGAGTCCTTAAAGTGTTTTGGACCGTGGATCTGTCCATTTATTTGAAAAGAAAAAAAAAGAGTGAGATTTAGGAAGAAGTGGTAGAGTCATCCATAGGGAGACTACTTATGCATGGAAGTAGTTATGGTGTGTATCCTTCACAGGCAGTACAGTAGGAAATATGGAGGAAAGATTTATAGGAAGAGGATATGTAATTTATTAAGAGATAAAGTAACCATCAGAAGTCTGAAATGCCCTAAACAAACCATTCCATCTATACCATAGTTTAGCTTAGGCACAAAAATGTGCAGTTGATACTTATGCTTAAAAGTAATAGTGAGGTAGAAGAAGTTAGCTTAGCCAGAAAACCTCCAAATTTTGAAACCAGAAAATGGCAAGTTCTAAGGAAGAAAATATTTATAGTGATCAAAAAAACCCTTTATAGTAACTAAGAGAGGGGAAAAAGTCTATCTCTAAATTTCTATCAGAGACAAACTGGGATATCTAGTCTATAACAACCTGAAATTGAGGCAATTTTGATTTATGAGATAATAAGAAAGTAGTGGATAAGGGAGGTAACAGTTATTCATACTTTTGAAATCCATTATTTCATAGTCTTCTTTACAGTATGTTCAAAAAGTGTTAGACCTTCCTTGATCTCAAGAATGCCTCTTAGTCTCCTGATAACAAGGGAATCAATTAAGAAGAATAGAAAAGGAAGAGTCCCCAATGGGTTTTTTCACTCCCTTCTTAGGTCACACTCAGATTTATGCAAGGGAAGAAGTGATCTTAAAGAAAAAGGAGCAAATTATCTCATTTTTTTTCTGCTCAGAATTCTTTAGGTGGTAAATTTATAACCAATAAACTCAAATTACGTAGGATGGGTTTCTACTGACATCCTGAAAACCTCACAGTGAATTAAATGAACAGTTGCTTGCACTCACCAAAGGATTATCTCATTTACATTTTCAAAAGGGATTACAGTGCCTTTAAAGGACAAGCATCTTTCGGGCTAATTAATTTTCTCAGACTAACTTGAAATATATGGTGAGCACTTGATTAAATATTAATATGGGGTATGGGGTCACACTTTTTGCAGTTTTCTAAATCTGTTATTTTATTGTCAGTGCTTCAAAATGTAAGTATGTATGTGAATGGTTTTTTTGTGTATGTGTATATTTATGTGTTGTGGGAGAAGAGAGAAAATTAAGAGGATTAATGGACATTTGCAGTATCTGACTCCTTCCGGGGAATACGGGAAAGTGTGCCATAAGTGAACAGAACACTACACGTTTAATTTCCACTGGTAGTGTGATACGGTTTTATAAATCCAGGAATTTCTGAACATTATGCATAGATATATGCATAGATATGGGAATATTTAGTTTAAGCTTTTCATATAAGCATTCAAAAAACATCAGGCTGAAGATTGTGGAACCCAAGATCAAGGAAAAGCCCCACACTACCCCCTAGTGATCAAAGTTTGGTGACCTCCAAATAACAGAAAACACAATAAGTGGACTTTAGATCACAAGAACAAAAAAATGCCCAGGAGCGATGCAAGTCACTGCTGGTGTTCTTTACTTAGGATCCTTTTCATGATAGAAGAATAAAGCAATGGCTGTCGAAAGGCTGCAACTTCCAATTCCTTGGACTGAAGCCTCAGTCTTGGTAACCAAACAAATATAAAAATGTATATATTCAGAAGGAGGAAAAAAACAAAACCTCAGGGGAGATATTTCAAGTGTTGTTAGGATTTGTAATAATAAAATAAAATAGAAGATTTTATTGCAACCATATAGTTGCCAAAATATGTGTTTTTTCAGGTTTGTGAGCTATTTGCATTTTTCAGATACACTGTTTAGCAGATATCATATATACATTTTTTCTTAGCTTTATGTAATCTTGAAATAACACAAACCAAAAGCTATAGTTATATGTGCATGTATGGTAAACTAATTAGGTACTAGCTTATGCATCAGAGAACAGAATCTGAATCCAAGAAGAAAAAGGAATCATCAACAACAATTTCAGTACAACTTTGTAGAAATTTTGCCATGTTTCATAAAAGTAATTTTAAAAGTATAAGAATAGGCAGGGCATATTCAAATTAAATCAATGGACCAACTCATGTGTTGTGAATTAACAGAATTGGGATTTTTTAATCTAATAAAGATGTCCCAGGATAAAACTAAAAATAGTTTTGTATTCATTTTGTCCTGATATTTTTTCTATGACTGATAAACCAGTCAGTTCTTTGGCATTCTCTAACAAGTGAAAAATCACAAACTCATTTGCAGAAGCTCTCTGAGAGGTACTGCTTTTGTTGACATGGGTTTTACGCCTTATCCACAGGTAGGTAATCTGCAGTGGGTTCTTTCTATTCCACATTACCTAAATAAAAAACCTCTAGAAAATGAAGGCCTTTAAATTCCATTTGTAGAAGAGTTAATTTATATCCTTACCAGACCTCAATATGCTTAATTGTTTGTGATCTTTCACCTTCTCAATTTTACATTATGCTTATTAGCACAGTATCTCAGAACCTTCCAAGTCCCAGCATGAAGTCCCAGCTTTAAAGCTCTATTACTCTCTCTTTCCTAGAGGACACCCCTTAAGGTCATCTTTTTCATTATTTGTTTTCCTTTAGCAAGTTCTGCTGAGTGTGCATCCTCTTTTCTTTTGCTGCAGTTGTGGGAAAGCTCCATCCTTACAGCTGGCAAATTCATAATATGTAGGGAAGGGAGATTTCAAGAGACCTGACAGCTCTTGGATTAAACTCATCAGGGCCATGGGATACTATGAATTGATATTCCATTTTATCATAGGTCACCAGTGTAAGACAGACCATGCAGGAAACAGTTAATATTGTGATGAAAGATATACAAAGGGAAATAATTCTAATAGAAGAGGGGGAAAAGGGAAATCAACTCAAGCATTAAGGATTTCTTAGAGCAGAGGCACTTTTCATGAGGCAGACCAATGTTATATTAACAGGAGAGCAATAGCTGAAACAAGCTGTAAAATCAAGGTAAAAAGAAAGATTGGAGGCATGAAAAGGAAAATCCACATTAA
Source organism: Melospiza georgiana (assembly GCF_028018845.1). Lineage (NCBI taxonomy): Eukaryota > Metazoa > Chordata > Aves > Passeriformes > Passerellidae > Melospiza > Melospiza georgiana. Next base: position 40,485,508 of record NC_080431.1, read on the forward strand.
AAAAAAAATCAAATATCTTTGAAGAAAAAAAACATCCATTATAACCCCCACATTCTATAGGCCTTTCCAGAGGCACATACTTACAAACATTATACACTACCTTCAAAATTTGATAATTATTATGAATTCATATGAAATGAAAATGAGAAAATTCATGCTGGTCCTGTACCTGTATTGCAAAGATGAATATTTCATCCCATTTCTAGTAATATTATTGGGGAAAAAATAGAGTAAGAGACTGATAGTTGGCCCTAAGGCCAAGTGGCACGGTCTGGATCACATCCAAAATGCTTAGGGCATAGTCTGTAGAGAAGATGTATTGGAGAAAATTACCTAAAGCAGACCTCAAAAGAACTGGAAAATATGCTGAAAATTAATTACATAGGTACTTAGGATTGTAGTGCTTGACTCATCTGATTTTATTTGTCTGTGTAGACATGTCTAGAACTCTGCATTAAGCTAGAAAAGAGGCAATTGCACAAAACAAAGCAATTTAAAATGGGGAGGAAATATTTTCAAGCCACTTACTGCATATTTGTACAGACAATTTAAGAGGAGACTGTCGGACTTCACGCATTTAAGTTTTTTGATAAACACAAATAGTTGATAGCTTACTACTGCTGAGGCTGATCTCAGTTATTAAATTCTGTTTCAATCCCTCACAAAACTCTGACACAGCGTCATAAAGTCTAAGGAAGTCATACTTGTCATGCTCACAGGTACAGCTCTAAGAATAAACAAGTAGTATACACATTTTAATTATTAATCCCTTTCCTTCTCACCTCCCTCGAGATTGATTTGTATCTGTTCCCATCTCCTTATATCTATATTTATTTTGTTTCTTACACACATGTTTAAATTTAATCTGATTGTGTCCTTAGGCCTGTTGTTGATAATTAAACCCACGTATTTTATTCCCTACAGCATTCATTGCAAACTCTGTCTCTAAAAATGAGTCTGAGGCTTCCCCTTGATCTATAAAATTATAGTTTTGGTTTCCCTTCTGATTAATTTTGTATTGGGTGTAGTTTTAGATTTTTCAGCCATGGTAAATAGATTCTCCTATTTTTAAATCTGAAGTATTTTTCTGATCAATGTCAAATGAATGTTTGACCTGTAGTTCAAACCTGCTAGCAAAGATGGAAAGAGTAATGCCAGTTGTGTCTGGAGCTGTAATTTCTTTTTTTCTTTTTCTTTTTTTTCTTTTTTTTTCTTCTTTTTATTTTTTCCTTTGGCTAAACTTATTAGTCACATGCCTGCAATGTATCTTACTCAACCACCCATAGGTATAAGTCTTCCAGAAAAAAAGGAGACAGAAGGAGGGAATTGACCAACAAATTTGCGTATCTAGTCAAATACAGTATATCAGAGAAAAAATTTCCCTTCCATTATGATTTCATACACTGTCCTAAGCTTCACAAATTCCAAGCTCAGGGGTCTTCTTGACAATAATATAAAACCAGAGTGTAAACTCCATTTGCCCACTTAAATAGGCATGTTGAATACACAAGAACTGTTCGAAGGAGAATGCTTCCAAAACACCTAGGAATTGATGGTATTTAAGCTTTCATGTTTTAAACAAATTTTATTTCAGTTTTCCCTAGGTAATGCCATATTTACCCATCATGACAGAAAAGAATGGAAGTTCAAACCATAAACTTCTTTGGATCTGAACATATTTCTACTTGGCAGATGAATGTCCAAGGAAAGATCTTTCTGTATGAGCACAGAATTTATTTGAAATAAGTACACCACTGAACATGTGGGTGGGGCAGGGACTTCAGAAAATGTATATGTAGCTAGAAACATATATTCTTATTTTACCAGCTGTATAAAACCCTCTTTCTCTTTCTATATATCTTTCTTTTCTTGGACCATTAGATCTTCACAGCAAAACTACAAAAGTAGTGTGCATAAAAGCAAATGGGTCTGTGAACAGCATTCCAGGTTTACAACATGTAAAGTTAAATAGCTTCACTCAATATCATCACTAAATAAAAATATTTTTATTCATTCATTTTTCTTTCCCTTCCCACTTTATGTTTTCTGATATGCTGTGCAAACGCATATATCATATCCATGGAATCTGGACTCTTACCTTGCCATTTTCTGATCCTGTGAATAGAACCTGAGAGATTCTTTAAGTTGCCCTCTTCTGCCTTTTCCTTCATCTCCTTATTCAAGAGAATCTGAAAAAAATGTCCATGAGAATCTTTAAGAAATATGTTCATAATAGTCCACTGCAGAAGACGCTGTAAATGAGGGTACAATGGCTTTATGGAAATCCTAGCAGAGTTTAGCCATGCATCTTGGCTGTAAACATCTGTATGTTTTGGCATGCATGACTGCTGCACAACCTGAGGACACACTGTGACATTCCTATGTGCTGCCTTTGACAACACCACCTGTACACCTTGCTTGTAAGAGCTTGCTGCTGCTATGGAGATGTGTCAGAATGTTAACACTCTGAGTGAGCTTTCATGTACCATCTAGAAAGCCCAGTATTGTGCAGGTAGAAGATTAGGTTTACTTTCTTGAGAAAATCGTAGAAAAGTGAGAGCAAACGTGATGCTGTTGAGCATCACCAGGGAGGTGGTTTCCATGCTCTGCAGAGATCGGTGTGAAGGGCTCATCTGGAGGTGCATCGCTGGGCTCCCAGTGTCAGAAAGGATGTAAGATTCTTACTACCACATCTGTTACTGTTATTAAATAGTCACCTAACTCTGAGTACCTGCGCCTTTCTTATGGAACAGACCCAAAAAAATCCCAAAGTAATCAGCCTTTCCTTGCTATAAATCAGTATTGAAGAGCTAAAAGCAAGACACTCTAATGCTGCAAAAAGCACTATTTAGAAACATGTAGATCTTTTGTCCCAGTAATATCCCTTGAACATGAGTGCCCCTGAAGTCTCCATGTTATTGCCATTATTTGCTCCCTTTTGTGATTCTTTTTCATGTAACTGTTCCAAATACTATTGTACACTGGACACCTGTGGCTCATTTTGAAGGCAAATCATGAATGTGTACATGGAGCTTCCCTGTTTGACCCATCTGGAGAGAAACAGCAGAGCTTTCCAATAAAAATGAATTGCTAGAAATGTTTGAGAAGGTAAGTCGGTGGTTAACTTCCTTCCCAGCACTGAGCTGCAGCACACAAACTCTAATTTACAGATTAAGAGCAATGCTAGATAATGCATCATTACAGATGATGCATTGAGGCTACTATTGCATATCCTGATCTTAAAGGAATTGCAGAGGGAGAGAACGATTCTGAAATAAGTTTCTGACTGCTGCCTTCCCCCTGCTCCCTGTGATTGCTGTATTGTAGGTAACATGGTGTGTGTCAGAGGAGCAATGGTGAATGTGGCCAGCAGTGGCTTGGGAAGGCTGCAGCCCTACTCAGGGGAGTGGTGGCAGCACAATGATTAGTGCTCAGGGCAGAGCTGCTCCTGGCAAGAAACCCTAGGGACAGCCAGGTTTGAGAAGAAGCTTTAATACTGTTGTGACTGGTATTGTTTCCAAGTTTCCAATGAAGACAAACCTCAGGAAAGTCAAAATTAGAGAACTGCTCAGGTCTTGACAGAGAGAGGTTATGGACTAAAGCATTGTGTTACCACCTGCACAGGGACATATTATCGATATGTGGTTGTCTCAAGAGACACACTTCTGAATTTTAGTAGCCACGTGTATATCAGACCTGAGGAGGGAGAAAAAGACAGGTTTTGGTAACTCAGCAACAGATCATGTCTTTGTCTCTACTGCTTTAACTAATTTCAGTAAACAAAACCTTGAGTTATACTTATGCCTTATTTACCCAAATACTGCTGAATTGAATTTGGCAAGTATGAGCTGTATAGGGGCATAACTTCATAGAGGTTCTCAGTTGGTTGATCTGTTTGTCAACAATATTCTGAATGTTGTCTGCAGTTCTCTTTTGTTTCCCTTCTTGTGTAGTGATTGGTATGAGTTTAGGCATTACACTAAAAAGCATTCATTGTAAACCAATATTTAAAGCTAAGTTCTGCTCTGATTTCTGCCACATAAAGCAACAATGTCATCATGGAAATAGTATGAACTAAAAAATATCTGCATCTATTCCTTTCAAAAAAGAAAAAAATGCAACATAATCTGCATGTGAACAATTTATGAACATGGTGCATCCAAAGGTATCCCTTTGGTCTAGTATTTCCATATTTGCAAATTGTACGCAAGTAATATTGTCCTTGTGTTCTATTTGAAAGAGTAACATGATAGGTAATAAGTATCTCTAATAATTTATTGCTTTTACTCTCAAAATTTGCAGAAAGACACAGTGTCTTGATATTTTGTTTTTTGTACAGAAATGAAAAACACTGAGAATATGGTGCTAGCTGCAAGTGTGTGACGTGTTGTAAGATTTATTAAATAAACCCAAAGCTATTTCTTGTTTCTGACACAGCTTTATATACCAGACATTGGCAAAATATGCAGAAAGTACAGAGAACAGTACAAGCTAATCACCAACTTTGGCTGTCAGAATATTTTGCTCTGGAACATAGGTGATTATGATTCAGCATAAAAGGCAGCTGCAAGCCATTCAATACTGTCTTTCCTTGGAAGGGATGAGAAATTATCATCCAGCCTTCTAAACTACACACCTTCTTTCTAACTTTGCCAAGATTCATTTCTGCCTTCTCTTTCAACCTTTGTTAAAAAAGAAAAAAAAGAAATTTAATGATACAATTCTCATTATACAGCTATCAGTTACATAAAATATCTTTGTTTAGAGGCCTAATAAAATTGGTCATATAAAGAGGAAATGAGATTTTGAATGTAAAACGAAGCTGACAGTGCTCTTCTATTACTATGGTCTTATTAGGAAAAATTCTCTGACATCTGTTTATCCCCTGCAGCCAACCTTGTATTCAGAACACAGTAATTGATTCACAGCATCCACTGGGGATCTAACTGGCTCACTTTTCCACACCGCACTACACAGGTATCTCTGCAGCTAATTCTGAATGTACATCTACATCGTTATCTCCTGGTGAACTGTGACCCGAAACACTTTGGAGGCCCAGATGAAAGTGCTTCCTCACCCCTCCAGTGCTGAGGGTGCAGGCGTTTCTGCAGCGCAGCAATTCACCCAGGACACCCAATCACAACCAGCCCCTTTGAAGCCCCGCTCAGCTGGGAGACCATGAATGATTCATGGCTTCTCTACACACACTAAAGGGGGAAGAGCAAAGCTAGTGTGTATTATTCAGGACTGCATCCTCAATAAGCCTCCGTGTTCAGCAAATTGCTACAACGTTTTTCTGCTTAGTCCTCACCTGTACACAACATCTCTTTCTGTGCATAACCTTCTCATTTTAACAAAGATAGCCTGATTATCTAGGAGGCTGTGGTAATTAACACCAGTAAAAATAAAGAAGTCCAGTGTCAGTGCACAAAGCCAATGCTCAATGGATTATAAGGAAATTATAGTAGACCAGACAATACTAGTTTTACAATGGTTGAACTACCATTTACTCACTTCCATTTCCACAACATCATAGGTTCATTTGGAACCCAGTTTAGTTGTGGGTTTCACACTCTGTACATACCTTATTTGTTTGAGGAAAGACTATTAACTCCCGTTCAAGATATCACAGAAGCTGATATTTGCAATTAATAGCTGCAAAAGAACCACTGAATTTCCAGGTATTCAGATAGTAAAGCCAGACATCAGTTATCAAACTGCATCTCTTAAAAGGTTCTTTTCTTATATTCCCACTCTCAGAAAGATTTCCAGAACAAAATATAATTATGGCTTAAATAATAAATTCTATTTTTGCATTCAAATACCTCATTATGCACCTGTGCTGATAGGATCACAAGACAGCCAACACCCACTAGTCCTTCCATAGCATTCACCCTGCTGAAGGTGGTGAATAGATCCTGCTGAGGTAACACGTTCATAATCCTGTTCCTTAAAGGTAAAATTCAGAAAGGGGCAAAGACAAAAGGTAAGTTAGTTCCCATTGTCATCTTCATGGCTGGCATACAGATGAGGTAGCACAGCTAAACCTCACTCATGAGAGAATAATGTAACTGCTGAGAAAGTAGAGAATTTAATAAACTAGTTTTATAACTGCAATTGTTACATTCCAACTTCTCAAGATTCATGCCTTCGGAGAACACATAGTTCTCATCATCAATTTCTCTTGTCTTCAAGGGCAATAATGATTAGATTAATGAATTAGGTGAACACCAATTTACAGGACAAAAACCCAGGGGATCTGGGTGTGCTGGTTGAGAGCAGCTGAACATGAGCCAGCACATGCTTAGATGGCCAACAAGGCCAATGGCATCCTGGCCTGTATCAGCAATGGTGTGGTCAGCAGGACCAGGGCAGGGATTGTCCCCCTGTACTCGGCACTGGTGAGGCCACACCTCAAGTGCTGTGTCCAGTTCAGGGCCCCTCAGCTCAGGAAGGACTTGAGGTACTGGAGTAAGTCCGGAAAAGTTCAATGAAGCTGATGAATTTTCTGGAGCACAAGCCTTACGAGGAGCAGCTGAGGGACTTGGGGTTGCTTAGCCTGGAGAAAAGGAGGCCCAAGGGGTGACTTTATTGCTGTCTACAGCTACCTGAAAGGAGGATCTAGCCAGGTGGGGGTCAGTCTCTTCTCCCAGGTAACCAGTGACAGGACAAATTATGCCTGGGGAGATTTAGGTTGAGTATTATGAAGAATTTCTTCACAGAAAGGGTGATCGGGCATTGGAACAGACAGCCCAGGGAGGTGGTGGGGTCATTGTCCTTGTCATTAAACACTGGAGGTGTTTAAGGAAAGATGGAACATGGTGTTTAGTGGCGTGGTGTAGTTCACATGGGGGTGTTCAGTCATAGTTTGGAAGTCAATGATCTCAGAGGTCTTTGGCAGCCTAATTGGTTATGTGATTCTGTGACTTAGGAAGGCTTTATTGTAAGGCTTATGATGCACTTGATTTGAGGTCCTAAAACCAGGATCCACCTCAAAATAAACGCCCTGATAGGGCTGAACCTCCTAGCAGAGAGGTAGCCAGAGTTACTTATCTTTAATCATGAGAGAAAGAGGAGCTGTTTATAGCCATTCAGGAGCAGCAAATTTCAGGGAAAGACTGCCTTACCTGTGAAATCTTGTCTCACTAGGTTAGGGAGATGGGTTCCTTGCTGTTATTCCTTCTGGCTTTGTGAAGCCTCTACCTTATACTGTTGGCCAACTTCAGTAGAAGCTAAGAGCTCTAGGAAGCAGGAATTTTGGATGGAAAGTTCTAATTTACCTGAAGAATTAGCCACAGAAATGAAGAACATCACCTCTACCCCATGAAAGGAATGTCCTTAATCCACCCAGATGAGCAGAAACCACAATTAAAAGAAGAATTTGCAGTGAATTAAGAAGTACTTCCTTTGCTGTCCTGTTACAACTAACAAACTCAGAAAATGGGCTGGTTGCCAGAAAGACCCTATTACTTAGCACTTGTTTACCAAATAATGGTCTCTAGTGCAACATTTAGGGCTTTGGCACGACTTTTCTGAGGTCTTTAACTCTACTTGTCCAGGATACAGAGAGGATAGTTAGTTATTGTTTCTGTGTATTCCACAGTCAGACAATGTACTTACTCTTAACTTGCAATACTGCATGTTAATGAATTTTCCAATAATGTTGTACAGAAAAGGTAGACTCTTTGCTCACATTTAAGTATTTCCAACTAACACCATTAAGTTCATCTATTGAAAACCAGTTAAAATGGTTAGAATCACATTGAAGGATAAGGTCATTGAGCTTTTTTATAGTGGTCATTGAGCTTTTTTATAGTAATCATTAGAGATTCTTTTATTTAAAAAATAGTTTTTTATAGTAATCATGTGGAGTTTTTAAACAATTAGTGGAACGAGAAGAATTACTAAAGGACAATGACTAAACAGAGGAATATGCTATACCAAAACAAGGAGTAGCCAAGGCACACTGCAATTCAGTAGGAACTGTACATATATAATTTTATATATAATTATAGACATTTGAACAGTATCTAAGGGCTAGACAACCAAAGACTGGGCAATGCAGCGCTCAACTCTGAAGGGTCACATCCCAAATTTTGTACATAATTTTAAGACTCAAAGGCTTGTGTCTCTGTCAAATAAGATAGACATTCAAGCAGAAGCTAGGAGCTGAGCTGGGATTTAAATTGATTGATCAAATGTTAGCTCCTGAGACAGATATCCTAATGTAAATTACAACGCATCTCTTGAACACTGGATTGTTAAAACTGTTTCTAAATTTTTCAGCTAAATACACAGGGAATTACAGTGTATTCTGTTATCTAAACATTAATATTAGGAATATCTTCAATTTAGATTTCTGTAATCTCTAGGCCCTAACTTTATAATTAATTTTACTCTATAATTTTACTTTATGGTGGGTCTATAAATTTAATGGCACAAATTGCTAAATCTGAAGTTTAAAGAAATAAATTAAGTACAGCTTTATTGATCAGTTTAATAATAACCATACGACAATATTTTGTTTAAAAACACAATTAAACTGATTTTCTGAATTATATAATTGCTTCATTAATCAATCATTTCAGAATTTCCAACAGAAAAATCTTTTGACTGAGAAAAAAATGCCTTTATAGATTTGTAAAATTACGCCTTCCCTAAGAAATGTTGTGTTTTAATTGCTCTTTGTGACTAGCTGTATATCCTTTCCAGTTGTCATTTGCAGTATATTAAATTGTTAAATTTTTCTACAAAGTCAAACTTTTTTTCCTCATTCTTCAGTAACATGCAGAACACACAAAACATCTCCAGTCATTAAACCAGTGGAAATAGTAATAAGAATAATACCAAAGACAATTATATTATTTAGAATGTGACATTATTTTGCAGATTATAGCACTCAGAAAAATAGTTTCAGGATCAAATTAAGGATGTAGACACAATCCACCTCTTATTTACACCAGAATTCCTCAGGTCTTCATTTCTTTACTCATGGCTTTCAACTCAGAGAGTAAAAGAGATATAAGATCTCTCTAACATAGCACAGATAGATGAGAGAGAAAAGCTAAACTTTCCCTTTTTTATATGTTAATTTCTACTGGTCTGTATTTACATGTTTAGCAAAAAAAAAGTGTCAATATTCCCTTATATCTTAGATCTGCAATTTAGCAAATAGCCTTATGCATATGTTCACAGGTATTTAAACAATTAAGTGCAGGACATAATTAATATGTGGATACATATGCTGAGATTGTTCTTCTGTAAATTTTCTGACTACAGTGTATGGATCTGTAGTGACCCTGGGTTCCCTTTTACACCATTTCAAAGAAATGGGCGTTTCTAGCCTGCAATTCATCTGAATTGTTTCAGATGTGTTCTTCTGTTGAGATGTTCCTATCCCTAATTACAGTGTCAGGAAAGTGATGATCTGGCTCAGATAGATATCCTTGTACAGTTCCAAATCTGTGGTATTTTCCATACATTTTCAGCTGTCATGCTGAGAAGAAAAATGTTTTGAGAAGGGCTCTAAAAGGAGGAAGGTTACCAAGAAAGACAGCAAGGGTTGCAAGCAAAAGGAGCCAGTAGGAAACAAAGCATGTACACAAGAAAAGCATTCCAAACACATGGAAAGCTGGAAGGAAGGTGCATCAAAGTGAGCAGTGGGTACTATATTAGAAAGCAGTGTCATGAGACAGGCAGTCAGATCTAAGGGATTCAGAGCCACCAAGGTGAAACCAAAAAGCTTCAGTTCTCATCAATTTGATGGAAATGTTAGAAAGATGATCACTAGAAAAGATTTTCACTAGAAAGATGATCTAGTGAAAGAACCAGAAGAGCAAAAACCTACTGGGGCACAAGCAAGAAAGGATTGCTGCATTTGCGTGTCACAAATGTAGAAACTCCATGGAGGAGGAATTTACAAGCATAAGAGGAAACAGTATGGACCAGGGATTATTATAGTATATCATATACATGTGCATCCTTTCTGAGGACATCGTGGCTTGAGATTCAAGTATTCCCTCAACTACAATGAGTTTTAGGAGATGAAACATCTTCACTAGAAGCATTAAAAAAGTAGTTCAAATATTATTTGCTTCCTTCATCTTTCAACCTTACCATTCATTTTTCTTTTAAAAAGTTTCCAGGCCATTTGGCACACATGATAATCTCCTGCCTGTGAGTAATTGAACAGGTGAACCAAGCCACTGAACACTGAAATATTCCTGCCTAAGCAGGCACAGTAGGGGACTCTTGGTAACAGTAACTTGGCCTTTCAGGATGAAATATGGGGAAAGGATGAATGAGAAGAAACTTAGAAATATACAAGAAAGAATAGCCCTTATCTGACACAGAAAAAGAAATTCCTTGCCTGTAAAGAGGGCAAAGAAAAGTGAAAGATACTTTAAAAAATGCAGCTTATCATACATTCTTCCTGTTCTGCAAAATTTCTGAAAACAGCATGCATGATTTAAGAGTACTTAGCACACCAATCATCACACTCTTGTAAGAAGACATACAAGTGCAGACAATTGCACAAGCCATCAAAGTTTTTGCGTAGTTTTTACTTCTCCTGCTGTCCAATGTATGCAAATAATGAATATAAGCTTCAGCTTTACACAGTTCTAGTGTGGCTTCTTAAAACTTCAATACTACCCCAATATTGCAAAATGAGCCATTTTAAATTCACTATTCCTGTTGCATCTTTGAAGACATGTGCTTATAGCCAAAAAAATCATTAGGTGTGGAGCACCAAAAAATTATTAGGTGTGTAATTTTCCAAGGAACTACACTTTTCTTTTAACTGCATTAGTATTTAGATGGTGGACTGTCTTGCAAGCTCCGTAGCTACAGTTACAAAGTCAATTACGTACATGAAAAATAATTTAAAAATCTACAAGCAAATGGAATATTTACAAGATGCTAAATGCTAGCAGCATAAAGAATGAAAAGAAAGAAATTTTCTAGTTTTATTTTATTTCATAAAATTTTATTAATGTTTATAATTTCCAAACAAGAAAACCTATCATCTAAACAATTAAATTGATAAACATGTTAAAATACATATTTGTCTCGTTTTGACAAAAGAAAATTCTGATAAAATGAGAGCAATAAAATTTAAATGATTAAACATTGGGATAGCAAAGAAGTAAAATTCTTCAATAAATATGTAATGGGCAAAATGGCAATGGAAAATAGATACCATTGTTCACAAAAAGTAGCAAAATCAGCAGTCAGAAGTTGTAAGAAAGTCAAGTCAGGTGCGTGCAAATCTCAACCCTCTCTTCTTTAAACAAGTCTCGGTTTTTACTTTTCTCTATGCCTCTTCTGGGTGCACTTTCACATTTCAGTGGAATAAGGAATGATTTCACACAGCACTAGGTAAAAGTTCATCTTTGGGAAAGTATGTGAAGGAAACTTCAGAACATTTTGAAGTATGGGAATTAGTGCTTCTAACTCTGAACCTAGGTACTAAAGCCAAAGAAGGAAAAAACTCCATAATATTGATTTTTTCCTCAGAGAAAAAAAGAGTAGCTGTGTTTCTACTGAACCTTATCTGCTGAGCTCTCCCTTTCTGGGGCTACACCTGAGTAAAATATCTAGGCTGTGAGCTTTATCAGGTCAAGCTATTAGGAACAGTGAATTCGTATAATGTTCAGGGACCTGGTCTATGTACCCCTGCTAATAGTCCATCCTCTTATAGAGGACTTTCCTTGTTATTAATTAATCTCAATACCTAGCCTTTGAAAAACATCAGAGTTAGGATGATCTCTCTTGGTCCATTCACACTCACTTTTGATTAGCTGTGCCTGTGAATTGCAATAAAAAGATCCCTGTCCAGCTGCAAGTGAGTTAACTCCAAAGCTACGCACAGGGAAACCGTGTTGGTGCATTGCTGCCTCGTGGACACGCGGGTTTGGCCAGGGGGTTACACTGATTTGTGTGTGTCCTGCCTTTGTGGCTTGCTGGTGCTTTGCTCCAAATGCACCATCCCACTGAGAATCAGCCAGAGTTTCCATGGACAAACACCCCTAGAAAACACTTAGGAGCACCATCTGATTATCCAGGGTCCCCTTACAGGGACCCCTGTAATGCCATTTACAGTGAGAGCAGTCAGATCACACGTGGCTGCAGCAGAAGTTCAGTGAGGCCACAGCCTCTAGGAGGGACATCCTTTGGAAGCAGAAATGGAAAAATTGCAATATTTATAAATATTAAATCAAAGTTTAATATGTCTATCCCCTATCAATTAAAACCAAAGAGAATGTGAGGCATAATGTTGTACTTGCAATATTGATCACTTTAGGAATATTTTGATAATCCAAATTTGAAATCAAGGGTTCAGTGAAACATGACCAAATAGTTCAAAAGAAAGAGTGTCCTGAAGGCTAAACTCTTCAGGAATTTCATCATTAAAAGTCTCTTAGACATATGAAAATCATTTAGATAAGGACCTTACAGATTTTTCCTACTCCTGAAAGTATCTCTTTAAGAGATCTACACTTAATTTTATTAATTTGGAGACGAAAGAAAACAGGCAGATGCATAACACTGACATCTTTATAAAATATTTAACAAAGATATCTGTCGAGGTTTTCTCTATTTTTTTTTCACACGGTAAACTTCCATCTACTACTTGACATAAAACAACAAGCAGGATCTGATCTAAGCCAAAAGGGAAAAGTATATCAGACCTCCAGAAATTACTCTAGCAGAGAGAAAAACCCTTTTTTGACTTTCACACTTGTGAGATAAGAGTATTAGTAACTTCTCACCAGATAAACAGTTGTTTTTAAGCATTCTTGACCCCTTTTTTTCACTAGGTTTAACTCTCATCTGTGCAATCAAATGGGACTCAGCTGAAAATTCATTAGTGTTAAGAACTGGCCTGATTTCTCTGAAAGAAAGCAATTTCAAAGACAAAGAACAAATTGGGATAGTTATAGGTAGTCTTGATAAAGAAAAGGTGAATGGCTCGAGCTGAGTTTTCTAACATGCACGAATATTTTTAAAACTGAATATTTGGAGACAATAAAGCCCTTTGAGTCCGTATTATTAAAAGGCAAAGGAGCAGAGCAAAGGAGGTGAACCAGGTTAATCTGTCAGTCTTCCCTAGCAAACTGTTCACTTGATAGGAAAGAATGGATCTTTTTCAAAAGAAAACCTTAGATATTTGCACTTATTCGAATTCTCTTATGGGAAGATTTATCATATTCAAAAATTACCCCAATACATCCAGATTATATAAAAAGAAATATCAAATATATCCTTCCAAGCACATAACCATACACATGTACAAATATATATGCAAATATATATTTTTTTAACCAGATATATTTTAACTGGTGTAAGATCAGTTAGCCATTTTCTTCACTAGTTCTTGCCACTGCACATTAATGTTTGTGACTTAGAGCCACATAAGAAAGTGCATTCTATACCAAAATCACCCCTGCAAAACCCAGTAGCTCAGATATACATTCAAGTCACTATGTCTCTACTTTTACCTGCATTAGCCTTAAAGGTTGCCAAGCAAAATTTCACATGTTATAGGGTAAGTTTTTAAATCTCTTGACTTCATGCATCATTGATGTGGTACTTAAATCTAGTATGTCCTACTCTCAGAAGTCGTGCTCTGATTAAACAAACATCCCCATGATCTGAAAACTAAAGGCAATCCTGCAGTAATGGTTCTTCTTCGATAAAAAAGCTACAATGCCTCCTGATCAGTGGACCAAAGCCTAGAAAATGGCAAAAAGGAGTATTCATTCAAACTGAATGGAAGCAATGAACAGATACAGTGCTAGAGCCACTTCCCTAGGAGTCATGCTTTTGCCATATATAGATTCAATTCCATGCCTTGATAGAGGACATTTCAACAGAACCAATAAGGGCAGGCATCGTAGAGCAGAAGTTGCTCTTTTCTCCTCTTCCCACCATCCACCATTATCATGTGTTATCGTAAACATCTGCTTTTGGAGTCTCTTGCATGTGTTACTTAATTATTTTGTCATTTACTAAACTTGTACCATGCACAGAGGCTTTTCATCCCAACTACCTAATATTAATTTGAAGTCATTGGTCTTAAGTATCATTGCAGAGAGGATTTTGGATAATACACCATGTTGAAGCAAGCTGTTTGAAAAGGCTATCAAACTCTCCAAAGGAATTACAGGTTCATTATAAATTTGCTTGCTTTTTGTACATTCCTGTAAGAAACTTCTCCAAAGATTTACTAGTGCCAGTGCAAGAATATATCTGAATATGCATGCTGTAATAAGATTAAATATGCCTGTTACTTTAGCACTGTATAGCAAGCAAAACTGTTACAGAACTCTTTGATCAAGTGCTAAGAAATGATATCTCTCACTGCTTCACATAAAATGTGCACTGTGTTTATTCTTTGTTTGATTTGTGCAAGAAAACCTGGATGCCTTTTGCACAACCTGCAAGAAGAAATTACAGTAAAATGCATGGTATCTGCTGCAACCACCAAGGCATAATGTTCTATGCCATTCCCCTTGCAGAATTCATGCAGCCCTGCATAAACTTAGTTTCTATCAAACCTCTCTCTAACCTGAGAGGAACAAAATCTTACTCCAAATTAGTTTGTACTGTTGATAACACCAAGAAGTCCACATACCAGAAAATAATGTGACTGGGTCAGTGTGTGTCTGAGCCTCATTAAAACTAAGGAGCCATTTTTATGTATAATGAACAATTAACTTTATGCAAAATTCCTACTATATGTACTTGCCTTGAGGCATTGTTTGTTATAAAAGACAAAACAAAAATTGGGGTCTTGATCTGTCAAAGTGCTGAGAAACACAACTACTCTTGAATTCAAGGCATGTTCAGTACCTTCCACTCTTGTTTAATTCAATGTCAGTTTAAGGTACTCAGCTTTATCCACGAGGTTCTTGGAGACCTGGGGTTTGGGCGCTGTTGTTCTCCAACTCTGCAGTGTCACTTCTTATACATCTCACACAGACAATGCCCTCCTTGAAAAAAGCCAAGTCTGCCAGTGCCAGCCTTGCTGGATCAGGCACTTTTGGAATTGTTTGCCCCCATGATGTCATGAATTTTGAAACACTAAGAACATTAGACTGTTTTCATTTGTTCGTGGTCTTTATGCCAAGCCATAGGAAGTTGCTGCCTTACAGTGATTCCTATCACATTTTGTAGTGCCTTATAACAAGAATACTGAAACAAATGAATCTTTTTCTTAAACATTGTTAATAAAATATTAAATTGTATATTAAAATTTTCAGAACTACATTCTCCTGTCTTGAATTAATTTATAGAGGAAATAAAAGAAATTTTTCTGAACTTACAGTGATTTAACCCTGATTTATATTAATATAGGATATGTTGAATGGAAGGCAAACACATTTATGTTTATATAGTTCATAATTCCCTTATCTATATATCTTTACATAATTTAGAACAATGAATCACAGTAATTTTCCATGCAATAAAAATAACAATCCCAAACCTCTTTTATGTTTATTGCATCTGCTTGCAGTGTTACCTTGATTTTTCATGCTGAAGTACCTTCTGATTATTTTCTTTTATGATTTTGTTTTTCATCTTTCACTCTATTTATCCTCTCTGTTTTTGCTCAGATGTACAGCCTGAAAACACAACTCTAAAATCTGACTCTTTCAGCTTTGGTCAAATTAACACACTGCCATTACATCTGACCCGTTACAAAGAGTTCCCTGATTTTCCCTTTACTAAAATTTCAAATAGCTAGCTGTCAAAGCTATGCATTTCCATTTGTCCACTACATAATAGCCAATTTAAAAAATGTGTTTAACCCTGCTGCTAGGGAAATGGATCAGCAAACATGGAAAAGAAAATATAAAGCAAGGGAGAACAGTTTTTAAAGCAATGAAATGTGTTTACAAGTGTCTGAATTCAAATTCTAGCCTGTAACTTTACAATCAAATGGATAGATTTGCCCTACTGGTCACTCGTTTTCAAACTAGTGCAAACTAGAGAATCTCAGCTTAATGTTATTGGTTTTGTTTTTCCCTCTTATGAAGTGTCTCTTCCTTTTAAAAAAAATTAATATTAAAAATATTGGCTTGGTGTTATAGTAAATTTTTATGAATATCTGTCTTTGTATACATCTTGCCCTTATTTGCCAGACAAACACAAATTAATACTAATCTCTGTCTAATTTTCCTTTGGGCTCTGGTTACTCTATAGCTTATTTTAAACATCATTCTAAAGCACTAATTCAAAGATTCTTTTTTAATACATTTCTATTGCAGTTAGTTGAAAGGAAATACATTTGCCAGCAAACTAAAAAGCAAAGATGTAATACAAATGGCATTTTGATCTGGATGAGGAAAGCAGAACCAAGTCATATTATATCCTTTTGGGTTACATTTGTAGGTGGTTTCAAAGAACTTCCAAAATAACTGTGGCTCTTCTCATCTGCTTTTTTGTTTTCATTTTATATTGTACCTGGGTTTTTTTCTCTTTCTTGGGAGAGGGTATGTTTTGATATTGCCATCTTTCAGATTTTTTTCTTTCTTTCTCTGTTTAAATGTGAGAGAGCGTGTTGTATGTCCATTTCTTGTGGTTTATTTTTCCTTAGAGAATTCCCAAGACTATGCACTGACAGATCCTGGTATCCAAGGGGGAGTCTACTCACAGGATTAAAGGCGAGAACCTCAATTAGACTATCTCTGATTTCTTCAGATGTTTTTTCTAATCTTTTAATATGGGATTAAAGTCTCCTAGAACCTAGCTTGCTTTTTTCTTAGCTAAGGTCTTTGTTGCAATACAAGCCAGAGATATTTCTTTTGCCTTATGGAAAAAAAGAAAAAAAAAGGGAAGTAGAAAGGCAATAGGAAACAAAAAAAAAAGCTTGTCTCTTTTTCCTAATTTGGAGTCATTCTAGTCCAGATGAGGATAATGAACTTTTGTCAGCTCTTATGTGATACTGCGTACAAAATAGCTTGATAAGCAATGTGAAGCATACACATGCTTCCCAATGATCCGCAGGAAAACTCCCTCAGAGACTGATTAGCCCATGCTTGTCACAAATAGGGGAGATAATTATGGGGGCTTAACAGTCTATATGGTGGATCTTTTGAGAGGAGAAGGGTAGATCTAAGACTGTCTCGTGGATCAACTGTAATTTTTAATATTACAGATAACGTGTGTGGTTTTTTTAGTATATCCCAGGAGCCCGGGTAGTGACTCTTCCCATAGAGTGACATCATATTACTTTCTGAGAAGATAAAAATTGTTCAAATTAGATTATCCCTAATTAGTATAATCTTATGAACCATTCTGAAAAGTTTATTGCACCCATGCTGGCAGTCTCTGATTCCATATTGAGAGCTTCTTATTGCTAATCCTTAACCATGGAAATGAATTCACGGTACATAAAAGTAATGTTGTTGTATTTCTACATTTAATAAACTCCACATTGTACTCTCATTCCAAAGTTAATAGCTATTTTTATCAATCTCTATATATCAGATAACAAAATATTTCAACCTTTTTTTAAGTATAGACTATGTCATTCTAGCAATAATTTGCATTCATTAAATTAATATGTTTGTTAAGCAGAGATGGCAAGCAGTTGGGGGAGGGGAGTTTTAGCAAATGTTCTTTACTCTTGTTTATGAACACAGACATCCTGTGAACACTCAGTCCTGTGTATGTGTATTGAGCCACTAAGCAGAGCAGTGTGAAACATAACCACACTCCTGCTGTCTCGTCTGCTTTCATTGATTACAGTGGTGTTTGTGGATGCTCCATCATCCAAAAATAAAGATACAATTTTCCCATCCGACAGGTGTGAGTATTTTCTTGTTAGAAGGGCATAGAGATTTGACACCTCTAACACCTCACAAAACCTTTTTGGCTATTGACTCTTAACTGCACAATGCAGCAATTTTACATCCCTTCCAGTACAGCTTTCATCAAGGTGATATCCCACACCCAGTATTTCCTTTTGATCTCCTGCCTAAATTATTGTCACCTTTCCCACCACGTTTTTGTGTATGAGTTGGTGGGGTTGCCAGCCCACTCACCTGGGCTGCATCGCAGCAGTTGCTGCACTGTTATTATGTGGTCAGAGCAAAGCAGCTGCTCACACATTCCCAGAGTGCCAAATCAGAAGAACTCATAGGATATGCAACTTTCACTGGAGGCTCGATCCTCGTGGCACAGGTTATCCCTCACTGTACAGCAGGCATGAGCTTTACTCTGCTCAACTATGTGCAGCCCTTCTATAAAAAATATACAGCAAATTAGATAAAAAGCAATTTTTTTCCTCCGCTTCAATTTCTGAAGGGTATTCAGAGCCTGTGGTTGTTGAGAACAAAGACAAAGTCTCAAAAGGTATGCAGGCTTCTACAAACAGCCCCTTAGCAACATTCTGGGGAGATCCCAATCATCAGTAAATTGAAGTAACTGTGTTAAATTTAGTGAAGGTTTCACTGACTCTGTCGGGAGGTTTGACCCTCTATACCGCATGTGCGTTTCTGTTTTGAGCTAAGAAAACACCATGTCTACAATTTCAAATTTTGTTTGACCTCTTCTTTACAGACAGAACAACTGAAACGGTACTTTGTCTTCCTCTCAGGGTGATGACCTAGAGGGTGAAGTCTCTTTCATTTGCATGGTGGTATTGCTCTCACTGTGTCTGTCTCTGAAGTTTCTTTACCACAGAAGAGCAATAGGACTGTAAAAGAGTTTTAAAAAGCAGAGAGAATCGCACTTATGATTATTTCTGGGTCTAATCTTGTAACAGAGTAAGGCTGGGATAATGCACTCTGTAGTGACCCGAGGATCAGTCAGACTTACTGAGACACATTTCATTGATTTCTGACTTTGAGTTGCAATTGATCTGGGTACTCTTAGCTGTCCTCACAAAGCTAACCAGTGCCACTAATTCTCTTAAGCAGCAGTCAAGAGATGCAGATAAAAGCTGGTAATTCACCATGGCTCAAATGTCATGGCTCTTAAAAAGAAAATAGAGGGTATATGCCTTACTTATAAAAATGCATAATCTGCATGCTGACTGCATGTTGTGCCGTAGTGGAGTGTATTTCAAGGCTATTAATTAAGGCAATAAAAGATTGAGAGCTCAGAAAAAAACTACTTCTAACAAAAACAATAATTCTATCTTTAGCTATGAAAATAGCTGTAAAATCAAATATAAATGATATTTTTTTATAGAATTATTTTACTTAGATGAGCCCGGGAACATGGGAAGCAGCTAGTTTTGCAGACCTAACATTTTTATTTCAAGACAAAGGCAGCCAGTTTGGAGAGAGCCACAGAATATCTAAGTGTGATATTTTTGGCTTAGGTCACAGCATATGAAGGAAGATGCTGTGCTAGAAGGAAATACTAAAATCAGACAAATATTATCAGAATGAAAACACTACACAATAGCATGAAGACAAGCTAAATAAATGTGGACAAAGCCAGATTCAGACTACAAATATTCTCTAATAATATTCGCCATTTTTTCAATGTGATTTCTATGAGAAATTTTAAGAAATATTGTGCTTTATTGAGAAATTGGAAGAAGGTGAAAGTCAGATAATATTGTCCTGTGAGCATGGTCCCAGAAAGACTTTATTGGAAGTGTTCACCAGAACATCAGCAATTCTCTTTCACCTCCTGAAAAATTTCTGGCAACTCATAAAAGGGTAAAAACCATATTGTGAAAATTTGATGCTCAAACACACATCATGAAAGGCAAATAATCATGAGTTGTGAGCACAGTTAAAGCAGGGCTATTTGTCCAATCTGCACAATGAAATACATTTGTGTAGTCAAATATCAACAAATAATAACCATGCTGAGGGGGATTATTGATTATTAAATGGGGATTATTGATTATTGATTATTGATTATTAAATTAAATTTATTATTATTTATTATTAGACTTATTAAATAAGTTATTTGCTTGGAAGAGTTCCCCCCACTCTAGTCAAGCCATACTATTTCATACCACTTCAAAGCTTCAATCAAAAGTGCATTCCATTTTTGTTGCAGCCCCAGGATGGAATGCATCTTTCTTTTCTTCTTTTGCTCCCTTCTGTTTCTTCTGAAATGGCAGAGGACAGCTCCCCACTTTCCCACCACACAGGGCCCTTTGCCCAGGCTTGCTCCAAAGCCTTGTGTGTTTCAGGGAGGAAATCCACGTTTTGTGCATCATGTGCAGCACGTTCCATGCTCGTGTATCGTGTGCCAGGATTGGTGCATGGGCCCTCATTTCTTCAAATGAACTTTGGGGAGCTTAGAGAGGCAGCGAATTTTACCAGCCTAGGCTCCCTGATGGTCACTGTGGACAAAACTAGCAGCTCCAAACGGTATCTGCAAATGGCAGTTCCCAATTCCAACTCGTCATTAACCTTCTCAATTCAGATGGTGTGATTTTTCCCAGAGGTTCTTTGTCTTAGGAAGCAAAATATCTATTTAACTAAGGGACAAAAAAGCACTTTTTTCTGCCTGCGCAGGTTTAGTCTTGTTAAAAAAAAAAATCCAACTTAAGCAGTTGAGCAAAAAAATACAGAGAGAAAGTGTCAAAGTCTTTTACTCAGAAATTCTGAAAACTGGCACCCTATTCTTTAGAACTGCCCACATATTCTTTACTTCTTGATTTTATAATTCCGTACATAAACTTTCATTATCCTTGAGCATTCAGGGATCAAAATGGACCACTAAGATACTGCTGTCTATAAAACCTGTAAACTCTCTCAACCTGAATAAGGACTTTTTAAAATTACTTTTTAATTATTGTCTCACAAAACAGATGTTTCAATTTCAACTGTTTTTCTTCATAGTTTTTGTTGTATACAGCACAACTGGTATTGGTACACATAGAAACATGAATGAGATGGCAATATTTCATTATTATAACCTTTTTCAACCTATCTTAATTTTTTTTACTTTCAGCTGTGATTTGAATTTTTAATGCTGAATTTTTATATCTGCAATGTACTATTTGAGTAATCATACTAGCTTAAAAGTACATATTTGGACTTAAATTTGGGCAGATAAATATAATTGTTGGAGCTATTTTTTCTTCTTGAGAATCAGAGATTGTAGCAAATTTTAACAACATAGTACAAAATCACATAAAAATGTAAGTGTAGTGAAAAATTATGTGGAGATTATGGAAGACGAGAGCCGGTTGAGATACTGCTGTCAAGTCTTTTCAGCTACTTCAGAAATGTTAAGAAAAATAAATGTGCAGCTGCTCACCAGAGCCAAATGACAGGAGCTAATTTGTATCTCTCCTGGTTAGGGACAGTCCCTTTTCAAGTTGGTTTGTTTTACAGGTAGGCCTAAAGGGAGGAAGCCAACTAGCAATAGTTGAGAATGATCAGGGATCTGGGCCTCAAAATCATTTCTTGGACCTACCCCAGTACTATGTCCCAAGTATCCTGGGTTTCAGTATCTCTGCTCCCTCAGGACATGGCTTGAAGACACTCTGGCCCCTACCCAGAGGATCTACTGGCTTTTCTGACCATGGAAATGGTCACGGTGTGCCTGAGGTTTCACACAGAAACTGGAAGGTTTCTGACATGCATATGGGATATTCAGAGGCATTCCTGTGTAGACACAGTGCAATCAGTTTGATTTCCTCTGTGGAGATAGTTACACATGATTATTTGTGGTTTTTGAAAAGTAAGGATTAAGCGCCTTAGTAGGATGTGATTTGCGTATTGCCTCCTATTTAGTCACCAATAAAATACCTCATAAAGTTCAAACACAAAAAGATATCAGTGAGGTACAACTGAAATCTACCCTTTGACAGACAGTTCCTGCAGTGTAAAAGATCAAACTAAATGTGACTGAAAGTCATGCCAACTCCAGATTTTGGAAACACTGTGATCTTTCAACAAACAGTGTTATATTGACTCATGCAAGTTAAACAAAACTAAAGCTACACAGCCTTTATAAACATCAGGCCAAAGAAACACCTTGTGCAGTAAGGTTTCTTTCCCCACAAGTGGGAAAGTATAGCACGAGCTTAAAAAGGATAATTAAGAGCTTTACATAGAGAAAGCCATCATGTTAATTCTCAGATGCCTCTATGGACAGCACTGGAAGTGATCAGCAAATGGGCTCAATAGGTTGTTATATAGGACTGGCTGTCAAACAAGAATTTGCCATGCTTCACCACTTGTTTTTGCTTTTCATGAAATAAAAAATAGATCTTTAGGCTGTTCTGGGATAAAACAAAACTGGGTGAGAAATATGCTGTCTATAAAATAGACAACTCTGAATGAGTAGACAACTCACTCAGAGCCAAGAGCAGAGTAGGCTTTCTTCAAGCTTCACATTTGCCTTTGGGCTTCAACATGAACTCAGCTGCATCTTTTAGCAAGAAAGGGCAGAGACATTTCTAGAGCAGGGCTTTCCAAACTGTAAGCAAATCTTTTGGCCACTGGCAAACTGACTCACTCCTTAGGTAGAGAAGGATGAGTAAGTCCAACAGCAAACCTTGAGATATTTTCTCTGTTGGCAAAGTATAATATGAAAGTAACTCCAACAAAATAGTTCTGCTATTAAATTAAAATCTGTTTGAAACCATTAAGAATGCTTATTTGTTCCATCCTCCCAGATCACTGCTGGCTTTTTAGATTTGATGATGTCACTGGAAAAACCCTGTGAGCGGTTTATTTCATCATTCAGTGTCCTTTGAACCAATAGAACATTACAGGTGAAATTCAGTTAGAATTGATCTTTAACATTTAAGTATTGAACTCTTAACTAGTCTGATTTTAGGTTTCTGCTGTTTGTAACCATCCACAAAGGATGCATCTGAAATTAATTTTTAAAAGTATATTTTTAGCATGGCTTTTAAATTTTAGTAACAGCTGCTACTAGAAAATATCCCTCCTTAGAACTGATGGTTCTCTGCAGTAAAATAAAATGATCTCCAGGAAAATGCATAGGCAGGATCCCATTTTATGATTGGTTTCTAATTATCTTTTACAGTATGTTAATTTTAGATACTGATGAGAAATAGCATTTTTAAACATCACTTTTTAGAGGAAGGTTCTGCAGTGACTACAATGAATTAGAAGAGATTGAGTCGAATCTAATAAAAAAGCTTCTTTAAAAATCTGCAATAGTGTTTTCCATAGCATTCTACTGAATTGCATAGCAGGCCTTTTAAACTACTTTTACAAAACCTCTAGCATCAGAACAAAGAGACAAACAAAACATTTCAAAAAACTGCTATTTTGTTCAGTTTTATAACATGGCTTCATAATGGACAAAGCAGCAATTCTTTCTTTATTGTCACAGAAAAGGATAAACTTTTATTACTTCTGTTGATCTTAAAAGTGTCCATTTTAGCCCGTGTTCTGGCACTTAGAGTTCAGCTATTTACAACACCTGGTTACAGAGCTAGGACACATGGATCCATGGACATAATATCTGCACATTTTATTTGGAAAAACATCTTTTGTGTAGTTCCCCTTTTGACCAACCAAAATTAGGTGATGATGTCCCTGTACCAGAAGGTAAGATCAACAGATGAGGGAATCAGTTTTTTTCAGCATATTTCTCTAAGCACATAAAAATTCCTGTTTCGCAGAACACAAAAGAAATCAAGCAGAGGCTGTTCATTGCTTGCCACTCTTATTCTCTTTCAGCCAACCCTTTATAACCTCCTACTTCACAATTGTCTCCCAGATTCATAGCCAAGAGCAGAGTAGGCTTTCTTCTAGCTTCACATTTGCCTTTGGGCTTCAATACAAACTCAGCTGCCTCTTTTAGAAAGCCACTTGAAATAATACAGTTTATTTAAACAGGTTTCATTTTGGAATGTTATTATTATCATTATTATTATTATTACTATTACCATTGTCATAATTCATAAAGGGAGTTTGTATTATGAGACTGCCTGTAAGCTATCACAGAATGCCTTGTATGAATATAACTTGTGCAAAAGAGCTTACATTTGAAGTGTAAAATGAGAGACAACAGGTGGAAGGAGCCATCAGCTGGAAGGGAGCACAAGGGAACAATGAAGCAATTACGAACAGTTGATGAAGCAGCAGTCAGAGAACACCAGCTGCTTAACTATTGTGGGAGCTCTAATTACAATTCTTCTTGGGAGAGTGAATTACTCGTGGAGCGCTCTGCCCAGAACCCTCCCTCAGGAAGGAGTACGTGATTTTGTGCTGAAGGAAAACGCAGCAGGGAGAAGTGCGAGTCCCCTGTCCTCCTTCCTGGGCCAGGCAAAGCAAACCAAGTTTGCATGTGCAGTGCACTCCTCTTTACACACCCAGAGCAATATAGTACTGTCCTTGAGCTGTTAAAATATGGATCTCTAACAGAATAAAATGTGGTATTTCAGTATAGATATCCAGCCATTAAGATAAATCATGTCAAAAATCTTAGCCTTAACGGCTGCGTACTATGCATTGACGTGATCCATCTTAATGGCTTTTCCTCCACAGCTGCTGCTATGTACTATGTCAAAGCACAATATTGAGCCTTTCATTTGAAGTGCTACATCTTATCAAACCATCTTTTGCAGTTATTCAAATGTATAATGTCAGCAGATAGCATGAAGTTCATAAGTGGATCTTTGACAAGATGAATCACAACAATACATGGTAATGATTGCTAGGACACCAAGCAGGGCTTAGTAAGAGTGAAAAAGTTCCTGCATGTAAGCACATTCAATGAAATTCAAAAGGTTTGGATTTTGCTTCATATTTAATATAGAGGGAATTAATTCAAACCAAATATGGACTAACCTGGAAGGATCCTTCCTGCATGTTAATGGAACGTCTTTCTCTTCTTCAGGAATGTGTAGCCCTCCTGATTAGAAGTGAATCTTTTCCAGCAAGGTTAAAAGGAATGTGAACAGCTTATTCCTATGTGCACTGCATGGGAAAGATAATGAGACCTTTCAATGGGTCATTGTTAAACTAGGTTTTTTTCCTGTCAAATCTTGCCGGGTTTATTTGAAGTTAAAACCACAGTGTGCCAGGTTTGACACTACTTCCATCAAGGGAGTCTTCCAAACAGCATGAAGAGAAACTGCATGGGAAATATGGTTCAAATCCCTTTTGTCCTTTGTGCAACTGAGGAGACTTTAGAGCTACTGTCTTAATCCCATATCCACTATGAATACTGAAACCATGACACTCCCTTTGTCTTGTGCTTTCTCAGTACATATTTGCACTGATGCCTATAGCTGAATGTATAAAAAAGTGTTCTAAGAGCAGAGGTTGAGTTCATTCTCAGGTAGGGGAATGAGGACACTCTAGAATTTGCACTTCTAGAATTTCAGCTAATTCAACTGCAATAAGTATTCAATTAATACAGAATTGTTCATATGAAGCAGAACAGTTTTGCCTGTAAAAAATTAACAAGGATCACTAGAACACAGGCTCTTCTCAGAAACAGAAGCAGCAATTTGTTGCACGCTTCCAAGCAGGATTCAGAAGGACCACAGCTTGCACCATCCTAGAGCAAAGTGAGAAGAATCCACTCCCTGGACCTTCTTTTTCCTTAACAGCCTAAACAAAAATGTGAGAGAAAAACTAAGAAAAGAAATGCTGTTACACGTGCACATTTAGGCAACTGGATCAAGTTCCTAAATTTGTATTTTTGCAAAGTGAATGTGCTACCTAAGCTCACATTTTGATTCATATTGACAGACTAGTCTCACATATCCAGTGACTAAGAAATCTGATAATATTTGTACTTTCTTTTTTTTTAATCAGTAAGCCAGACAGCTTGTTAATTGGACTGGAGAATTAAAGGCACTGGTCTCCGAAGCAAAATTAATCCATACAACTCTAGGCATTTTAGTCTTTTTACTTGATCCATTTACCTTTTAACCTGATGTTGTATTCTACAGTATATGGAATGGCACCAGGCACCTATTTGTGTGGCATGGGCAACTGAACCAAGGCCAAGGGGTCCAAATTTTTACCATAAGGAGCTTTAAATGCCTTTTTTTACTTCCTATTGATATTAGACAAAATTACTTCAACACTCTTCACCTCTTATCTCTGTATCAGGTCTCAGAAACCAGAAACAGGTAGGTCTACCAGCTGTCTTCCTACAAACATAGTGAACTCCTATGCAAGTTTTGGCCATACATAATGAATTAAGGAGAAACTATTATACAGGAAAATTATATCTTATGTCACACATGGTAATAATACATGGTGGTAAATTTAAGATCATAAACCATGACATAGAGCTGAAAATCCCAAAAATCAGAATTTCCTATATGAAGAAAATTTTATGAAGCTTATGAGCAAAAATACTTGCTCATGACCAAGAATGAAAAGTTATGAATGAAAATACATTGTATATGTGCATGAGTGATTATGCCTCTAAATCCAAAGTAATATCAGCCAATAAGATAATACGCTCAATTAATCTATATCTCTAAGCTGGGAACCATTTGAGTAGATCATAATTTTGATTGACTAAATATGGTGTTACACTGACTTAAATTTATGGGAAAATAACTGGAACATTTAAATTTTCTTTCAAAATGCCCAAATGTAGGTGAATCGTTTTCAGACAGTTTTGTCTTAAGGATACATTTCTTTGGTTTTTAAAAATATATCAGCTGTATATTTACAAAACTCTTCTACACAGACACATGAAATGTTCAGCACCTTTTATGTGTTTTGTATCATTGCAATAAGAAAGGCAGGACCACCCAAAAGACGCTCAAAAATTCAAGCTGTTTTTTTCTGACAAGGCAATGTCACACCCATGTAGCTGAAATTGAAATGGTGTGTCTGGAAGGAAAGTTCCCGTACAAAGTACAGATGAAAGCAGAGGGAACACATCCAAGAGTCCCACACCTGCTGCGGGCCATGGTGCCACCCTCTGTGAGATGAGTGGCACAGGGCCAACACTGTCACGCTTCAGCTGACAGAGAATAGGAGTTAATAACGGAAAAGAGTGTGGGGGAGGGTGGGGAATGGAAACATCCCATTTGAGAACAATTTCATGCATTGCCAATAAATGAATATTTGTGAAAGAGATCAGTTCCTGTCACCAATACTATTTTCAGCCTATACTGCACATTATTCATTTCAAATGTACCTAATAGATTGTATCAGGTTTTCTACCCAGGCTGTACTAAATGTGTGAGTTAAAAGGATGCTAATTCTATGCAGAAAAGTCTGTTTGTTGCTAACAAACTCTTGCTGGACTTAGCACACTAACATACATCCTAGAACCATATAATTGTAGAATGGTTTGGGTTGGAAAGTACTTTCAAGATCATCTAGTTCAGCCCCCAGCATGGACAGGGACACATTCTGCTAGGCCAGGTTGCTCAAAACCCATGCAGCCTGACTTTGAACACTTTCAGGGAGGAGGCACCTGCAGCTTCTCTGGGCAACCTTTCCAGTGCCTCACCAACCTCATAGAAAAGAATTTCTTTCTTACATCTAATGTAAACCTACCATCTTTCAGTTCAAAGTGACCTATCACTACATGCCCTTCTAAAAAATCCTTCTTTGACTTTCTTGTAGACCCTACTTGATGTATAGGATGGCTGCTCTAAGGTCGCCTCAGCGCCTTCTCTTCTCCAGGCTAAACAACCCCAAGTCTCTCAGCCCATCCTTATACAAGAGGCGCACCAGCCCTCTGATCATCTTTTTGGCCCTCCTCTGGACTTGCTCCAGCAGATCCATGTGCTGGACTGCCTTTGCTTTGCCCAGAGACCACTGCCCTTGGCACAGAAATGAGGAATTCCCTTTTTCCAGTTCACATATTGCTTGGTATGTGAAACAGTCACTACACACTGCTGAGATAGATGCCTAGTGTAGTGATTTCTTATGTGTACATGTCTAAATACACTTTCTTGTGAATGTCCCAAATTCCTGGGCCTTTGGGAAAGGTGTCTGATATTTCTTATTGGCTTTTGGCTTTCAGATGTTACACCAAGAAGAAATTTACTTGTGGTAAGTGGAAGAAAATCCCCAGTGTCTAACACATTTCAAAACGCCCCTTACATTCTGAATAACAGTGTTATTCAGGGTTCCAGGGTTTTAATAATGAAAAAAACTTATAAGAATGAATTTTTCAGTGTTACTTTTGAAATGTCTAAATGCCAATACAAAATGTATGAGTACATAGACACTGAAAGTTTATTTTAAGGAGGTAGAAATATGCCAACATGACAAATGTTTTGTACCACAGCAGAACCTCTTCAGGGAATCAATTCAGTGAAAGACGGAGTAAGTTTGGGGCAGCATGCAACTGAAAACAGAATAGGCGAGTAAAACACAATAGCTGAGCATTCTTTAATTTTCACAGATAATAGACATTTTTATAGAAAGAGCTTCATCAGAAAATTCTGCTCATATTGTGTCTTCTGCTGCAATCCCTGTACTCCATAATGCACAATACATATTTTGTTACCCATTGCCCTGAGATAAAAAAATACCCAGATGTTCAGGAAGACACTTGGTGAAGAGCTGGTGTATATACTTCAGTGCATAGGAAGGATGGATGCTAGAGTAAATGAAGTGAATTATTTTATACCTTAAGATTAGTGTTTATGGAGTGCTAAAGCAAGCAGGATGCAATAAAATTATGAGGCAGCTAATAGAGGAGTACATTTTTCAAGATACTGAAAACAATAAAAGAATGAAATCAAAGTAATAAACAGTATATTCTTTTGTTCTGAGGAAGAAATTATTTTTTAAAAAAAAACCCTTTCCTACATTCTATGAAAACAATAAGTAA
Organism: Melospiza georgiana; assembly: GCF_028018845.1. Taxonomy (NCBI): domain Eukaryota; kingdom Metazoa; phylum Chordata; class Aves; order Passeriformes; family Passerellidae; genus Melospiza; species Melospiza georgiana. The sequence continues at coordinate 40,514,245 of NC_080431.1, forward strand.
ATGTAGGCTGTATTTTACATACAACTTTAACTACACCATTTCTTGTTGAAATATCATATTTGAATATTGTTTTTAAAGGTAGAATAAAAAGCAATCACAGAAATTCCTGTGTATTTTCCTTGTTTCATTTTGCATTTTTAAAATTTACAATCCTCTTCTTACCTATGTGGAAAACCAGCAGGGATACTGTACTGATTCCTAATCATAGCAGTTAAAAATTTTGCAAGCCTGCAGAAGCATATCTTGAGAGTAAAATAGAGCAAGCATATACACACAAATACCTCAGTGAGAGATCGTGATAGATCACCCAATTTTGGTTTGGATATTCATTTTCAAAATAGAAAACATTAAAACACATATGAATTATTTTTTTAATCCTTCACAGATATGCAGTCAACATTGGTCATTAAGGGTACATAGATTATTTTATATTTTGAGCTTCTACTTATGCCGTTTTCAGCCAAGGCAAAGTTTGATAAGTGTGACCAGAGACCAAAGTCAAGTTACTTAATTCCCAATTGCTGCACCTTGCCCAGGGAAACAAAGTATCAAAATCCCATATTACTAAACTTTAAATATTCAGTGACCAGTTCAATTCCATACAGCTATTTAAGCAAGAAGTTGGGTACAAAACCTGACATCTATATATTAGTCTTGCATTTTTCCTTCAGAAAAAAGTCAGAGGAAGTTTTTCAAAGAACGTGATGAAATATGGAAGTGTGGAATATGTGTTCATGGTATTTGACATTCCACGTTTAAATGATTGTCTAAATAACATTGAGTCAAAATTACTGGGAGTTGATAACGTAAAATAAAAGTGAAGCCTTGTGTGACAGTTTCTTTGAAAAGTACCAGCAGTTGGGCAAACCTATCATCAGTTTACTTCAAGGATTTATTTTAAAATTCAAAAAGTTGTGTGTCAAAGTCTAGATGAGTCTTATTTAATTATCATTTCTCAGAGCATATCACCTTTCATGGGAGAACAGATGAGGTGGATATTAATTTCTAGTTTCCTTTGGATTCCCTTTTTGACATGTATATTTGATTTGCAGATCCATTAACTAAAAGTCTCTGGACTAATCCTTGCCTTATTTGGCATATTAAATGCACAGCCAATTGTCAGATAATATGCCTGAAGGCATTGCTGTTTGGAAAAGGAAAATAATAATAATATTGTTACAAAAAGTAGACTGTTGAAAAATATAGAATCATGTTTCTCAAAAAAACCCCAAACTAGGAAATTTTCACATTTTTCAGGGAAATTTCTTATATAGGAAATCACAAGGGCAATCTGAGTTATATGGATTTTTTTGCACACGTTTATATACTTCCTAAGAGACATACATGTATTCAAAGTTTTGAACAGTTGTCATATTTTCCCAAACTGCCCCTCTACTATAGCATAGAATCATTGAGTGGTTTGGGTGGAAGAACCTTAGAGATCATCTGGTTCTACTCACCACCACCACCACCACCACCACCACGAGCAGGGACACATTTTACTGGACAAAATTGCTCAGGGCCCCACCCAACCTTGCCTCGAGCACTTCCACGGATGAGATATCCACAGCATCTCTGGACAACCTTTGTCATTGCCCCTCCACCATCACAGCAAAGAATTTCCTCAAAACATTTAATCTAAATATGCTCTCTTTCAGTTTAAAGCCATTCCCCCTATCACTACATGCCCTTGTAAATAGTTTCTCTCTATCTTTCCTGCAGGCTCCCTTCAGGTACTGGAAGGCTGCAATTAGGTCACCCTGAAGCCTTCTCTTCTGCAGGGTGAACAACCCCAATCCTCTCAGCCTTTCCTCCTAGGAAAGATGCTCCATCCCTCTCATCATCTTGGCGGCCCCCTCTGGACTCGCTCCAACAGGTCCATGTCCTCCCTGTGCTGGGACCCCAGAGCTGATGCAGCCCTGCAGGTGGGGTCAGAGCAGAGCAGAGGGGCAGAATCCCCTCCCTGTCCCTGCTGCCCACGCTGCTCTGGGTGCAGCCCAGGACTCGTTTGGCTCTCTGGGCTGTGAGTGCCCATGGCTGGGTCATGCCCAGCCCCTCACCCACCAGCACCCGCAAGCCCTACTCAGCAGGGCTGCTCTCCATCTGTTCATCCCCAGCCTGTGTTGTTGCCAGAGGTTGCCCTGACCCAAGTACAGCACCTTGCACTCAGCCCTCTTAAATAACCAGGTAGAAAAACACTGAGAATGAAAATACTTTGCAAAAGCTGGATCTGTTCCACTTAGTGCTGAGGCAGGTTTCTCCGTGAGCAATGCTGTGTGCACCAAGATCCTTTGGGGCCCAGCACTGAGTTAATAGGTCATACTTTGGAAAATGAATGGGAGAGATGAAAAACCTTGAATGTATTCTCACCCTAGAAATTCTTTAAGAAACGCATGATGGTCAAATTAAAAACTAAAATATTTTATATTTAGAAAAAATTGATTATCCCAGGAATAAACCCCATTTGTATTTGGGAGGACTTAGCAGCATCCAAAGAGGTGCAAGTGACACTTTTAAAAGGAAGGAAACCACTCCCATCCTCAGTCCAGTAAGGTGGCAGACAACAGGAGGTCCCAGAAGCTGCTCAAACATATCACCGACTTTTTCCAAAGAGAGCAAAGAATCCAAGGGAGATCATTTGGTCAATAACATACACATCATTCATATTCCATCTTTTTGTACATAGATGATTCAAATTAAATCTTAAACACAATTATAAGAATATATATTACTCTAAACTGTATTTTTTTTTTAATGCAAACTTTTCAAACTTGCTTCACTTGACATCATGTCAGGTACTTAAAAGCTATGTTGTGTAACAAGAGTCCTTGACCTGCCTGTACAGAAAAGCAAGCACCTGACTTGCATAATTCAACTCCCTAAAAATTGATATTGATCTAATACCACATGTTTTATCTCACTATTCAAATTCTGGTAGACTCCATAGAAGTCCTTCCATGTTATCTCTTATTATTAGATCCTATGCATGGTAGATAGACAACAAAATCTGCCACTGTTGAGTTGACTGGACCTACTATTCTTATTAGACTCATGTACAAGCTTAAATATTTTTTGTGCTGTGGTTTCTCAGAGTGCCATAGATAAGAAAATACTGGGTTTAGAAGCAGAAATCAAAATTCAGTTCAAGTAATTGATATATTTTTCTATATCTAGTTCACTGGGTTAATGTGTCCTCACCTCAATATATGGACATGGAATTGAATAAATCTTTTGCAGACATCCTATAACACTGAATGGAAATGCTCTTGAGGTCAATGAGTAAATATGAAACCAAATTAATTTGATTCAGCAATTCTAAGGTGCATCATATTTTTCATTGTCCTGCAAATACTAGTTTGTGAAAAATCAGGGCATTTTCTCCTTCATAAATCTAAAACATAGCCATGCTAACCAGAAGATTTAGAAGTAGATTTCTAATTGTTTAATATGGTGGCTTGCTCTTATTACCTCACTTTATTATAACACCTAACTTCACCAAAGTATATTTCAATCCCCTCAGTGCCTTAGGGTATAGGACATATATTCTATAAAGAGGTATTTGCATGATTCCACAAGCGTGTATCAAACTTCTGACAGTGCACTGAAAATAATTAAAATGCATTTGAAAGGTCTGGCCCTGGGCTTTAGCTCCATTTTTTATAACATGAGTCTTGCTGCGAAATGCAAAATCTCTGGTTTTCCAGACCACCCTATTGGAAGGATAGGGAGCACAAGTGTTACCAACCTCTACCAAACAATAGTCTTACCTGGGTTTTTTGAGGTGTGGTAACTTGATTTTTTTAGCAAGCTATCATATTTTTTTATAAAATTAATTACTTGTATGATAAATATTCAATCACAATAATTACTTAAGCTCTGCTTGAGACAAGTATTTTGCCCTTCAGCTGAACTAGTATAGTCCATGAAATGTTAAAGCCTCACTTATATAAAAATATAAAATAACGCTTTTATTTGGTGTGAATGGGAGAAGATTCTATAGCAATATTTTGGTACAGTAAGTATGCACAGTTTGGAGGGTGTTTTTCCCCTTCCCAATTTGATTAATAGCAATAATTTTCATTTACTAAATTATCTTATTATAGTATTTGTAATTTTCTGACTGTTCTTCTGTAAGAACATTAAACTGTATTTTCAACTCTAATTACCAGCACTTCTCCTTCTGATTGCTCCTTGCACATCTGTCATTGAATTTATGTGCTATTGTTGTCTTTTTCCTCTCTCAGCATCCACATTTTCGTACACCCAAAAGAAACAATTGATATTGTATTATGGTTGTTTTTCCTGGAGAGAAATGTGCCCGCAAATGAGTCTATTGACTGCTTCATTTTCAGGCAAGTTATCTTGTAAAAAATTATGTGTGAGAACTGGTGCATTCATTATGGCTGACCTGCTGGGATATCAGCAATGTGGTAATTCAGGTTTTTTGCTTATTTTAAGCTCTGCATATAGCTGGCAACATATTTTGTTTATATTATTGATAATAAGCAGTATTTGTCTGGCATCCTTCCAAGGGAAGCACACTGACATAAGTTTATTTTATATCTCAGAACATATGCTATGGGTTTTTTACACTCTTTCTTCAATATAATTTCAGGAGATCATTGCATCACACATACAAAACTTGCAAGTTTGAAAGGATGATGTTAAGATAAAATTTCCAATGCCTTCTCATTCAATTACTGCTAATTGTTGTTATATTCTGCTTGCCTGTGTGAAGCCTTGGTACCACAGAGAGATGGAGAAGGCCATTTCATACATGCAACACATTTGTGAAATGCAGAAACATTTAAAAATAAATAAGAAGAGATTTGGTACTGCATAAGGGGGAAGTATTGTGTGTGTAAGATAATTTTGTTTGGGCATTATCCAGGCAAGTCAAGACCTTGTGGGTTTATGCCTTACAGAGCATATCATGGCTGAAGCACCTGCCTCCCAGAAGCACTTATCTTGAAGGTGATGTATTCTCATCTTCCCCCTTCATAGCTCTGAAAATGAACCCCTCAGTTCAGCGGGATCAGATGGTAATAAATTCACATAATTACATACTTGTTAAGGAGGTTAAGGTTATTTTGTTTGGATAACGTGACTATAATTTATTTTGTCTGTAAGGTTTGAGTTTAAACAATATTAATGGTTAGTTAATGGCCTAATGAGTCAGCTACAAGCCATTTAGGCATGCAATGAACCTTTGATTTTCAGTGACTCCTCTAATGAAAGATCTATATGAGTGCCTGTCTACTGTCACAATAGAGATAGCAAGAGAGTCATCTAATCGATTGTGATGGCAAATCAATTGATCTGTAACCCTGTTTTCATACAGTGAAAAAGATATGGAGGAAACATTTTACTGTTCCCTTATTTCCAGCTGAATATCTATAAATAAAAGAGACAGTTCCCTATTTGAAAATATTCCCTTTATAACTGTGATTCAAAAGCAGGGAGAATCTGATTGATGTCCTATTTTATAGATGTGTCTGTTACTTTTGTCATTTCAGGAGATTTAAAGTTCTTAGAAATTAAATATATGATGCAGAACATCAGAGAGGCTTGCACTTCACTGTCATGTGTAAGGTTAAGGATTAAGATAAAGCTGATGTGTGCTCTACTTGTTCCTACCTCTGAACAGCATCCAAAAACTGCAGCAGGATGATTTAGAAAGAAATTTGGAAATGCCATTTATAAAGAAAAAGTCTTTGAACCGTCTTTTAAATAGAAAATGTGTTAAAGAATTCTTTAAGACAGCACTCTATGATATTGATGCTTCTTTTATAGCCTGTTTCATGCTGTCCTGTGAGTTTCATTACATTTTTTTCCTTTTGAATTTTGTCCTTAGAACACACAGATTTATTTTTATATCGCTGTTATAATCACAAACTATGAAAACACCAGCTATCATGAAGGCATGCGTTGATTCTTTCTAAGCACCTAAAAGGATCTTATCCTTTGTTTTTAAATAACTTCTTATTTTGGTTATGTGATTCTTCTCCTATCTTCAGATACCTCAAAAAAAGGACAGTTTTCAGAAATATGGGTCAACCTGTTCCTTTCCCCTTCAGAAAAAAACCAGAGATCTTTATGTAAGGCACCCCAGAAGGGGTTCAAAACAGCAGGGGTTCAAAAGTAATATGCTTTAGCAATATTTTTTAATTTGAGGCTTTCATCTTCTAAACAATTCAGTTCAAGGATTTTTGATACTGTGGATGACACAAAGCAGTGTATTCTATTGCTGCTGCATGCAACCTTGCTGCAAGGGAGCTGCTGCCAATCTTTTTGTTGCAGCGTCACAGTGCCTCATACTTGAATGGTTGACTGTGATGCCCACATTGAAAACACCTAATAGGGAGGGAGCCAAATTCACGTTCCCTTTCCTTGCAGCTAGGAGCCCTTGCTTTGTTAAATAGCTGACATTTGGCTTGAGCTGTCACATGCAGGATAGATGGGCAGGGGATAAACGTTTGCTGAGCGTTCAGAGCGGCGCAAAATGACGGCGTGAGTTTGTAACCCGAGGCGATGTCTGTGCTACAGAAGGTGCCTGCAACTGCCCAGCTGACACCGAGCTGCCTCTGTGCATACACATGAACTGCTTTTGCCATGCAAAACAGTGCTCAACTTGCCTGCTAGGAATGGTCTCCTATCCACACCAGCTCAAGGTGGGAACTCTGGTTAAAAAATAAAATGGTGCATGGCCTAGGCCAAAGCTCTTCTGTTCAGAGTCAACAGTAGAGACAGTGCTCCGTTACTCTCTTCAATTGAGGATAGGCAGAGCCTGAATACCTAAAATCAGATACCAGAACACATATTTGTTTGTCTCACACCGCTTTTATAAATGCATTTAATTGTCAGGTTTTCAAAGTGTTGCACCACATGATCAAAAAACAATCTTCCTTTCAGATGTCTGGGCATGCCAAACCATATTCTCCTCACCTGCAAATGAATATCCTGTCTGACAATATGACCATTCACTGACAAACCACAGTAACAGCCTGATCCAGCAGAAGACATCAAGTATCAGCAGTTTATAGATCTGATACCTCATGCAGAAACCTCTGATGGCTCTGTCCTCTCTATTTCAAATCACAATATGGAGATATTCATCAGTTCCTCTGGCAATGACCATACTGTATCACCATTCAAATCAATAGAAGAGAGATTTAATATCCAAAACCAAATTCAATTTGGTAGCTGTTGCAGAGAAAAGTCATTATGGATTATTTTGATTATTTGTTTGCCTGCCAGTTGAAGTGACTGCAGCCTGGAAAGGATGACAACATGAGCATCAGCTGGGTAACAGAAAGTCAAGTACTTCAACCCACAGACCTATCACCCAAGGTTATTGCTTTAGCACTTCTGCTGATAGCAGTCATTGCTATAGATCACACCAACAGATGTACAGTCCCACTTGCCGTATTTGTTCCCCAGTACTGTGTGATACAGAAACTGATAGGAAAGAATGAGCCCAAAATTACTCTTAGATGAAAGCACTGGAAGGCAACCAAAATTATTCCCCTATTTTTTTTTTCCCCTTAAACCTCTCTACTGTTCTGCTGAGGCTAAAAAAATTTATGTCAGACTATTTGGTATAAAATCCAGCGCAGCATACTTCAAGATTTACAGTTCCCTTTCCCTGGCTTGTAAGACGTGCCTTAGCTGTTTTCCATATGGTCTTATCTCCCACATAGGATAAATCTGAATAGTATGATAAATTATATCCACTGATGCATTGTGGAAAATGTTTCTTCATGCATGAAAAGGTCACTTTTTAATCAGGGAAACACAGGCGCAAGTAATCCTTTTTTTCAAATGCACAATCTACTTCCTACTGATAATGTAGAACTTGGAGAGGACTAGTGCCTGCATTTTAGGTTCAAGTTCAGGCAATAAGGCTAGAGATTTAATCTCCATTATTAGCCCTAGGTCAGACCCTGATCTCAAGGCTCAGCTGCCTAAGCATAGACATTCTACTGCATTTAATTTCCAAGACATAGGATTTGTAGATTAAGCCACTGAATAAAGCTATACAGACCTGGGATTTCTCCAGTTACATACAGTGCACACCTAAAATTAGATAAGTGTGTTCATGTGTGGAACAGCCATGGGCCAATAAAGATCAGAAGTGCATGTCAGGAGCCTGACACTCCTTCTGCACCTCTAGAGGACATAGATGCCTTACCATAGATGTCATAACTTCCAGTCCCATCTGAAAATCTTGGACTACACATGGCAGGACAGCTGAATGAAGTGTAATGGTGAAAACAAGTAATAGGGGCAGAATTCAGATATGACACAAACATCTGCTGGCATGTTAGATGCCATATGATTACGAGATTTTAGGCATCCTAGTTAGTGTCAAACTGCTGTCCCAGAAGGACACAGGTCTCCCATGCATCCTACATCATATCCCTAAACTGATTCATAGGTAATGACCTGTTCAGATGCAGGAATGTAAGGCTTTTACCTACACACATATTTTCTGGGATAATTGTTCTAGGGCAGATGCACAGGATGATCTGACATAAAACCATGATGTCTGAAGAAATTTGGCATATTAACATTACTGTTTGAAGGGCATTCACTTGCTTCAGTAGGAAGCCGGGGTTAAAGAACCTTTAGTGGATCTTACAATGGTACTCTCTGTAGCAGTCCATGTTTGAACCAATACATTAAATGATGTGAGTCTCACAATGGCCTTTATCTTACATGGGGGCCTGCAGCTACAGTCCACATTAAACAGTATAATACTTCCTTTCTTTTCCACAATGTACATAATTCTGGGACAGTGACTACTTTGCTGCTTAACCCAATAGGCCATCATTTCCAAATAGAAATATTACTGTCTTCTAAATGGCATATTAAAAAAAATTTACACTGATCTTCATTGCTCTTCACATATTTCAGTTCATCAGACAACATTAAAAAGCTGTGGATTTGGCCATCAGAAATATCAGTCAATATATTTATCTTTTCTGAAATAATCAGGTCAAGCACCTTATGAATATTCCATCCACTGTCACAAAAAATGTGTACTGAATGTGCAGAAAACCAGTCTTTGGAACTGGCAGAGCAAAGTGAAAAGCACCAGTGAAAAGTGAATCACCTAAACACCTGACTAGATATTCCTTTTTGTGTACTTGCAGCTCTTACAAGGATGGCTGGCCTAAAAAATATACATCCTGTTTCTTGGTACACTCCAAGTTCAGTTATATTCAGGTGTGTCTATAGGAATAGAGAAAATCTTCTTTGATGTTAATACAGCATCAATTTATCCCTCAAAAAGATAAAAATAGTTTTAATCCAGAAATGCTAACAGGTTTTCCTTATATTTTATAGTTCCATGAATTTAGTCTTTTGCATTTAAAATTTTCCAGCCAATTAACTTAGCCAATGAAGTTTCTAGCAGTATCAGGAAAGACTATGCTTAGCTAATTCGTGAGCCTTTTGTGTAAAAGTGTAGCTCAAAGAAACTGATCCAATTATTCCCCCTCATGGATCTCTCTCTCACCTTTTTCTCCCCTCTGTTCTCCACTTCATTCTTTTGTTTTTGAGGAAAGGGCAATGACATGTAAGAAGAAATAGTAGCTCATCTGTTATTGATGAAGAAGCAGCACGTAAAGATAACCTGCGATCTCCCGGAAGACCGCAGCGAAGTCAGATGGCACTCTCTGATTTGTATTCTCATTTCATACTTATCCTCAAGGAGTCAGGACTTCATCTCACACAGAAAAGTTTTTCATATTTATTAAGTTTTTTTCAGGTTGTTCTACATCTTTTTGTTCAGAATTTCACTGTCTGCCAGCACAGACCTCCTTTTATAGGACAAAACTGTTGTTACCTCTTTGAAAAGAGGTGTTAATTGGAAATACCACTAAGACATTAGAGAAGCAAAACCCAGCAGCTGAGTCTCACTAGTTAAATCATTGCAGCTTTTATCAGGGCAGTGAGATGACCTTGGCTATGTTCCAGGTGCCCACTAAACTGCTCTACCAGTCCCCTTCCTCAAAAGGACAGGGGAGGCAGAAGAAATTATAAGAAGCCTGTGGGTTGAAATAAGGAAGGAGATCACTCAGCAATTATCATAACAAGCAGAACAGACTGAGCTTGGGGAAATTAATTTATTTTGTTGCCAATCAAATCAGAGTAACATAATGAGAAATAAGGAAAAAAATGTAAAATATTTTCACCCCACCCTCCATCATTCCCAGGTTCAGCTTCATTCCTGACTCTTATGCTTCCTTCCCCTGAGCAGCTCAGAGTGATGGGGTGTGGAAGCTGCAATCAGTTCATTATGTGCTCTCTCTGTCACTCCTTCCTCACACTCTTCCTCTGCTCCAGCATGAAGTCCCATGCGTAGGAGTCTTCTGCTAACCTGTCCAATGTGAATCCTTCCCACAAGCTGCAGCTCTTCCAGAGCTGCTCCATCATGAGTCCATTCAATGGGGATCAATCCCTCAGGAACACATTGTTCCAGTTTGGTTCCCATCGCCAGGGTCACAGGTTTTGCCATCCAACCTGCTCCAGGGTGGGCTCATCTCCACAGGCTGCAGTTCCTGCAGGAACCTGCTCTGGCCTGGGCCCTCCCACAGGCTGCAGCCTCTTTCAGGGCACATCCACATGCCCCCACTGAAGTCCTACATGGGCTGCAGGTGGACACCTGCTTCACCGGGGACTTAGATGGGCTGCAGGGGAATAGCCAACCTCACCATGGTCCTCACCATGGGCTGCAGGGAATCTCTAATCCAGTCCTTGGAGCACTCCTCCTTCACATTGATGTGTGAAAGGCTGTTTCTCTCATATATTCTCTCTCTTCCAGCTGCTGTTGTGCAGCAGTTTTTCTCCCTCTCAAATGTGGCATCACAGATGAGCTGGTTTACACACATTAACCACGATAATAGAGCCCATCCCTAGGATCCTGTGTTAATTAAAGTCCAAGTGAAAGTTTCCAATTCCTCTTTAATTCTCAGATTATAGCTTGAACAGGCTGTCTCTGTAAAGGGATCCCTTCCCCAATGGCATCCGTACCACCCATCAAGTGAGTATTCTATCACTTAATTCTGGTTGGTGGTCTCTTGATTTCTACTGGTTTGCTCTGTCACTGGGCTGAAGTTACCTCATTCTCTTGAATATGTTCCCTTGATCCTTTTTGTCTTCTTTCCACTTGCATCTGCCAAGTGCAGCTGGTTGTGTGACTTTAGCTCCTTGTGTTAAGCTAGTCATGGTAAATGAGAATATTCAGACACAAGAATATAGATAATCACATTTCCCTATGAGAGTACTCACTTTTATGTTTTTTTAAGGACTCCTGTTCATATACAGAAGGGATTTTTTATCTCTTCAATACCTTCAATGCTTCCTCAATTTCCATTGAATTATCACAGTTTTGTAAAATATTACAGTTTTAAGAAGAGCTCTCAGAGAACATGTTTGTCAATGTGTGGTTGAGCCTGTTTTGGCAATGGTTTTGCCCACTGTTTTTAATGAAATAAGAGAAAGAGTACCAAAACACCTATACAAATAAGGATTAATTCCAGAATCAGGGTAACGCATTCTATTTGAAGAAGCTCATCTTATCTTTATAGAAGATCATTTTAACCCAATAATAAAACATGGAAAAGGTCTCGTGCTAACACTTCTGCACGGGGAAGTTGGTGTCACCTGCATGCCCAACTCCAGTCTGTGTATCTGGCTGTGCCTTTTCTTGTTATACTTTCCCAGCCCCAGTACCAATGATGCTTTTCTCAGCGACATTTTATTGCAGGATAACAAGTTTTAATCTCCAAGGTAGGATTGACAGAGTACTGCAGGGTAAACAGTGGTGGATCTAAATGATTTTTCTTGGGTAGACATTTAACATGGAAGAGGTAGATCCAGTCATACATTTCTGCAACCTTTATAGCAATACCAAAAGATAATAATACAGGATACAGTCCCTCCCATTTAATGTCCAGCTTTTTTTTTGTGAGAGTGGACTTCTATCAGTATTGCACATCCAAACTGGATTGCATTCTGGCTGCTATTGGTTGAAGCAATCTGGCTTGTGCTGTATCTTCTTGTAGGTCTTTTTGCATCACAAATACAACTATTTTAATTCATCCATCTCTATCTAAGATGCTGGTCCTAATGAGGACAATGGTTATGTGAACAGCTGAAGTGCCTGCCTGCCAAACACTCTTTCTGCTGGTGACAAACATGGAGTTTAGTGAGGGGTATTTCTAATAATTCATAGCACTGTTTCTAAAACTTCCGGTCATTTCAAGCCTACCTGACTACAAGTTAAGGCATTTTATTTTTGAGAGTCCTACTCATTCTTTCTACGAATCCAGAGGACTGTGGATGATATGAAATGTTTAGGTATCACTATATTCCTAAAATTTTATACATATTGTTTAACATTCCTGTTGAAAAATGAGAACCTCTATCTGATTCTGTGGTTTCAGGTATTCGTTATCTGGGAATGATTTCCCGTACGTGGGTTTTGGCAATTGTGCCCAGTAATGAACAAGATCCTTCAGAGAGATTCTTAAAAACAAAATTTGATTAATCTATGTACCAAGGCACAATCTTCAAAACCCTGTACATACATATGCTGTCAGTGTATCTTCTAGGTTGCTTAGGTATCAGAATTTTCACTGTTACTGCTCGCTGGCACCCAGCATTCCCCAAGGAACAATTACTACACTCTTGGCATTAATACACACTAGTGTTGGCAATATGAAGTGTAAGACAGGATGTTTGCTGTCTTTTATAATATCCTATTTCATCACCCTTTCTAATAATGCTTTGGATAATGCACTCATTGTGCAGAAGAATGGACTTTGGCCACACTGTTTAGGGGGAAACTTCTCTGTGTTTCCTGAATGGAAAGGTAAATATCTGCAAGTGCCACAGAACTCTGCCAGACAAAAGAAGCTACATATAACAATCTTTACATTCTCTGACTGACTTGAACTTAGTTTCTTGCTTTGTAAATGTGAGATTTTGGGAACCTGTAATGGTGAGCCAAGTTTAAAAGTACAAACAAGGTCTGAATGCATTTAGAGGTACAAAAGTCCTGAACAAACTCCAGTAAAAGCAGTGAAGTTTATTAAAATTTGTATCTTGAGCAGAGAAATGCTCTGCAGGCTTGAGGAAAAAAAATAATAATTACAAAGAAATAAAAACCCAGAAATCTTTCATGGAGTGTCGCTAGGTTGGTGAGTGTCACTAGCAGACTTTCCATAAGACTCAAAGGTATTTTAAGCAGCCCAAAACAAGCTAAAGGGCTTTTTCTTCCAGTGTTCATCTAGATGCACTTCTTGTTGAAGGTTAATAGATTCTCTCACTGTCTCTATTTCTTCAATGTTATAAATTGTTTTGAGTAATTACATACTAACAATAAAAATATTCAAAAGTGTCTTAAAACATAGATTAATATGAAATACCTTTGAGTATTAAGATAAAAAAGGATAGATATACCATTCACAGGAAAGTGAATTTTTAAAAAGCTATTTGTTTTTTACACAGCCTTACATTTAGCAAATTTGAAATTTAGTTTTAGTATCAATAATTCCCCTTAAAAAGACACTTGTCAGGGAGTATTGCAGAGAGCATCTAAGATGTATTTTTAATTTGAAACTATGACCATTTTAAAGTATGACACTATAGTGTACCAGCGCTAATTCTAAAAGTTAGTGTTCAGTTCATCAGCTCAAAGAAAGATATATCCATGTGGGTCCAATCAACATGACTTACTTTTTTAATTTCACATATCACCTACCTGAAGCAATGAACTAAACTGAGTGGTCCTCTGCTTTCCTCAGGCTGCAAAATATTGAGAACAGAAAGCATTACACTAATTACTTCAACACAAAACAAATTACTGACACTAGTAATCTTCCATGGAGCTGAATAGAAGCAGAAGTTAATAAAAGTACTGAGACTACAAAAGTCTAAGCTTACTGTAACAAAAAAATTTGGATGAAGCCCTCCAGATCACCTGCTCTGGGAGACATAAAAGCACTGAAGTTGCTGTTTACTCATTTTAAGTTTGTCTATATGAATATCCCATACCAATAAGGAAATTAATATGGGAGGTTGAGTTTTAGCTGTTGATACAAACATCTACTGGAGGTGTTTTCTCACTCACTTTCTCCCTCACTGGACATCCACTGTTCCTTTTGAAGCAGCCAATTGTCACACATTCAGAGTGCCAGTCAGAAATACTTCTGATGTTCCTTTGAGACTGTTTGTAAGACATTTATACATCACAGCTTGTCTGTTACAGACTAGTGGATATAAGATCGGTAAGGCATCTCACAGTGGTTCACATTGCTGGCAGCTGTTGCTTGACTAGAAAACTTACAAAAGCCATAATTAAGTGAAGAACTAGGATTCCACATACAGAGGAAGTCTTGGAAATTTAGAGTATGCCTTCAGAAATCAAGCATGTGCTGACTCATTGTGTATAGCAAGTAATAACAGAAAGAATATTGGAAAAGTGAGTTTTAAAAATCAATTTGTATCTTCTTTATAGCAAATTGATTTTTTGCGGTTTTTAAAACCAGACACACACACATAAAGAAAAAAAAAAGAAATCACAGAAAAATTCTAAATATATCATCTTTGGGTTTTTCAAAATTATTGGGAGTAAGAGGTGTGAAGAAAGTGTTTTAAGTGGTAACAGAATTTGCTAGTAATAGCTAATTACTGGCTATTTCAGTACCACACTGTTTAAATTTATACTGTTACTGTCATTCAGATGAAAGTATATATGAAGAGGAAGAGTGGTCCCTCAAATATGCTAAACCTAATTAAATAAGTAGATTTCTGGTTGTTTATCTTATTGATTTTCAGCCTAAAAATTGGGCCTGGCAGAGTTGGTCAAACTGTTTATTCAGTAAAGGGAAAATGAGATCACTGTATAGTCAAATAAAGAATTGTACAAAACTCAAATACCCAAATGGTAAAACCATTCATATCATGTTTCTCTGTTACAACTTAGTTTTAATACTTCTGTTACATTTCATTACTGAAACTTTTCCAGGTAATTGTTGCGATTTTCCCATCACGCTTTCTTAAGGTAAATACACATTAACACCCTGATCCTCTGCAAGTGTAATTTTGTCACCTTTGAACGATGTGCTGTTGTTGGATTGTGCCCCTCATCATTTACTTCGCTGTAGCTAAACAGGTGCAGGTTGCATGCAGCTCTTATAAAGAGGCAGTGAAACATTGCAATCTTGTTTTCAGGACCTTAGACTCTGCACGGGATTCACCAGACCAAATGTTCAGACTGGGAATTTTTATCTCCTCTTGGTCCCCCCAAGGCTCCTTTTACAGCCTCTGGAGAGAAATCATAACTTCTTGAGCAGACACTTCCTAAAGCAGACTTCTAAAATAGATGGGATGAATTGCCTTAGAAATGGCTGTTGCTTTCCACTCATTGTAAAGGATCCCAGATGACAAGTTCAGAAGTAGGTGGTTAATATTAGGAGGTATCAATGCCAATGTAGTTGCAGAGAATTGTCATGTGTGAAATGCAGACCAGTTTATTATGAGATTTTTTATGCACTCATAGGTGAAGGAAATAAATAAAAGAAATAAACCCCAAACATCAGGTGTGAAATTTTTAATAAGTGGGGTTAGTACGCCACTTTGAATTTGGAATAAAGAGCTGAAATATTTTAAGTTTGTTTTGGTGCTTATGTATGGGTGTAATATATTTAAATACCTTTGTGAACAATCATCAGTTGGAGACACATCTGCCAATGTCATTTCTGCACATAAAATTGATCATTTTAGGTGTAGATTTCTAAATTCTGTTTAAGTTCCTTTCTCTAGTTTTTCTTAGGGTCAAACAATAGGAAATACTACCTTTAGGCACTAATGAAGAATATAAAACATCTCAATCTGGTGGTTGAGATATGTGTATTTTGGGAACTGCAATTAGACTACAGGAAATCTTAATGGGAAGAGGAAGACCAGAAAAGCAAATGCTGAAATAATTTATTGGAGTCAGCAAGTTGATTAAAAATAATACTTTTTTATTTTCATGAAAGGGAAAGCGGTAATGAAATCATATGGGTTCAAGGGCTGTCAGAACTGGTAGAGCTGTGCTTCTTTTTCTGAAGGTATTGCAGTTACAAGGGAGAAAAATAGGTAAAATTTGAGAGATCAGCTCCCACAGAATTTGACTGCTGGCAACAAGCTGAGCTTGGCAAGTAATTTAATGAAGTTGCCTGGTGCCCAAAGAAACTAACTGCAGTAAAAAGTGGCTGAACAGATTCACTTCAGAAAGAAACCTCTCAAAGCAATGATATTTAGGGAAACACAAGTGGATTGGATCTGTGCTATTGCCAAAAATGTATAGCCAGACAGCATCATGATGGTCAATATTTACACAGGTACAGGTCTTCAAAGACACATGCCTAGAAATGATCTTACAGTCCTGATTGATTGATGCTCTGATCCCCAGTCCCTGAAGTGCTGCTTCTGGAAATGATATACAAATACCGTGGTCTGTGTTAGCTCAAAGTGCCGGCAGGTAAGCCAGGTACAGCATTTTGGGAATATATACAAGCACCAGCTGCTGCTTGCTATCTATTCTTTAAACCATCTGGTTTGGAGCACACACTACAGAGCAAAAAATTCAGGTTATTGCTTGATCAATTCTGCCATCTAATGACTGCATTCAGACAGTGCTTTCCATTACTGCTACATGCTAGTTTTTACTGAATCAGACTTTCTGCTGTCTGGCATATATTTCTGCTCCATCTCATGTTCTGTAGCAGGGATTGTTGTGCTCCCATAAGAGATATAACCATCCCGCAAAATGTAATATTTCCTGTGGCTTCTTTACTCCAGAAAGTGAAGAAGGTAGGTTCCCTGCAGTGCTGTGTGACTGCAGCTCAGAGGAGATGCTGCTATGAGTCAAGACCACCTGGTAAGTAAAATCCAAAAAACTTCAAAGACCCTCCAATACCAAAATCCCAGGAGGAGACTCCCTCTGGACCTACTGTGGCTTTGAAGGCAGACCACCCCCCTTTTAATCCTCGCCCCTTCCTTATTGGAAAGCTGAAGAAATACCTCCCACTGTGCCTCAGGCTGATTAAAAAAATACACAGGGAAAAAAATGAAGTGATTATTTGTACTCACAAAGAAACTATATGAAATGCACATGGTTATTCCAAATTTTTTATACATATATTTATAAACATACATTTGTCTCACATGAAAATATACATTTTAATCGCACCAAGATTTTTTTTTTTAATGGGCTGCTTGCAGACAGAATGTGATGTGCAGTAATAAAATACAGTCACTCAGCTGCAAATACCATCCTTCACTTCCTATACTCCCTCTTTCCATAACTGCACACTTCTGGGGAAAGATATGCTTTAATATTTTGGAAATAGCAGAAATTAATTAATGTATGAGTTTTTCTAAGAATGGGACAAGCAAATTTTTCTTTTCTTTTCTTTTCTTTTCTTTTCTTTTCTTTTCTTTTCTTTTCTTTTCTTTTCTTTTCTTTTCTTTTCTTTTCTTTTCTTTTCTTTTCTTTTCTTTTCTTTTCTTTTCTTCTTTTCTTTTCTTTTCTTTTCTTTTCTTTTCTTTTCTTTTCTTTTCTTTTCTTTTCTTTTCTTTTCTTTTCTTTTTGTTTTATTTTTTATAGAACACTATGCTCAATGAAATTTTATTTCTGCTTGAAGGATTCACTGCAAAAAAGAGAATTTTATATATTTGTGTAGTTGGTTATAGCTGGCTTCATAGGATCTTTAAGATGAAAAAAAACAAAACCAATGTGAGAGTTCTTCCATTAAAATAAACATTTAGAAATCATAAATATTTGCTGAATTGTTTTTTAAAATTATGTTTTCCAACAAGCATTGCTCCTTGCATTAAAGCCAAGCATTGTGAAAACACTGTGAGAGGGCAAAATAGTAGGCAATGGAGTAATATTTTTTCACATTTTGTGATCTTTATTGTAAAAATACACCACCTCTTAGAGAAGCAGCAGCCTCTGACCAAGGTAGTACAGGGTTTCATGCGTCCTAACCTACCAGGCCACTATGGCTTCTCAAATCAGAAGCCCCTTAAAAGACTTGAAAGATCTGAAAATCTCCTACAAGTGCAATAGAAAGCATGTAAAAGGAGATAATCTCTAGCACAGCTGCTGGAATTTTGGTTTGGTGGGTGTCCAAATACCTGAGCTACCAGACTTGCTGTGCACACCTGGAGGTGCAGTTGATCAAATAGAATAAGCAGAAAGTGAGACACTGTTTTTAAAATGGTACCAGAATTGGTGGAAGCAGAAATCCAAAGCTGGTAGCACCTCAGTCTTTCTTGTGTAACTCCTGAAATGTGTATGCTACCAGCAAAGCAAGGCCTTCTACTAAAACACTACCTCCCTCTGTCTGGAAAATGGAGTCTTAAGATATACTGATTCCTGAGTTAGAAGGGAAAATCTACATGCCAAGAGGTAAGACAAAGAAATACTGAGAAAAAATGATAGGTCTTTAGTGAACAGAAAAACAGTAAAAGAAATCTTGATTTACTTCTCATCTCAGATAATTTGCCAGATATAACACTAGTTTGTTGAGAGTTAGTCCTTCAGGATTTTCATGAATTCTACCATGAAGCATATTCAGCATGTTCAGTGGCTATATCTGACCAATGCACTTTTTATGTATGTACTAAGCTGACATCAAGTGTGATTATCATACATGGTCAGGCCAAATTTAAATAAGTAAACTAAATTTCAGTAGTTCAGGCAATGAACCCTCCTGGTGTGGAAATTTCTGTTATATTCCTTTATCCTAGGTAAAAAAATTATAAAGGAGAAAAAAAAGAAGAAGTAAATAAATTTATGCTTTACCAAAAACACAGAGATCTCTGAGCTGCCCCTGATAGATTACCTAGGAAATGCACACCATGGATCTTTTCCAGAGCCAAGTCACAACCCAGAAGCTGGCTCTGTGACCCAAAGTTCAGGTGTACATAACCTAAAACTGTATTTACTACGTGTTTACCCATTGATTGCTGGAATAAAACACCTCCCTTGTTCCTGAGCCTTGTAGATAAAAAAGCAGAGGAGACTGGGTATCAATGGCTTCTCCTAATCACAGATGATTCATCAGTGCTTATGAAACAATCCAAACAATGTCCTAGCAAAGGCCAGGAAAAAATCAGAGCAATAAAGGACTTGACCAGGCCAATAAGTTGGCTGTCAGTGGCTGATGCTTTTCTACCCCTTCAGCTTTGCTGATCCAGATGATTTGTATTTTAACAGCAACTCTAGCTGTAATTCAGCTTAAAGGCAACACCTCTCCATGAAGGGTTTTTTAACTGCAGAGTAGGTGGAACCACAATCTGCATGCACTCCAGCAATTTACGATATGGTATTACACCTCATTTCAGTAGTGACTCATTTAGTCTAGTAGACTAATAGTGATTTGCATCAACCTTTCCACCTTCATCAGTTCATTGCCTGATTTTACAGTCCTACCCACAGATGATATTTTACTTTCTTATCTAGGCTGGTAATTGTTTCATATTATACAACGGACATTCATGGAAGGTTTAAATTCAATGTAGACTCAGGGAATAAATGAAAACAATAAAATTAGTTATATATATAGCTTAATCCATGAAAATGTAGTTTTTTCAAATAGTCTCTAGGTAGAAATAAAGTTTGTCCCTTTTTTAATGCTGAAATTCCAAGGTTGTTTTTGTTGGAGTTTTTTCCCAAATAAAAGTACAATCTTTTCCTTTAGAAACCTTGAGATTTTTTTATCAGTTCTGGTTTTGACAAGGTTTGAAAAGATATCAGCTGAAATACTAAATCGATCACATGAAAATAGAAAATATAATACTACACTGCATGACAGAATATAAAAACCAGATTAAAGTGAATTATGAAACTGAAAGAATTTTTCATTCTTTAAATGAAATATCTAACAAAGAACAAGGAAAATATTTGCACACTGGTGAGACAAAATGAGAGGGGAAACAATCCATTTATTCTTTACCCTTTGAGAAATGTTATCAAAAGACATTTTATTCTGCACTATTTCCCAGTAAAACATTGTATGGGGTGGGTGGAGGGAGTGTTTAGAATTCCTCTCTGAAGAACAGATGCTTTGACCAACTTTGCATATGGTCAGTATCCATTATTGAAAGAGGCATTCATATGTAAGGATTCTACAAGTGAGATAAGGATCCAGCAGCATGAAGAACAGACACTGAAACAGCCCCTGAGAATTCATAACTTTATATTTTCAGGAACAAGTCATAAGCAAGGATGCAAAAGTCTGTACCAGCAACAATGAACATCAACGTGGAATCAGAAGAGTCACTATATGTGACTTTTCTTCCAGGTATCACTCTCAGCTTGAGGCAAACTGACCCTCTTACCCAGGAGACTTTTTTGAATCTTCAGAGAAAAGTGCTGGTGTTTTCATTCTTGCATGCTCCAGTAGGACAGATAAGCTTTTCTTTTTCATACTGGTCTCATTGATTTTGTAAGAGCTGCAGAAGTAGATTTTGATGCTTGGACAGTCTAGGGCTCTCCACAGGATTTAAAATGTCTTAAATACTTTTCTTGTTAGGCTCCTGCATTTCCGTTTCTTCCTTTCACTTTATTGCCCTCTTTGATGTTCCCTAATCTTTGTTGACCTTTTGAATGCTCCCCTGAGGACTGGTGATTCATCTTAGGACCTAATCACTATTTTCTGATGGCTCTCCAGCCTTCTTAAAGGTCCCCTAACTGCTGCCAGCTCAAGCATGTACACTTTGAAGCTCTCCTGCTCATCCATTTTCCTTCTTCATAGAATAGTTTCCCTGCCTGTTTCTCAGCTTCCCTCTGCATGTATATATACGCATGGGAGAAGATGTCTACAAAGAGGTGGAGAGCCTGAGGGGATTCTTGGTAAGTTGGCTGGTGTTCAGGAGCCAAGGTTTTGGTAGGCAGAAGCCCATGAGAAAGGGCAGAGAAGAGACACAGATGGAGAATGGAATTTATATGAAACTGACAAACAAATAAGAAAAAAGTGGAGACATATATTTCTACTAAAAAAAACTAGATCAAGATGGGTGAAGAGCAACAAAACATGAAGAATGACACCTCCTCACTATTAAGCCTTGTTAAGCTGCAACATTTCAAAATAAAAAAAAAACCACAAAACCTCACCAAAACAAAAACAAACAAAAAAAAACCAACAACAACAACAAAAAAGAAAACCATCTAAAATAGCAGATAAATAACATTGTTGAACTACTTTCTACAGTACAGCACAGACAGACCATTGTCAAAGGCTATTTGTGTCTTATTCCACAATTCCATAAATACTTTTCAAAGATCAACAACCATCAGGCCATGCTGGGCCACTGAGTTTCTCTGCAGGACTGTAATTCATGTATAAAATAGAAACAGATATCAACCCCAGAATAAACAAAAATGCACTAAGTTGAATACAAGAGCTACCACTTATTAAGAGGTTAAAAACAGTTACACACAAAACATAACTGACAAGCAAGAAAGAGAAGACAAAACACAGAAGGATAATTTGCACCTAATAAAAACATGATCACAAGGAATCCCACTTCCACAAGGAAGAGTGAATAACTTATGCTTAAGCGCCATCCTATGACATGACAGATCTCCAGCAGTACATGCTGCATAGAAATAAAGCAATATTCCTCTTGAAACATATTTCCCATTGTCTTGATACAGATGTGCCTTTAGGGTAGGGCTTGTGTTTCTGAAAACTGTGGTTTACATAATATTGCCATCTAGTGGCACAACGGTCAACTCCAAAACATTCCTCTTTGGAAGGAAGGTACTGTTACAAGATTTATACACTATTGGGAAAAAGAGTTAACAAAAATAGAGTGCTTACAACAGCACACCAGGAAATGGAATCTAGTCGTCAGGACAACAGATGCCCCAGATATTCAGTTAATTGTTAGTGCATGAACACACTTCCAATGGAACACCTGAAGTATTGGGAAAAGTCACAGACAGGACATGCCAGCAATATGCAATACACAAACAGCTTCTAGCTGATAAATAATAATAATAGCTAGAGAATAATAAACATCCTACCAATTACAATATGGTAATTGACATATATAATAATAACACGGATCACCACCTCCAATAAGCTGAACACAAAGTGCACCCTGCTCTTGGTGGTTAGGAAGCTCCACCAGAAACATCTGTCCCCTAGCCTGAAAACCTGATGGATGGCTTAAGCAGGGAAAGCTTAAAAGCAACATAAATGTTCCTCAGATCCAACCTAGGTGTCTCCCAGTTAGTCTGACTTTATCATCCTCCATTCCCTTGTCAGTCATCAAAGAAAAATAATTACTGCCACAGGCAATTTATCCTACCCTAAATCTGCAGCCAAGGTATGCCTGAAGTTGTCTATTCATCTTCAGTGACTATGAAAGGAGCCTAAGGAGATCAGCTTATATTAACACCAACCTCAGCTGGTCTCACTGCAGGCAGCCATGAGACAACTCAGGAAAAGCTCAAGGGCAAAATTTACTAACATAGAATTCTACAGTTGCCCAAATGCATAGCCTGAATTCACAATCATTGAACTTAATACCCACTTCTCAATAGTTAAACCTTCTCCCTGTGTTTTCTCTTTTTCAAAAAATGAAATACACTTTGTAACATGAGTGTGATGCAATAACTAGCAGAAAGTCAAAAAACAATAAATTATTTACCTGTTTGGTAGTCGCAGGGCATATAGGACATGTTATTTGGCTTCTTATGCAAACGGCATTTGGTAGGTATAAAAATAAACTCTTATTTTTGTGTGCCTGATGTACCCACAAATTTGGTGCTCAGCAAGGAGGGCAAAACTTTGCTCACCTCGAATGTGTACACTTCAGCTAAAATGAACTGAACTTGATAGCAGGTCCTGAGTTCTCTTCACTGACTAGAGAGAGAATGCTTGGTGAGTGCACCAGGTGCAGACATCTGGGCATGTTTGACTCAGTGCCACCTGCACATGGCTAAGTGCCCTCATCTGCCTCCAACTTCCACTTCAGTTATACAGAAGCATTGAAAGATGCAACCTTTAGCCGCTAGAAAATCTCAGTGAGAAGACAAAACACAGAGGGGAATTTTACCAAAAAGAAAACATGATCAGTGATCATACAGGAAGATATGAAGATTGAAGGATCTCAGATTAAGCCAGTAAGGAAGGGGAAAATAATTTGGTTTTGTTTAAATAATGGGAATATGGAGAGGATGTAGTTTTTAGACACTTATGCTACATTTTAGATTATGAGTCCATATATATTATTCAACTTGACATGTCAGCTAATAAGGCATGTACAAATTGATTATTAGCCAGTATTTTGTATTTCAAGCCTGTTTTCTGTTAAAAGCTGTCAGACTAATTTTCAGACCACAATATGATCCTTAAAGACTTTTATCAGCACTGAAAGGAAGTGTGTGGGTAGAAAAGGTGTTTGACACCGCACAAACCGCTTGAATCTGACAGAACAAGAACTGTAAAGCCCCTTATACACCCCACTTTAAAAGGTCACCAGGGAAGATAAATGTTTGCAATAGTTCATGCCAAAAGTCCTTCTAGACCAGTATCTTCTTTCCAACAATGGGAAAAATAATGGATTTATGACAGAGTTGAGGAGGGAGCAGCAATATATCTCCCAGAGTACTCAGCCACCTTCCAGAGCTCCACAGCTTAGGGCCTTCTTGAATCATGGTTATTTGACAGATCCTTCTGTATTTCTCTTCCACAAAGCACAGGATGAAGCGGCATCAGCCTCCTGTAACAATAGAACTTGTGATACAGAACTCCAATCACAAACACAAATCCACCAACTTGTAAAATGACAGCCTAGCGAAAAGAATGAGTGCTCTGTTATCACAGAACGTAATCCAACTGGAAAAGCACAACTTTTCACCATGTGGATGTATATATACCTCTATATATCTTCCTAACTTATAACAGTATGGTGGATTCACACAGAATAAGTGCTTCGATTTTCCTGACCTCTATTATATTCTGGGAAATTTTTTCCTCAAAAAAAAAAAAAAAAAAAAAAAACGAAAGACTTTGTGTGAAATAGATTTTCTTGACTTAGAATCATATGAAAGCCGCAGGTGGCATCACTTGAATCATGTCACTTCTGTCTCTGCACTCAAGAGAAATATTTTTTCCTGAAAAAACCTTTCAAAAATGTCTAGAAAAAAAAACGTTTAGTGTTAATGGTTGTACATGATAGCAAAAACACAACGTAGAGTGAGTAGAGATAGGTATTGAGTCTCAGGATTTGGGTATATGCTTTGAGGTTAAGGATGAGGAGAAAGTCACAGGGCTAAGAATTAGAGGTAGGGCTGAGGGCTTTACTAGCACTGAGGGACTGTGCTTGGACCTGTGCTGAGGGCTGAGCAAAGGGCATGGCTCCATGTTCCATACACATCCCATCTCTCCTCACTGCTCGGCTGGCTGAGCTCCCTCCTGCCCAGCCTTCACCCTATGGACAGCCAGCTCCTTTCACAGGGGGCCCCAGACACATGAAGTTGATTAATCCCTGTAGTAATTCTATTAACATCCTTAATGAAGTTATAACATGGATGGAGCCACCAAGGGCTTTCCCTCTGGTGTGCATCTCCTCTCCTGTCCCACGGCCTCCCTGCTCCCCTGAATCCAGAAGGGGCTTTGGTCGGCCAGAGGGTCAGTGGGTGGATTTTGTGCTCATGATGGCCTGTAGGGTTGGCCTGTGTGGGAGCAGTCATGGACTGTGCTGTGCCAGACTCAGCCCATGCACGGGGAATGCACTTCATGACACAACCACAAGAGTTTCTGGAGCCCCTGCAAAGAGAGGTTAGGTAGGAAGTGCTGAGGTAAAGGGACAAGAAAAGAGACAATTATGCTAGAGCAGAAGATACTAGAGAAAATGGGAGTGAAGAAGGGTGAAAAAGAAGTAAAAATGCCAAAAATTGGCAACCTGAGTGCTGGAGAAGAAAGAGCAACCTGAGCAAGGGCTGTAGACAAATATCAGACTGGACAGGGAGAGAGGGAAGAATCAGGAGGAGGTGTGACTCTCAAGGACTGTGGTTGGTGGAGGAAACTATGTTGGACCAGTTAAGAAACAAGGAGCATAAAGATAAAAGGACCTGCTACACACCAACCCCAGTCTCCTGCATCACCCATTGCCTCACCAAAGGATCTGAGCATAACACACAGCAAATGGATTAGAGGCAAGAAAGGCATGAAAACAGAAATGCTGTTGGAGGGGTGTTTTTTTTCTTTGTTTGTTTGCTTTTGGACTTTTTGGATTTGAGTTGTTGTTGTTGTATTTTGTTTCTTTTTTTTGTTGTTGTTATTGTTGCTTTGGGTTTTTTGTCATTTTTGTTTTTGTTTGGATGGGGTTTTGGGGGGGGAGGGGCATGGGAACATTTTATCAGTAATAAAATGTTTTGACAATTTACACTAATTCAAATTTCCTGACATGACACTGGGGTTTTTGCCCATTACAATCATCTCCCCAGGCATCTGCTCCATAACCTCACAAACCCTGCTGTCTTGGTAGGTCTAACACACGTGGTAGGCCTTCCTAAGATTAGGAAAAGTCTCTTGGACTTCAGGCTTCGAGTGAGGGTCTGAAGACCGTGGGTTAGGGTGACGAGGGCTTCAGGCATCTCATTAGGATTTCTGCACAGGGACTTGCATTCAGGCCAGGGCTGGGTATTGAACTCCCCTTTGAGGTTTAGAGACTTAGCCTTTGGGATTCAGGAAAGGCTTCAGGTGAATATTCTGTGTCCAGTTAAGGTTCCTAGTAAGGGGGTAAGCTGTGGGCTAGTTTTTTTGTTGTTTAGTATACGTTAGAGAAACTACTTTTCTCAGTCAGTCTTATTTTTGCTGTGTTATACAGAGTAATTGCCTGATTTTCTATTGTGATTGTGGTTGAATCTTAATTTCATTTAGTATGTTTATACTCATTTAATTTGTTTTCTTGATTCTTTTATCACCTATTTATAGTTTTCCATGAAGTTTGTGAATAGTTGAAAAGTTCTCTGTCTCATAACTGAAGGCAGGAGTCAGGACATTTGCCTGTGATGCTAATTCAAGCCTGTTATGGCAAACGGAACCAGGGAGTGCACACAAAAACTGCATTTCTTGCTTGTTGCCAGCAAAGGGAGCTGTTAAGCCCTTCAAACTGCTACATCCCAATGACCAGTGGGAAACAGGAACCTGAACTTGTGTGTTATCACTGCAATGAATGTGTCCAATTAGCTTGTTTATTGCCTGGGCTTTTCCTGTTGTTTATACATAAAATATTTTTTCCCCATAATAGTTTATTCCACAATTCTTCACATGCATCGCTGATAAAGGCTGAGACTCCTTTCACAAGAAGACAAAACAGCTTTGTGGAAATTTTCTAACTTTCAATCACAGAGTAGCAATAACTGAATAAAAGGAAGATTAAAGACCTTTAGGTGATATCACATTCTGATTAGGTGTCTGTCTTTATCCTTTTGTGTCACATTTGCATTGTCACTAATAAACTTTTGCTCTTCAGTAATAACTGCATTTTAATTCCTTGAGGCAGTGATGAAATCCTTCTGCTTTCAAAAGACAGCTACAACACCCTCACTGCAACACACTAGTTGCATGAAGGTTAGGGTTAATAAATCATTAATTTTCTTTTTTTGATCTTTCATCAACTCACTGTACACTTAATAAAGAACAAAAAGTTCTTTTTTAACCCCTCAAAGAAAATCCAAAAGACAGGAATATGGAAGTGGATGTCTATAAAAAGTAAAGGTGTTACTTCCTCATGTTCACTCATCTCTTAAACTTGAGCTGTCTGTCCTAACATTGCCAAGACTAAGGAAAAATAAATTTGCTATGTAATGGTGTCTTTTGGCACATATTAACAGCATTATAGATGATCTGTTATTTATTCAGCATATGCTCTAAGTGTAATGGAGCACTACAAAAATACACTGAAAATCCTTGTTCATTCTGTAGCTACGACCAAGAGACTACATTTGTGTGACTGAAACAAAAATGTGCAAAGCAATTTGGAACAAGAAACCAAAAAAATATATATTGTCAAATGGCAATGGAGCAGCAAGAAAAGAACCACTCAGACTGAAACACAGGCAAATTGCTTGTTGTTTGAGTTCTTTTGCAAGCTGGATGCAAGGGTCTGAATGGCAAAACTGTGATTACTGCCCCAGAGTTTGTGAAAACCTGTCAAAAAGACATGGGGACACAAAAAACTAGAATAATTCATTTTTGAGGGATACCCTTTTACCAGCTGAAGCTATTAATTACAATTTGAGCTGATTTAACATTCCATTATAAATGAGATGAAAGAATAACCTACTCTTTCCATTAACAGCTCAGCTCCTGACTTTGCCCTCAGTCCTAGTTTTGGACTCAGTCCAATGCCCACCGTACTCACAGAGAGAATTCCCTCTGTTAAACATTCATAAAAATTAATTTCCCCTTCTCATCCCTCCCTCTCACACCCACAAAAAAAGAAAACCAAAAAAACCCAAAAAAAAAACCCACAAAAAAAAACCCCCAACAAAAACAAACCAAACCAACAAACAAAAAACCACCAAAACCAAAACAACCCACAAAAAACCTGAACTGTTTTGTGGCAGGAAGTTGTTTTTGAATCTACTTAAGCCAGTCCCAGAGATGCCTCAAGAGACAGGACCATTCACCTCAAATGAGAGTGAGGAAAGATTAAAAGATTGGTGGTGCTGCACCATGTGGCATCACTCTCAGCTCCTGTCATAACTGTGAAAGAGACAATTGATAAGGAACTTGCTTCCACAGAAGTCAAAATAGGACTCTTTTTCTTACAGGTGGGATCTTCTTTTACAAGAAAAAAATAGAGGCCATACTAGGTACATTTGCAGTTGTCATGACTGAAAGAGTATATGCAGCTACTAGACTGAATCTTGTTAGCTAATTCAGAATTGTCACGTTCTCCTTCAGTTCATTATTATAATGTCTTCTCTTCTTTTGGCTGCATCAACCCAGGCTCCTGAGTTTTATATTTGGCTGAGTTTATAACTTTTAGGGTTGGACTCAATGTTATCTCCAGAGTCTTTTTCAACATGTGATATTATGGTTCTATGAGCATTGCTTTTAAAAATGTCTTGATTATTTCCTTTTTATTACAAGTGTATAGAAATGCACGTGTGCTCCTGTATAATCTACCTGCGTATCTCGATATACCTGTAACAATGTAAATGTAGAAACAGCATACAAGAATTTAGAAAGCCCTTGACTAAACAGTTGTGTCTTGTTTCAGTCAACTGCAGTGAAAAGACATTGAATGACAATACCTCTGTGAATCCAGGCCAGCTTCTTGAAAAAACATCTCCTTTCTCATGCCACAAATGCCTCAAGAACACTTTTTTTTCACCTTTCCCAGGTTGCTAGATATATATATGCACCATTTCTATTTCTCACAATATTTCATCAAGAGAAAAAGGACAGAGTGACTCTGGGGCACCATAATCTGGAAAAAAACAGGAACCTGGACATCATGAAACCAGAAAGTCACTGGTTGGCGGAAAAGTTTTCCAAAAACAAACATCCTCTCAATCATAAAAAGATCTAGGGGTTATTGGCCTTTGCTGATATGAAAATCTTTAGGAGGAAGAAAAAGCCCTTTTGAAGAGATAGAAGTGTTTGAGAAAAGTCCTCCACCCTAAGTGAGCAGATATGGATTTTACCATGTTTCCAGAAAACCTCTGCTTTTATAAATTAGCCAAGTAAAAATTATATTTGCAAATATGTGGCTTCTGAGCTCCAGTGCAGAAGTAATAATGAGGCACAAAGAAGTAAACAAAACACCTTAGATTATAAATTCTGAACTATATATGTATAATTGAAAAAAGTTAATATATTTCATCTTCAGTGGAGGTGCACTTCAAAAACATCTGCTAAAACTTTGGCTTCATTTAAATCAATTGAAGAAAAATTTGATTTTATTAGAAACTGAAATATATGCATAGAGTTGAAGGGAAATTTTTGGATTATGTCTTTCCTTTCCTCACATGAAGGAAAAATTAAAGGTAAATGTAATATACAACAAGGAAAAACCATAGGTTGACACTTAACTGTGACCAAGAATGTGGTACCTGTATTCTCACTATCCAAATTAAGTAAACAGACCTATTCTAGGGAATAGAGATCATCAATAATCTTGTAAAAATCACTTCTGTGCCTTGCTAGGCTATGGAAAATTCCATCCAGTCAGTTCATGGGAAAATTTGAAACATTAAAATGGATGATAAAAAATAGAGATTGGAACATCAAAGTGAAAGACATTCCTAGATAATCAAGCCTTTTCCTCTCCTACCATGGGAAGCAAGATTTTTATTTATTTTCTCTAAATGCAGCACCTTCCATCTTTAATCCATTCAGTGTCTCTAATTTTTTTTAATGATTTCTTTCTTTCAGGTTAGTAAAAATCTTCTAATTTCTAATCCTAAATTACTCATAGCCAGTCTATATTTATTTATTGAACTTACATGCCAGGCATGTAAATATTTCTTCTCCTCACCTTACATTTTACTATCAGAAGTATTATCTCCCCTCAGGTCTCATTTCATTAAGCAGAAAGAACCATGTCTTGTTAGTCCTACTCTGCCAAAGAACCTACACACTCAATTTGCACTTCTTTTGGCTTGATTTAATTTTTCGTGAATATGGATGATCCAAATGAGGGGCAATATTTCAACCACTGATAAAATTTTAAAGCTGTGTTATCTCCTCTACATCCTCCACTTAGGCACTGGAGTGCTTAACAGAGCTGTCAGGGTAATCCAGATTCCCCGAGACTGGCAGAGTGGTTCAGAAGATTTACACAGGCATGTGGGCTCTGTAAACAACTCAGAAAGAAGAATTCTTTTGCATGCTGAATGCCTGTGTCTCTCACTGTCAACAGCATGGCAGCTTGGTCCACCAGGGATGAGAGCAGGGACCTCCCATGCACTTAAACCCCACAGACTCTCTGAATCCTCGTTTGCTTTTTAGAAACTTGCATAAAACTTGCACCTTTGCTAATTTCTGTTTCTGTGAGAGGAACAAGCATAGATTTTCCTGGAGACTGTGGTGCTGTGTCCAGGTCTGGACTCCCCAGGAAGAGAGACACAAGCATGCCAAGGACCATCAAGGTGCTGAAGGGTCTGGGCCAGCTCTTCCGTGAGGACAGGCTGAGAGCTGGGACTGCTCCGCCTGAGGAAGAGTCATCCATGAATATATAAATACCTGAGGGGAAGGCTTTTTTAGAAATGCATTATCTTTTGCATGAACTCTAGAATATCAGAGTCTTCATGTTTTGAAATGAGCACTTTTTCAGTGCTACAAGACCTCACATACTAGAACTGGACCAATATTGATCCCCACAGCAATACAGCTGAGTCTGCCAGACTCAGGCATCTTAAGGCTTCGTTTTCATCCTAAATATAGCAAGCATAGGTATTTTAATTGAATCAAACCAACAATTTGAGACACCAACAAGCCATAAAACTGAATTTTGTCTCCTCCTTTTGTCCTAGATGTATAAAAATAAACACACACCAAAAAATGCAAACAACACAAGAATTATTCTACAGAAGAATTAGCATCCTCATATATTTTCATCTCAGTCAGCCTAGACTTGGTAGCAGGAATATGGGAAAAATTTATGCCTCTTGGGCATTATGAATTAAAGTAAAACCATTTGTTATTACATTTTTCCTCCACCTGGGTCCATTTATTCACCACTGATATGGAGAGAAGGAGGTGAGCAATGAAGCTAGGTTTCTAAACCTATTGTCATAAAATTTGGTGGAGGAAATGATCATTTAACAAACAACAACCATGACAAAAGGAACAAATGAACATGAAACATCCAGGTTGTTCTGAAACTTAGCCAGGACTGCTCTATCTTTTCACCTCCCACATCTACAGAAACTAGAAAGGTTATTCCTGAATTTAACATTGAGATAAATATGGCTGTCACCACACATTGCATATTTGCAGGTTGTTTATAATGGCTTTTACAACTGGAAATGATTTTCAGTGCACTACGGAAGAAAGACAGAGAAAATGCTTATCCTTTAAAAAAATTGTTATAGTTAAGTTTCCAGGACTGAAGTAAGCTGGATTTTAAGCTTTTAAAGAGTTTAGACTCTAAACCTTCCTCTAATTAAATATTAGCATAGACAGAGAGCATTCTCATTTCAGTCAATCCAGTAGATTCGTCATGTATGGGAAGTAATGTATACAGATATTTTGCTGTGAAAATGCTGCATTTATAGCAAGTGCAAGTTTATTTCACTGTTTTAGTGATTACAGAAAATCTGGTTACAGTAACTCCCTGCTTGCCACCATGCTGGACCATATTGGCTTCCCAACAGGGCACATTGCCAACCCACAAGAAATGAAGGAGTAAGAGCAGCATGGTCAAATGAATCACTCTCTAATCTCTCATTTGATGCATTAGATCTCCTCCATTAGATCTACTGTAAACCTAAACTATTGTTTTACCTCTACACCCTGCTCTCTTCCCACTTTAAGTGGACAAGATTATTACCACCTGCAGATCTCCAATGAATTACTTTAGCTCTGGCTTTATGCTACAAAGAGTTGCCTTAAAAGAAAGCCTAAATAGCAAGTAGAAAATTAGATGTCAGAATTTTAACATTATGGCTACCCCAACTACTATTTCAATAGGGAGAATCATGACAAGGATACTTTACATAGCAGTTGAAATGCTACACAGCTCATTTACATCCTAAATTAAGCTACTGACTGAACTTGTGTCTCAAAGTACTTGAAAAGGGTATTTTTTATGAGTTTTTGCATATTGTTCTAAGGAGGAAAAGTCAACTACCAACAATAAAAAATACAGTAATTCCAGTTAGGAAAAGAAAGTGTTTTATAAATAACTTCCTGAAGTTTTTAACAAATGCTCTAAGTTTTTGCAGTTAATGCTTAGAGTATTTTTGTTTAATCAGAAAACAGTGAGAATGTACCTCGCTCAGAAAATCTATATACAAAGTATCCAACCACTTTAAAAATCTGCAGATCGGTTTAGAGTGGTATTGGAAATAGGATTTTTTTTAAAAACACACTAGGGTAGAGCCACTCAAAAATTGCACAATTTTGGTGATTTACTTTTCCCCATTTCTGATTAAGAAATCCAATTAAGTATAATTGCTTCTTCCTTATACTATGTCAGTTTATATTTGATTTCCCAGGCTGAGAAAGTTTTGGCTGTGGTTTGCAGTTCAGGAAACTCCAACAAAAGATTATAGAAAATGGGCCAATGCCATCATGTAGAATATAAAATATGGAACACTCAATAAAATCCACTTGAGATACAATAGATGACTCAGGTTTAGGATAAGTGGTAGCAGAGATAAGAATAGTAATGGATGGTAGCACATTGTTCAGAATAATTACTCAAGCATTTACGGGAAGAGTCTTCCCAAAATACATAGCACATGGGCCAGGCTGCTTCATGCTCTTATCAGCTCAAAGTCAGACCTAACTCCCAGGTTGTACATTTGTGTCAACTCTCCAGATCACCATCACTATTGATATAACCCCTAAATTACAACAAGTTCAGTACAAAGTATCCTGGCTCGGATGCAGACTTTGTGCAAGACCCTGGGCATGCTGCCCAAAAGCCTGCTCTCAGGTTCCTGACTAACAGAATGGGGACTGTCATCTCTGGGACAAGAAACTGTGCCAAGGATAAACATGTGGTTCTCTGAAGAACAGATATGCTTTCTGGTGTTCAAGGTATGACCAAGAAAATTCAGTCAGTCATTTCCAATTTTAGCTTCATCCAGTATAAAAGCAAGGGAGCTGGGCTCTGGAGTACTAGTGAGAGAAGAGGGCCAGGAGCATCCTGCACAGCTGATGGGGAGAGCAAACAATATTTACGCACCTACTCATGCATTTGACTTGTTGGTAAGAAAATCTGAGTAAGAGTCTAATCTCCTGGGCTGAGCTGCATGAAATACTGTGGGGTCCCCCAGCTCCTTCTATCAGCCAAAAATTATTTTCAGAGCATAGGCCCCTGAGAGAATAAGATGTGTGTTTTGAGAGTACACCCGCTCGTTGCAGTAGCACCCATATTTGTACAAAAGCACTCGAAACAGCTTTAGGAAGACTGTGGTCTGAAATAGCTTAGACTAAAAATCCATCTATCCCAACTGACAATGGCCCATAGAAATTCTTCCCTGGATACATTGACACAGCAACAGTTTTTGACTCATAATATTTAAGCCAGAGATGTTGTCCCTAAAGTGTTTTTCCTTTAGCCACCCAGACAACCCCTTTTACAACCTTTCCAAACTTTCAGCATCTACAGCAGCCTTGTGAAAGGATCGTGAAGAGCACCATCTGAAGAAACATCTCCTGTTTTCCTGGCCTAATCAGTGCCTTGCTGGTTTCAATAAATGCTATCTATATTGTAGGCATAGTATAATGGACATAAACAGTGCTAGAACCAGGGAAGAAAGTGCTCATGTTGGAAGAAAAAGGAGAGAGAGGGCCAATTTTGATCTGCATTAATGTCAAAAGCTTTGAGGGCATTAACAAAATAGTTGAGATTAGAACAGCCTTGATGTGGCATAGGCAAGTAATTATGACTGCCATAAAAAATGAGCATAGAATAATAAATTAACACTCTATCATTAAAAAAAAATCAATTTTTTTCTCATTTTAAGATCCTTCAGTTGTAAAGAATATAAAAACTGATGCCAGGAGTTAATCACTGTTTCATATTCCCAATATTTAAAAACACTGAAGCAGCAGCATCTGGGAGTTTGCACAGTACAAGATGCAGCTCCTAGCAAAGTAATCTCTTTGTGGTACCTCAAAATGAAATATAAACAATCTCCAAGCAACTTACAGCTGGCAGTACACACAATATTGAACACATCTTTTCTACATGTATTAATTTTAACATTTGCTTTATTTTCCTTAAACACCCTCTAACACAGAGAGCTGATAGCAGAGCCAGTTACTGCTGAGCTGAAATATTTCTTTGATTATTTGAGATACATGGAATAATAGAAGCTGCACAGTTTTACTCAGTTGCTTATTACATACATGATTGTCCAGAATTCAAATATAACTATTTTACTATCACAGCTAAAAAAACAGTGAATGAATACATTTGTTCTAAAAAAAAAAATAAAAATAAAAAGGTATCTCTATTACTTAGAAAGTTTTAATTCTCACCATTACAAGAAAGGTGATAGAAAAAGAGGATCCAGTACTCCAATACTGACTAATTTCAAATTAACAACATAATCTCTGTGCTCATTTTTCACAAACTTTTTAGGAATTCCTAAATTCCCAACAATATATGGTATATGGAATGTATGCTTTTTCCACACAAAGCAAACAATAATAAGTTTCTAGTTTGGGCAACTCAGTAATTAGATGATGGCTACAGGCAACTGCAGCTAAATTTAACCTGGGAAAAGACACATAGATAAAATATCTCTTTGGGGCTCTTTCAGTGTGACTGCATATTAAAATGAAAAGAGCTTTGTTTTTAAAGAAATAAAAGATTACCCAGAAAGTAGATAATATTATGCTATGGCCATTTTTGCTCTGTTGGTACAGATTGCAGTAGCTACAGAAGTTTTCCTCAGTAGGACAAGTAAAGCAAAATGCAGGAAAACAATGAAGTTTCTTGGCTTTTTCTCTTTTTTTTAACTTCATAAGAGAATGCAAGACTAATCCAAATTGTCAAACATGTTATGTCCTTTAAGCTTCAAAAGAAACGATTTTTTAAGGATACAGAACAGCATGTATATACATATTATGCATTTCTTTTTGTGCTGCTTGTAAATACTGTTTTAAGGCTGTATGAATATATTATATTGGAAGGGAAAGCTGCATGCACAAGTTTCCTATTGACACAGTATTTCTGCATATGTTATTTCTGAGCATTGACATGCTTCCACCAGACTGGGCATAGGACAGACTTGCACACATTTTCATTCTGATTTATCTGAGATCCCACATGGTCCTCAGCTGCCACTGCAGAAAAGCATGAGCTCCTACAAGTTTCACATCAGATCTGCCTACCCTGTAGTGAAACTCCTAGCACCTTTGGAGATTTCAAATGACACCTGATGACTGTTTGGCAAGCAAACCAAGCTCAAACTGTTAACAGTCTGTGTCTTAGGCTAAGCTTCCCTCAGCTGTAGCCCATGGAAACAATCCAGTGGGCAGTAACACTGTATAGCTCAGGAAAAAGCTTGAGAATTTATTTTACTGCTCATAAGGCTCCAAGACCAGCTCAAATTTAGGATATAACTTCCTTGAACCAAAGTAAGGACAGGCACTCAAATCTCCATTACCTTAATACCACAGTCTTGCTCTTCTCATGTAGTATATAAATAAAAACAATGATCTGCTTAATGCTCTGATAAACAAGTGCTTCCTTTGCAACTTGCAACCTCACACAGAAAGCAAGAGAAAACTTTAAAAAGCTACAAAAAGTCCCGTTTCTCATTCTTCCCTTCTAATTGATCATGGCACACACAGGAACTCAAAGGGTCATTGAAATTAGAACCATTTCTGGAGCTCCAGAAGAGCAATTAACAAAATAAAACAGTCACCAATGGATAGTTGCAACAATTTGACTGCCAGAAGGTGTAGCCAGAGTACCTTTGGTTGAAATGGACAGCAAAGAACAATTCTCTATAACCAATTTCATTGATAAATGGGAACATGATAGGGATTGTTAACCCTTTCAGAGTAAAATATCAGTACACATTCATCTTCTTGTGATATTCTGATAGCTGTAAAAATGGATTAGGTTTTGTTAAGCCACAGACTAAACAGCACCCAAACAGCACCATAGCACCAAATTTATTTCTTCACTTGGTAAAACAGCATAAAACTAAGCAATGCAAGGATATCTCACAACAATATTTCTCCCATTTAACAAAGAATAAAACAGACAAATTCTATTAGAAAAGAAAGTAAAGGAATTGAAATAAGTACTTTGAAGAGAAAAAGAACTCTTGCTGTGGGCTGTGTAATTAATTTTGGTCAGTAAACTGTGCAAAACCCTGCACTGCTATCCAATTTACCATTGTTCAGTTGTCAGACTAGACCAATTCTAATTAGAATTTGCTACCTTTCCTGAAGTTGTTTGTGATCTGTCATGCTAAAAATATTCTAGGACGTAAAAGTTTTGTACAGGCAGAAATCTGCAGAGAAAATTGCTCTGCTGTATTTCTAGACTTGAAGATGCTTTCTTACAAAACAAAGCAGTGTCAACTATTTGTTGTTCTTCTTCCACTGAACACCCCTTGGCCTGAAATGTTAGGATGACTTGATTAGTGTTTTGTCTTTGAGAATGATCAAAAAAACTTATAGAAAGACTAAACTTGTCTTTTTATAATCAAAACAATTTAACTTGCATATTCTTTTCAAACTGACATGGTCATAAGTGGTCATAAGTACCATAATTAATTTAGTCTATTTTTCATGCTGCTTAAATACTATTTTGTTTATATTTATATTCTGTATGATTGGCAATATCATTAGTGTCCTTGCCAGTATCCTATCAAAATGATTAGCCTCAGAGCAACCCAGCATCCCAAAGATCCCATTAGAACATCTCCTTCACCCAGAAGAAAAAAGATTTTGTATAAAGAAAAGTCTTATGAGTTAAACACCTTTCACTCTGCCATAGTTAATTTGTTTCTAATTTCTCAATTCTATTATAGCAATTAGGAAACCTTCAAATCATTCAAAATTCTAAAATATAATTGTTTTCTAATTAGGCCACTAGAATTACTTTTGAGCAGTCAGGGCACAACAGTCCACAAAGCACATTTGCCCAATACCTACACTAAAACTCATTCCCTATCCATGCACAAATAATACTTACAAGTTGCACATTCCCTAGAAATGCTCTAATGTAATTGTCACCACCTCTGAGGTTGTGGTTCTGCACAGCTTGAAAGTTTTCTACGTCTGTTCATCCTCAGTGCTTAGGGTAAATGAGTAATGAGGCTGCTCACATTCAATCACTTGGCAGGTTGGAATATCAGAAATCTGATAGAGCAAATTCCAACAAATTTCTTCAGTTTGTTTTTCAGCCCTGAATATAAACAGTGATAAAAGAATGTTAGATTCCCAAAGCCAGCTCAGTATCTCTTATCCTCTGCTAATTCCTCAGAAGGGCCTTATAAATCAAGCTAAAGCAGTAATAAACTTGTTTCATGGAAGATGTCCTGATCATATCTTCATGATTTTACTGAATTTCAAACAAGTCACACCCCACCCCACAAAACAAATTAAAAACTACAAAAGACCCAAACTCCCACAAAATAAGCATGCAAGGCAGAATGGAACCTCTCTATTGGAATACTTTGTGGTTTTTTTCATAAGGAAAGACTTTTTCTTTGGATGACAGATTTTATCTCACTTCTTATCTTGTCCAGTGATTGCAAAATAGGAAATGCTGCTAATGCACAAGCATTACTTGTGACCTTAATTGATTCACTTTCTTAAAATATGCAGGTACCAGCAACTAGAATTATGTATGTGAGGTGACTCCATTGATAGATCTGAGGTGTGCAGATGAATAAAATCCTGAGTAATGCTGATGAGGATGACAGGAATCTCATGAGAATTGTTTGATTGTTTTTCTCATATCTGTTCAGATATGTTTTTATCTCCATAAGAAAATCTTTCTGAATATTTGTCATATTTTGCATTCCTTTGCAATACTGATAAATTCAGATGCAAAGAAATTCAGTTGAAGGATTACTTCATGATCCTCTCCTACAAAATGCAGGTCTTTCACCTTCACAAACAAATAACTGCATCCAAGATATACGTGTAGCCATCTGGTTGACGTATTTAGAATTTGCAATTATGCTCATAATTCATAACATCAGTATGCAACGGAAGTACTATTTCAAAGAAAAGCCCATTAAGTGCTTTCTCTCTTTGTTTTTAACGTGGCTAGGTCAAGTTTAGCTTTACTGTCAAATGTGGATAGGTTTGAATCAGGTAATTGTAGAAGGAGTTCAGAACAAAAATTTAAATTGTGCTGACATGCTTTCCTAAATTCTAGGGATTACAGCTTCCTTCTTAGGCTTACAGATACAGGTTCCTAAGATCTAGGAAACAAAGAGACTTAGCAGAGGTTAACAGATGAGCACAAACAGCAAATGCTATATACCACCACAGAGGCAGTAAACAAGCATACTACAGTTTAAATTAGTGTTTGATAAACTCTGATATATCAAACATATTCCCTCATCAAGCATATGATGAACACTTACTTAGATCTGAGGTCCTAAAATAACCACAAATTTAAAAACAAATTAAACGCAACCAAATTACCCTAGAGAAAAAGAAGGATGACAAAAAAAATAAAAATTATCAACTCTGTTAGGCAAGAGCTAAATTTCAACGCTGGAGGGTCCTTTAAGGTACAGACACATCTTTTACCACATCTGAGAATCTATGATTTAGTTAGAGAAATAGATAATACACACAGCCAAATTCCCTAAATAACTTAGAGTTTATAGTAAATACACCCTCTT
Source organism: Melospiza georgiana (assembly GCF_028018845.1). Taxonomy (NCBI): domain Eukaryota; kingdom Metazoa; phylum Chordata; class Aves; order Passeriformes; family Passerellidae; genus Melospiza; species Melospiza georgiana. Next base: position 40,552,844 of record NC_080431.1, read on the forward strand.
AGGTGTCCACTACATGGGCTTCTAAAAGCTGTTTTACACGTGCTGGCTGCTAGGTGAGCCTTAAGTGCTGTATGATTAGGAATCATTACTGAACTTTGCAGTGACCTCAGCTTCAAGCAAGCAGAAGGTATTTCACCATGTCATCCTCTTATTGGCAAAAATAGTTACACAAATTCAATCAGCCACCAAAAAGGGAAAATTACATGAAAGGCTGTCCATTCCTCTTCAGTCAAAGAAAAAGATAAAAAGGGAAATGAAAGGAAAACTGCAGGGAAACACACACCCCCCCCGCCCCCCCCTTAAAAATGGGGGCAGTTAGTTGATATTCATTTGGCTTCTCTTCGGGAAGAAACCCAGGAAAGTTGCAGCTTTAAGAGTTCTTACAGGAAAAAATACAAAATCTAGCTTTGCATATCCACTCAAAATTACTGCCATTAATCAAAATTTTAAAAAATCCTAATACACATTTTAGTTGTGTATCTCCTTTTTTAGATAATGGATATGTACAACTTGCGTCACTTTCAGTCTTATTGTGGAAGGCCTGACTATAAAAGATGATTTTGCAAAGCAGAGACCAAGATCTTTCTTTCATTATCCAAATTAAGTCATTCTCAGCGCTCCAAACTCTAACCAGTGGTTAAGTGTGTTATTCTGAAAGCAGTAGAGCAACACAGGCTGCTTCTTCACTGCTCCCAAGTGTCCTGCACAGTCTCTCTGTGGATGGGCTTTGAGAAATGAAGTGTGCTGCCCCAGGCCTGCATTAGGAAAGACATGATGCACAAATCATTATTTAAGCAACCTGCAATTTTATTAACCCTCTTGGAAACACGGGGCAGCACATCAGACAAAATTTATCACTACTCTTACTCACCCTTGCTCCTCCAATAAATCCCTCTCCCACGCTGATCCCAGGCTGTTCCTGGCACCCAGTCATCCTCTTCCCCATGATGGTCAGGTGAGGTCCTGGGAGAGATTTCTGTCATCACAGCACTGGAATAATAGGTCTGTAATAGGGATTCATAGCTGATGTCTTGCTTTTGTTTAATCCCTTCCCAATTCCAAATTGATGTGCAATGAAAATCTATGAATTTGACTACACTATTTTTGACTTCTAAATTGTCAGAACATTAATCTAGACTCCCTCTCTGCAAAATGGACATCCATCTGGGAAGAGAAAATATCCTTTCTACCTCAGCTAATTCTGTCACAAATGCAAATTTTCGTCTTGGTCTCAGAGAAAAGAAAGTGACAGACAAAACCTGAGCAAATTCAAGCTCTTTCTACAAGATACCAGGCAGGGTGAAAATTGCTGATCAGGACCCACAGATATGGACCCTAAATACAACCTCTCTCCAATGGTCTTTCCTGCCTTTACCTTCTCCTATCAACTCAGTTTATCTCCTGCCTACATTATCCACTTTCCCCCATCCATCCTCACCACTTAGAAGACAGACTTAAAGAAACTATCCTTGTTTTCTTTGTCAGACCAGGAATAGATGTAGACTAACACAACTGAAATATTCTCATTTTCTGCTGCACTGCTCCTTGTGACTCTTGCATCTCATCGTGATTCTCCATTCTCATGCTCAGAATTCTGCCCAAGATTTCCTACAGTTCTTGATTATTAAGTATTATGTATATAAGGTCCCATGAAAGCATCTGCAAATAAAGCAAGATACAACGTGTTCAGTTTTTTCAAGGAAGAAAATGTCCTAGAAAAAAAGAAATGCAACCTTCATTACATTTTATGCTAAAGCCCTTTAAAAAACAATTGGCATTTTAATTGAGCTGCTTATGTTCTGCATTGTGTCATGTAATGCAGAAATTGAATTTCATTTTTCCTGAAGATAGTATATCTTCCAGAATTTCAACATTAGTTTCAGCTGAAAGATAACATAGCAATAAGAATCCGCTACTAAAATTAAGCATGTCCCTGTGGTTGTTGAACTGTATTTTCCAGCATTTACAAAAGCATATTGCTTTTCAAACCAGGGGTCTGACATATCTAACATTACAATGCTGTTTATGAACTGATGATTTCTATTAACACATATTGCCAAACATTTATTTTCCAGAAGCATGGACTGCTGAAAATAGAATCAAATTCCAATTTTAATCAGACTTGCCTGTCTGATAAAAATTAACCCCTTAAAATGAAATACTTGAACAGGGGGATGAGTGTCCACAAGCCAGATGGTGAGGGAGCAGGATAAAATCTCAACTTGATTTCAGAAATAGGAGGTTGCTCTGTTCAACATGTACATGCTCAAAACCTTATGTTTTAGCTGACCACCACACATTTTATGCTTTCTATATAATAATGTTAGAATGACAATTCTGTTAGATTTCTTAACTAGTTTTGTGTTGAAATTTTGGTTTAAAAGGAGTGATATGTGCTTTATTTTTCCCTTGTTAGATTCTGATTTTCATATCTCAAATTCTCCATTTAGGCAATGGGTAAAAATGCAAATCAAAATTTAACCAAGATTAATAGAAGTCAGAACCAATTTTTTATAGCCTTCACCTAAGACATAAGGAACATCTGAAGTCTGGCCTGCCTTATTCCAATAAATGAAAGGCCAGCCACTAAAGCTGATCCATGAGTCATTATAACAGATGCCCTTCAGACTCAATAGTTAATAAAAAGTCTGTCACAACACCAATCCTTGATAAAGTATCATTCTTCCTGTGCAGATCTTTGCAAGGAGGACATTCATTCAGTAGTATGTTATTAATTCTGGTGGAATACACCTGCTGTTGTGCATTTTGTAGAGGAAGGGGACATGGGTGCTTTAAAATGCACACATAATTAAGAAGTGTGAAATGTTCTGTTTTGAAATAAAGCTAGATGAGATGCTTCCTTTTGAATATAAATAGGAACTCAGTGGACTAATGGTTATTTAAATCACTTTGACTCTCTTTGAGAGGTCTTATACTAATAAAATGTCTTCTCTTTGCACAATCAGCATAACAAAGAGAGATCCTCATAAATTTGCACATCTCCTCCATAGTCACAAATTCAAATTCATTTCCACTTCCTCCAGCCTTGTTTCCCTAAACCCCACAGGTGACACCACCTAATCTTCCTGTCATTGCCTTGTCTGTCTCTTTTGTAGGTAATTGAATAATCTATTCCTCACCTATTAAAGGTATTCCCTGTTTGGGGGGATTGTTTTCCCTTGCTTTTCTCACCGAGGGACTCCGTGGCTCCAAGCTTCTTGTGCCATTAACTAGTATTTACTCCTCTCTTTTCTGTTGCCACTTTAGGTCCACAGAAATTATTCCCTTAATTAAAGACCCTCATATTCTTCTTATCAGTTAAGCCAAACAATTCAAAGTGGTCCTCTGAGGTTGTTTTGCATAACAGTACACATGTATATTTGTTAATTTAGGAAGATAAGCAGGTAGCATTTAGAGCTTTTATTGTCCAAATCCATCAGAGAAACAATGATCCTAGGACCACACTCCAAGAGAACTCTGGTTTGCTTAGCATCTTCTGAGAAACAGGTGCTTTACTAGACCAGAAGAAATGGTATATTAAAAGATTACTTCACTGAGATCTAGAAACCATCGAAGAACATTCTTGTCAGAAAGGAATTTTTTATATTATGCTGATTTTCCTTACAATTTGAAAAGGAAATACCTTTAAAACTGTTAAAATGTTCCACTTTAAGGAAGTAAAAATGTTTTAATGGTATGATTTCAAATTATTCGATTAACTATAACATTCCACTCAGAATACAACATCAATGACTTTGGAATCTGATTCAGAGCAGAGTGGGGACCTTCCTTCCTTCCTTCCTTCCTTCCTTCCTTCCTTCCTTCCTTCCTTCCTTCCTTCCTTCCTTCCTTCCTTCCTTCCTTCCTTCCTTCCTTCCTTCCTTCCTTCCTTCCTTCCTTCCTTCCTTCCTTCCTTCCTTCCTTCCTTCCTTCCTTCCTTCCTTCCTTCCTTCCTTCCTTCCTTCCTTCCTTCCTTCCTTCCTTCCTTCCTTCCTTCCTTCCTTCCTTCCTCTTCATTTTCTCAAAAACTGAAGTTATTTCTTTACCATCAGCTCCACAGCTGGCTCCTTTTAAATCCACCTCCTAAGCACACCCAAAATTGCCTCACTCCAAGGTAACATTACACTAAACCTGTGCTAACTGGTCCATTACAGAGGGAAGTTCCTGGAAGAGGAGGCACCAGAGGGTGCTGACATTCCCCACTGCTTTCTCAGTACCTCCCTTCATTTCCTCAGGACACTGAGGTGCCTCCCAGCTCCCAGGGACAGGGCTGCATCATCCTTGGCTGCAGGTGCCATGGGTGTAGTGGGAAAAAAGGCAACCTGTAGGATCTACCAATATATTTGGGTGGTTACATTACTAGCATAATCAAAGCACCTAAAATATTACCTTCCTCTCAGGCCACTCACTGCCAGGGTAAAGACATTCACACATGTTTTGCAGCTGAGGATTTTCCTACACAGCTACCAAAGGAAGAAAGAGCAGAGAAATAGAAAAAGCGACAGAGTTAACAGCAGCCAATGGAGGAAGGAAGCTGATGGACCTATGAGAGCCAGGAAGGAATGAGAATGCATTAAACACTGATGCACTCCTGTGCCACCCCCCAATAGATGCATTACTTATGACAGTAGCATTAAACATCTGCTTATTGCTTTATTCACAACCGGGGCCGCTAAAACAGAATGCTCCCAGACCACAAGATCCGTACATCTGCCTGGTTGCTTTTTTGGGACACATTACTTCAAAGAAAGAGTTCCAAGGCTGAAGTCAAAGACAATCTCAGGAAATTATTTTATTTAAACACCAGGTTGCCATTAATTCGCAAGAAATGAGGACTATTAAGCTAGATTCAGACCCATATGGATAGAACCAACATTTAATGTTTTGTCAAAGCAGCAAAGCATAAACCTAAAATAGATTCTATTATTTACCATTTAAAAATGTGACAAATGTTGAATCTTATTTTTTAAAATTATTTTCCATTGGCAAAAATTATTATTTGTATTTTGAACATACACATAAAGGAAGCTTCCTGCTTTTTTAAAATTGTAAAGTCACAACACAAAACAGAATTCCCTCAAAATTATGCAAATTTGCAACTCAGGAGAACTTCTACCTGCAGTAACAATTACTAGTAAACTTTGAACTAGAACAGTTGGTTAAGCAAGGGCAGAGCAGTCAGGTCTTATAAATGGAAATTAAGAGGTGCTTTAAAATAGCATGAGGGTGTTGCTTTGATGAGACTTGAGCACATGTGCTGGAAAGGTTCTTTTAATTCTGTTAAGGCTTGCATGACTTACCCTGCTAAGCAAAATGTTTTTCACAGGTTCACCCCAAACTGTCAGTCTCGAGGCTTCTATACTCTAGACTTCCAGAAATAAATTTACTAGCCTTAAATCTGCAATCTATCATGAAAGGGAAAAAAAAAAACCCACAACCAAAAAAATTCCCCCCAAAACTCCACAGCAACCTCGGAAAAAAATAAAATCTGCTACTGCTAGAGGGGAAAAAAAATTAGAGGGTAGATATGGAGTGAAAATCTTCATATTCACATGCTAGAGGAAATGTTAAACATGAAATTGAATGACTAAATACAGAGCTTCCAGTAAAATTTAGCTGGCAAGAAATTTTAAACAGTATGTACTACAAAATCATCCTTAAGTAGTGTTTCCCAAGAACACTGAAAACCTCAAAGGTTTTGGCTTTAATTTTTTCTTATTAGTTATATTTTTATGAGGAAAGTCTATTTTAAAACACATGAAATATATCTATAGTTGGGAACAGTTCTACAAGGGGCATTAGGATCACCCTGCAGCATGACAAAGACCTTCTCAATCCACAGACCCATAAGCAATGCCAGATTCAGAAGTTTTCACTTGAGATAATTTTCCTCACGTGATCGTATGGTGACCTAGACTAAAAAACTGAGGATGCAGGGGGAAGAAAAACAAAAAAATATTTTAAAAGCCCAAACAACTGGTTTTATGCAGGTATGCAAGATTGTTTTTGCAGCCTTTCTCTGTCCAGCTGAACATCTGCGTCCCAGGACAGGGGCTGCCTGTGCTAGTGCAGTGGCACTGCTGCTGAATGCCGAAGTGTTGACTCAGAGAGAAGAGCACAAACCTTTCTGAAAGCTGTGTACCACTCTCTTTTGGATGCAGATGTGTCACAGTAAGAGGTTAAAGGAGGGTCATCCCTTTTGCTTCTCTTAGTGAATGCTATCGCCTCTTCCAATCTGCCATTTAAACAGCGCGTGTGAGCTCTCACTGGTCCGTTTAATGAGAATGCACTAGATTACTTTCTTTACAGTGGGACTCGGTTAGAAAAAAACTTCCGGCAGTTCTAACAAATTCAAATTAGATGGCACATCCAAAGGGGTAGAAACCTCTGGAGAAATGACAGTGGATTGTTGGCACTCTGCTGCGATTCTCTTTACAGGACCAAGAGTCCTCCTCTGTACACATTTATATGTACACATCTCTAATTATATGTATACATTTCTAATGAGACTGTTAAGGAGGGTAGAGTTAGACAAGACATATAAAATTGACACCAAAGAAGTCTGTCTTTTACTTTCCATCTCTCCCTCTCTATTACTGGAATTATACTCTTGTTCCCTGTCCCATCTCTGTGGTCTGATACCTAAAGTGTTGATGGCAAAAAGCTTTTTTATTCCATTTTGGTTGAGCTGGATTCCTACTAAGCCACTAAGAGGAACATTGTCCCTGAGTTACAGCAATGATAGTTTATTAAACAGTGAACAGTACCACTCCAAGGCACTGGAACTGGATTGTTTATGCTGTCTACAGTAAATTATTTTAATGACTCCATATGATTTTGGCCCAGGTTAACTACCTCTCTTCCAACAATTCCTAGGAACAGCTGCAAAACCATCATGGACCAGAAAACATTCCTCAGAGGCAGCTTGTGTACGGCCACCAACTGCTGGAAGTTCCAAGAATGTGATGGATGGGGACGGCGCTGCTTCTTTCCAGCTGTGCCAGAGTACAGTCCTGGGCAAATATTATTTGCTAGAAGACATGAAGCCCAAGGGACAGAGAGTTCTTAAAAGAGGAGGGAAGGAGTCAACAGATGAGAACAAGAAATAAGTGAAAAAGCTGTTGAAGAGGAAACAGGACAGCTCCTCTCAGCAGCAGTAGGCTGTTACACAGGCTCAGCCTGCCTCATATAACTGCATCCCCATAGATTTACAGTCTTGCTTCTCAGTGAAATATTGGTACCAGTTCCTGCTGACTGCAACAAAGACACCAGTGAACTGCAGAGAGAGTATGGAGGCAGTTGCTGCATGAAGGTGAAGTGGTGGAGAAGCTCCTTTTCTCTCCTTCCTTCCAAGGTTGTGGCATTGTGTTATCACAAAATGACCCCTGGTTTGACAAATTAGATTTGTAAACTTTTGGTAAATGGCCATACCATAAAAGGAGTTAATGTTTAAAATATTTTGGATCCACCTAACTTCCCTGAAACAGAGAATAAGCAATCTGGATGTACTAGACAGTTAAACCCCTTGATGTATTAGTGGAACTGAGTGGCTTATAGTTATAACTTGAGGAATTTGATGGTGAATCCTCTAAGAATCCCAAGGCCTTTTTTTTTGCATCCATTCGTTTTTAGAAGTAAAGGCAAAAAATAAGGAAATTGTTATCTGTTAATTGGATCAGGGCCAAAAAATCAACAATAATTTCTGGAAAAGCGCCTTTTTTCCTACTTGTTGCTTTTAGCTTCAATTACCTCACTGTTACAGTACATTATTTCTTTCATTGTCCTTCTATCTCTCTTTCTCTCTCCAAAAAGATTCCAGCCCAGATGGAGGGGAAAGGACTTAAAATGTAGGAGTCTGAAACAAGTGCTGTCAGATGTGTAATTTTATGTTTATCTTTGGACGGTACTTTATACACAAAAAGGTCACGTTCTGTCTTTCTGTTATGATATATTTATCTCCACCATACTTCTCTTGCTGCTTCTTGATCCCCCAAGTTATAGCTGTACAGCTAAGTAAATAACATACAGAGACCAGGCCTGTGTTCTGATCCAAGTGGCACCAATTGACGCACATCCCCTTCTCAGGAGCAGACCCTGGTAGAGCAGATTCTTCTTGGAAAGTTGGCAAGATCTGCCTTGCTTTGTGCAGAGCAGAGTGCAGCCTAGCAGATGCACAGTGGGGTAAAGTGCTTGAACTCATTTCCTGGCCCTCTTGTACTTAGCAGTGCAGATGCAGTCAGAGCAAACATGACAGAACATCTGGAATGAGAAGATGGGGTCAAGGAAACTTAACAGAGATGAGAACTTTCCATGGCAGTTTCTCAGCTAATTGCTCAAGGAAACGTTTTCCAAAGTTGCATTCTCTTCTCTGGGCTCTCAGTACTGCAGTTTTGTTTGATATTAGGATTAGCTCAGGACTTCCTGACAGGGAAATTACCTCACAAGGACCTTGGCTTGAGAATCTGATTCTAAACTGGAAGTTCAAAATAAATCCAGTTAAATAAATAGCTGGCATTTAAACTAGAATATTTGCAACTTGCAATATTTGCAAGTAATTCAATAAAACAACAGAAACAAATCTTTCTAAAGGCCAGTTACTTGAATTGCTTCTTTCTAAGTGCTCCACACTCCAAGCACTGTTGATAATTCTTAGATAAAATTCCACCTAAAGATCACCTCTATTTTATTGTTTTATAAAATAATACATTCCTAATTTTTCTTAAATTGTGCATATCTCCCTCCTTCTCCACCTTTCTCACTTAAGATCTGTGGTCATTCAGTGAAGAGCGAATAAAAATGAAACACAAAAGAAGAGTAAACCATGCATTAACCAGTTGCAATATTATGAAGTTACTTTTGGTTATTTTTGGATAGTAACATCAAAGCTTGGACGGTTTATGTCATCCCCAACAGAGAAAGGAGAAGCCAAGAGCTGATTTGCACCCCTGACACAAAGGTGCTCTAAGCTGCTGCTCCAGATAAAGGTCCATCTGCTTTGCATCAGTGATATGGTGAGAAGCAGCTGGATCTTGGTGGATCTGTCTCTCATTATCTATAATGGGCCTGCTTCCTCTTTACACTGTTTTATTATGTGAAGTTCACTGGCACAATTCCCACCTGTCCTGGGCACCTTAGCAGTGCCGTCAATGTTTTTCATTCTTCCCTGCAATCATTGCTGTCTTTACTTTCCCTGTACTTTCACCAGTGTTGTTCTTCATCTCTCTTCTCCCACCCCCACCTTTCTCTTTTCTGGAGTCAGTGTCAATTCTTTCCTCTTCTCTCCATCTGATTGCAGGAGAGCTCCAATATGGTAGCAACCAACCATCCATCTGCTTTTATCCAATGGAGAAACCTGTGTTTTCTACTGCTTCTACAGTGACTGCCTGTGGCCTTTTAAAGGGTATGAAGTAATCTAAATCTGCATTTGACCTAGCTACACCAAATCTATGAAAGCTTCAGTAGAAATCGAATTAGATCTGAAAGTGCTTTTCCACAGTTTTCTATAAACTTCAGTAAATAGAATATGTCATACTGTTGTGTTATAAGGGACTCATCCAAATAGAAGGTGATGGATGAGAAGCTTTGGCAAAAACATTTAACAGGGAGTTAATAAAGGCCAACAAGAAAGAAATAAGAAAAGAAAAACAGACAGGTCTTTTGGCCATACATGAAGAGTCTAATCATAGACTTGACTACATCTCATCCATAAAGCAAAAGATACCTCCTGTGAGCTCTGGGTGGTTATCTCAGGTAGCCACAGGACTAACTGGACTTTTTGGTGTTCTGTCTGGGTAGTCAGGTGTGCATCTGGTTTACTCTTCTACAGCCTTAAAACTCACTCAGTGAGACATCCTGGGAAAATAGATTCAATATGCACAGCAGAATCAAGGAGAATGTAGTAGTTCATAACCGATTTGCAGTTTGCTCTTTGATTTTGTCTTTTATGGAATGAGAATCCTACATACCAGTTCCACCAGCAGATGAGTGGCATCAGCAGCAAAGTTAGCTAGGATAATTTAAAACCACTGTGCAGCTGCCGTGTACCTGTGTGTTGTCAGATTTTGTGTCTTATTGCACTCAATTATGCTGTTAATATTGCTTCCATGGATTAATTGGACACTCCTGTTCATAGTACTTTATTAAAGAATAATCCTTTGTTTGAATAGTACTTCTGGCAAGTCCCCAAATATTGATTTTCCTTACTCACATTTAAAGCCACCAGATCATTTTATATAATCATGACTAAATAAAATTGATAAGATTTGTCTATAAAGAATGTTCAAACTATGACAGGGATTTCAGATTTTATTAGGAGAAAAAAGTGCACACTGACTGAACCAATCTCCATTTATGAAGAAGTCCTTTTTCACAGTAGAATTCTTTTGCTCTCTTCTCAGCCCCTGGCAGAATATAATCTTGGGCTTCAATGAAAACAGAGAGAAAAAAAAATCAAGTATCAGTGTTATTGTTTCCTGAGGTCAGCTTTTAAAATCTGGCTTTCTTGTCCCTTCATATCATACTGCCAGATCATTAGTTTGACTTGAGGCTACAAGACTTTCCTCAGGGTTAATAGAGGATCATATTTTGTCTACAAACTTTGTGCCAATGATCAGGCAGTAAACTGAGAATACTCTCTCTCCGTGGATCTTTAAGACACATTCAAGATTGATTAAGATTGGACTCACATCCAGCCTCTCACCCACCAGCATCGACAAGGCCTTCTTGGCAGGGCTGCTCTCCATCTGCTCATCCTCCAGCCTGTGTGGATACCAGGGGTTGCAGCACCTTGCAGTTGTTCTTGTTAAGCCTCCTGAGATTCTCTTGTATGGGAATTTTCTTGTTTTTCCCTTTTGTCTTTGTTTAAGAAGTTTAATCAATTCAAGGTAGGGATTATACAGTGCAAGAGTGCACGGCAAGAGAATAATGCAGTTTTCTGATATTGCTCCTCCCTGAAATGGTGAACTCTATTATTGTGATTCTATAACTTAAAGGGATTTTAAGTAGGATTTAAGAATGGAGAATGTTGATTCCTAGTTCCCTCTTCTGATAAGACTGATTTGAGTGAGGTTCCTCTCAACCAGCTGAAAATATCTCATAGTTAGACTGAACTCTTAAAATTCATTAGAAAGAAATCTCATGAGAGCAATTAATCATATTCTAAAATAAACACCTAAGGTCAGACAAATCACTTTTAAAACACCTATTTCCAGTATCTACTGAAAAAAAATGTTCATGGAAACTGGTTCATGGTTGAACATCCCATGCAAGTGAAACAAACTCCACACTTTCAGGTAGTTTTCATTAGTTTTCATTAAGACCTGAATGAGAGTTTTTCTGGATGCCTTGCATGGGGATTTCACATAAATCATAGCTTTATTCTTCAGCAGAGAATGCCAAAAGTTATGGCTGATGTAAATGGTTTAGTGATATATCAAAGAGCAAGCCATTGACAAGGATCTGGATAGAACTTGTAGCTGAATAAGCCTGCAAAATTGCAGGTGCTTGTAATCCGGACAATTTACATTACTTTCAATGTTTATAGAGAATTTTCAAACCTCACGTACCCCCAAGTTAAGTATTATAAATGTATTATTAGGATTTTTGTAACCTTTAAGACTTCTAAGAATAGCAGCTGGTTACCAAACAAGAAGCAGGACCAATCTCTTCTGGTACATTTATTTCTGGCAGTTGTTATTCCTTCAATCACGTGTACATTTCAAATGACTGATCAGATATTAAGTGCAGGAAATAACTTTCCTTGTCTGACTGTATCCTCTCTCCATGACACGAACAGCAGCAGATTCCAGGACCTGGCCACATTCACGGGCTGCGTGTCTCTCCTAATTACCCTGCTCATCCAACTGGCAACTCAGGCAAAAAAATACGTAAGAGACAGGAAAGACAGGAAAAGTGCCTGACAGCCCTCAAAGCAAATAGTGTTTAGTTCCTTTCTTGTTTCAGACTTCCAGATGTGTTTTTCCTGCAGTCTTTAAACAAGCAAGCAGTGCCTTGGTCTCCAGTTCTTAGCAGAAGTCATTAATTGACCTTACTTGCTTCATTTGTTGACAGTGTTAGCACACAGACCAAAGAACTGGTCCCACACAGGAACCCAGGCTCTCTTCCCCCTGAAGCAACTCAGATTCCTCTGAAAGTCAAATGCTCCAGAAGCAGAGAATGTGAGCAAGCTTTGTAAGTATTGAAAATCCTGTACAATAAAATCAATGTTCTTAAAACATCTTTAAAAAGTGCCTTTTCATCATATAATTTTTCTGCTGCACCATGTCAACTTATTTGGGTGGGTTTCTACACTACACTGTGTACAATGCAAGCTCGGGGTCATATCTGCTTTCCCTGAGGGACCAAACCATTCATGTGCCAGTTAGAACCACTATGGCAAAGAAAATTTGTGTCAAGGGATTCACCTGGTACTGCAAGAATATTCTTATTTGCTAGACTGTTGGTTTTTTAATGACCTAGGATATCAGTAAAAACAGAATAAACTGGATGACCCTAGAGAAACTGGTAGGCTAGATAATACCCATTCATAAGATGTACCGAAAACATCTACTGAATAGTTGACCCTTTGTTTTGAAGGGCAAATGAATAAGTTTATGCAAGAATTCTCCCCAATCTTTTCTCTCTCTTTCTCTTTTGTCTCCCTTTTTCTTACACGCATAAACACAGGAAAGTAGATAAACAGTTTTTCAACATGACTCAAGATATAGATAGATAGATAGATAGATAGATAGATAGATAGATAGATAGATAGATAGATAGATAGATATAATAGGTATATGTCAAAGCTTATACATATCACTGTTTTCAGCAGGAACTCAGAAGGCCTGTAGCTGCTAGGTGGTTAGAAATTCTTCCACAATTTTTGGGAAGTTGTCTTTCCTTTTTCTTTTCCTTTTCCCCCTTCATGGTTATTGATCTTTAAAGTCGGGCGGGAATTAACATCAATATGTTGACACTCTCCACATTTTTTGAAAACATGTAAATCAATTTATTTTCCACCTACATTTCTTACCTAGAATTTTGTCTCTACTATATTTATATCATTTAAATACTTGTATAATGGTGGAAACATGATTTTGGTCAACTTATTCTCTTCCTAGCTATACAGTTCTCTCTCTGTAGCATGAGGAGACTTGCACACTCTTAGAGAATTCTGAATAATGGTTTTGCTTTGGTACTGCTACTACAGAGTCAGCTTTACCTGGGGACAGACAGGAAGTAGCCTGTGACAAAGACATGACCTGCCTTTGCTATTAATATATTAATGTGAAGACTGGAGTTTAGAGTGCACTATAGAAATACTTAGTCATAGAACTGACATCCCCTGAAGAATCAGAAGTCCAAATACCTGATTTTTCAATAATCGGTTAATTTAGTTTCTGATAAACTGTCAAATCGATTCCACTCCCCATCCTGAATGATTCATAACCAAAGCAAGATTGAACCACTCAGGGGACAAATAAGGTTAGTGTGAATAGTATATAGGAAATATGTCAATGTAGTGAAAACAAGGCACTCAAAGAAGAGAGAATTTATTTTCCAAAGAAGTGGTTATCATTACATTATTTTTGAAACAATTTCCAAGCTAATCTGGTTGCAGCACTGCAGAGGTACATCAGCAGTACAGCTCACCTTTCAGAACTTCTCAGGCTTACCACCACTCTGCCACTCAAAACTCTCTGTGCCAAAGAATGTCACTCATTTTGCTTACAACACAATCCTCACAGATTTGTTGTGTCTTTCATCCTGATCTTAAAATGCATCAATTTCAAGAAAGGAGTGTACTGTAGCCAGAGGAGGAAAGATGGGCAAAGAATCTTAGTAATTTCATGAACTAACCTTATCTTAGCAGCTTCATACTGAATGGTTGTCAAATCCAACCTTAATAAATATTTGGATAACTAGGAAGTTACCATAAAATTCAGACAAGGTGTTTGGTTACAAGTAGCAATAATATTTTAGTACTTACACTACCAAACATTTCTAATGCTGCTGAGCTGTTCAAAATTATATGCAGCAAAAGTTGCTCCAAACGGCTTTATAAATCTAATCTGCTCTTAACCTCACAGGCAAAGTCTGCATTGCACTTGCATTTCAAATTGTTTATATTTGATTGTATTTCATTATCTCTAAATGAGGTGAGTTACTCTAGGGTCGTGATCTGTTTCTTGCTATTAGCTGGCATGTTCCACTGTGTATACAAGATAAAGTGTGTTTGATATTCTGTCTTTTTGTTTGAATTTACTGAGGTGGAAAGATAACTAAATGTGATTTTTCTTCTATTCCAAGGGCTATAATATCAAATGCTTTGAAAAATTTGAGGTTAAGATTCCTTGATGTTTTCTTTATGTAGTGTTCTCATCTCAAGAAGTACAGATTTTGGATGCCACATATGAGATTTCTGCTGAGTCAGTGTTTGACATTGAGAGTGCCTGCAGATACAGGTTTTAAGGACAGATAAGCAAAACAAAAATTTTTTTCTACTGCAAAGAATCATCATCTCTGCTGCATCATCATTTTATCTTTATTATAGAAGCAAAAGCTTTTATGTAAGGGAACATGTGTGGTGGGAAAGCAGCCTTTGCATACCTTGTCACTTCAGATGTGCATCCCATCCCCTTCCACTGTACTGCCCAAATGATTAAACAAGATTTTGACAGCTGGATAGGGAAGTTTGTCTGATTGAAAGCTAACTCAGAGTCAAATCAGGAAACTACCAAACTGTCCATGAAGTCATGCAGTTGATGGCATAGAAGAGAGACAATACGTGGCTGGCATTAAGGGAAAGGCAGTACTAATCATCATAGCTGCAGTGGGGACATGCATTAACTTAGGCTAATTGTAAAATTGCACCCTACAGTCAGCTGTTTGGAGGCAGTTGGAGACATTATCCATTTCCCATTAAAACACTCCAGCTGCAATACAATAGGGGATTTAAGGCCTTAAGCATGTAATTATTATGATGTTGTTAGTAGTTGCTCTAATATTGGTTTTTTTTGTTGACTAACAACTACTGTCTGCAAGATTGCAGCAGTACCTACAACTGACCAAGCAGGACAGCTCTTTGAGCTCATAGCATGGTGCGATAAAATTTATGCTCGAAACCTCTCTGAAGGTAGCCCTGAGAAATGGCACTACAGCATTTCCCAGCTTTTAATCATGCAGGAGCCTTGCCCCAAAAGGACTGAAGCCCCCATATTTCCAGGCATCTTGCTGCTTGGCATGACTCACAGCTCTAATGACTGCCTGGCTTGCAACACAAGATGGTTTCCCAGAGAAGACAGCAATCTAAGCCATCATATTGGCTAATATTGAATACTGGGATGAAAGGCAAAACAAATTCTACAAAACAGATTTTTATTAAGTTAAACAAATTCTTCTGTTTGGGATTTTGGGCTGTGAAGTCCTTCTAAGACATATGCCTGATATGGCACTCACTAATAAATCTATTCATCATTGGAGAAAGAAATTATGACACCTTCTCCAATTCTCCCAAAAGCCTAAGGTTCACTAGATATGTATGAAGAATGTGATACATGAAGAAATAAAAATGAAACTTTCTTTTATGCTTCCTGCCAGCTCTGATATCTCACACAGAAGATCTGACCCCAGTGTTGTCAGAGACCCAGAGCTCAGGTTCATCTCTGTTGAACATATTTCACTTTGTGAATGTGGAATTAGTTATGTTCCACTTGGTAAAAGTGGAATTCACTGGATTAGGCACTCTTAAACAGGCCCTCCCACTGCCAGCTGTTTCCTGTCATTAGGTTCCAAAGCAGTTCTCAGTGTTTCTTTGGCCCAACGCACGTTTAATCCTGCCATGTGAAGAAACACAGATCCAGCAGAAGAGCTAAAGAGACCCTGTTCCTTCCCCACCCCACAGCACTCACAAGCCATTTTTATTCCAAATTTTAGAGATGCAGTGTCTAGACTGACCCATGCAGAAGCTGTAAGGAATAACACCTCAAACAGCTCCAGTAAACACTACAATGAGTTGGTTATTGAGTAAAGAAGAGAATGAAACTGGAGGCTTTTACACAAACCAGTTTGTGTACTAAGCATGATGTATAATATAAGCAGCTAATAGGAGAGACCTACCCATCAAAGGCAGCTGTAGGACATTCTCTGGGTATGGCCTGGGATGCATTCCCAAGACAACACTTCAGGAAGTTCAGAATGGCTTGTATGTAACAGGAGAGTGAGTTAACTGAGGTGTGGAAATTGAGAACCTTGAACATGAAATAGTTGTAAGGGCTGAATCCTCTTGTGCATCTGGTCTTTTGCATTTTAGTGCATTAGCCTACCACGTACTAGGATTTGGGGCTTTTTTCATTCTAGTTGAAGTGGTTTTCATTTTAGAGATACAGCTCATACCCTTCACTTCAGCATTTCACTGGAATATTTCTTTCTACCTCGATCTCACATTTGTTCACAAATATCTATTAGAGGAACTCAAGAGAAACAGATGGATCTGTTGAATTTTTAACCTTAGTTCCTTTTTGGCAAATTTTTTCCTAACTTCCTTGGGAAACACAATATCCTCACAAATGACCTCCCTGTTCACAAAATGCAGTTTAATAAATTATGGATCCTGATGACTTAATGGCTTATTTGGGAGACAGAGTAGACTTTACAAGACCTATAAATTAAGAACTTAAAAAAGCAACTGGGTCAGGGTGTATATAAAATCTATTGCATAGAGCTGGACACTCTTATCAGTTAAGAATGGAGTGCTATCTTCTGACATACCAATATATCTCTTTTCCTATGACCAAAAGTGTCATTTGTCATGAGTGGAGGAGAGATGTATGTCAAATCAGAAAAGCACAGAGCTAATCTCAATCCCAGTTCTGTTTATATCTATTTTACATAGTTTAATTTATCTTTTATGTTAGTGGTAGGATAAATGAGGGTAGAATAAATTCCAAAAAAGAACTCTCCGAATCTGCAAATAATAGAACTTAGAAATAAAAAAATAGACAATTCCACCTTACTTAGTTATATGAAAATTAATCATTCTTACCACAGAAAGCCTTATAGATGTTTTCTTTATTATTATTTTCTTCAAAAGAAAGTAGGTGAGTGTTGTAGACCTAGTTTTTTTGCCCACTGCATGTCTTCACATCTGAGTGGTAATGATTCCTTGCAGGACTTGCTACCCCTAGAATGAATTTGTGTAACTTTTTAACACACAATTTCACATACAAAAATGCACTTATACCCTAATTATCCATATTTTACAACTTCACTAAAATATAAAGAGATTAAACATGGGAAGATGATGCTTCAGGTTTAGGAAGATACATGAGAGGAACATGTATCATCAACATCCAAAGTAGTCAGTCCATGCTGCTCAAGTCAGTGAGCAGAAAGAGACAGAGTTCAACTCTTAACCTATTTTGACGTAAGTTAGAAGAAATAAACCCAAAGCTAAGAGCTAAGGACATAGTTAAAATTAGTTCAGGACCAGAGGTCTTCATTCTCCATCTGGAAAATTAAATTGCTTCTCATGTTGTTTCATGCTGTATTCAGGATACAGGTCAAGATCAATGGAGATCCTCTAAAAGGACACCTAGCCAGAGCAAATTCACATTATGGGAAAGGGAATCTTTCCTTCATTTAGTTACCTTGCTTTTCTACTTACATTTGTAGGTGTAATTAAAGGTATAAACATTTTTCCTACTTCTTTTCCATCCATTTCACCCTTTTAATTAATGAAAGTCCCCACACCATTTTTCTGCCCTTTCAGTAGTGAGGCTCCTGGTTAAAATTGTCCATGCTTCCAAGAAGAACAAACAATCTATTCAAAGCAAGCTGCCAACATATAAATAACAGCTAGTACAAATGGATTTCATGAATCTTCTGATGCAGTGACACGTGTTCCAGTGTCCTACATATTTATGAGACAAAATATAACTAAAGGCTAGAGAAATGACACAAAGAATTGTTGAAGGAGTTTTCACAAAAGTGTTCTGTCTTGAAAGGCAACACAAGTTTTGATAAAGAAATAAAAATTGGAATTTCTTTTCAATTTATCCAACTAGTTTTGGCAGATGAATTATGAGAACAGCACTTTAGACAGATGTTCAGCAGAGGTTTCCAGCTGCTAGCAGAAATTATGTCAGAGCATTGCATAATCCCCTATGTTTGTAAATGGTTGGAATAAACAGTCACATCAATAGCTCAGTTATTAGTACCCAAATTCCTTGCAAAGCTTCTGTGTTATGAACGGAACATCACTGTGTATCTTACAGCTCATCTCGGTGGCCTTAAAAGCCTGTGGGTTTTGGACTTCTGCTTTATTTAGAATTGCTTGTCTTAGCAGCGTGTACAGTGTGAGACTGTACAGGTAGCAAATTAACCCTTTACTTTTATCAATCTATGATAAACCAAAATTGTCTTTTCAAGGCCTAAAATTCTCACATCAGCCAAAGGCTAAGATGCCGCATCAGACTTATAAATTTGCTTTTGCACAATGTTTCATGTTTCAGAAGCTGCTTCATAACAGTTTCCTAAGAACAGGAATGGGTGAGCCATGTAACCATGGCATGTTCCTCCATAGCATCTGTCCTTAAAATTTAAAGCCAGAAAGAGAAATTTTAGTCTGTGGACAGCATCCCCCACACTTTATGTCTCTTTCACAACCCTTCAAATTTTTCTCTATTTCTCCACAGTTCTACAGTTCTTCTGCCATTGAATATGTTAAAAAGCATCTGCTTTGTTTTATAAATTATAAAGGAAATATGCATTAATAAGGAAATGTGTTTCCTGGAATGAGGAGAGGTAGTACATGCACTTAATGATTGGTTTTAAAGAAGCAAAAGTGGCAAAAACACCCACTAGCCAGGTGGCCCAGTCACATTGCTGTGAGTCTGAGATTGTAAGGAATCAGAAGACAATACACATTGCCCCAGCCAGAATTTTCATGCTGTGAAAGGAACTCATCTCTTTCAGATTATTTGAAACTCAATGGGAAGTTGCTGACTCTACAGGCAGAGCACTTAGAACTCTTAACACATGCAAAGACATTTTTGTTTACTGACCCTCCCTAATCTTCCCACATGGAAGCTTATGGAACAAAAGGGCATTGTAAAGGCAAAGATCAGGAGGCTGCATTAAGTCATGTACTTTTTTCATTTGTAGCTCAGTTACCAGCCTTCATGTAGATGTTAAACCACATTTGAGAAAGCACCATTTCATCAAGGGTTTAAAACACCTCTGCACTGAACTGCTAATCAGTTCTGAACAAATTACTGTGGGGCAAACAGAAGGAAATATAGGTTTTCCAGTCTGGTAACAAGTAGGAGAAACAAAATAAACAGAAAAAGGGACAAGGGAAAGTCAGGGAAAAGTGGGAAAAGTCTGTCTGATCAGATATTCAGAAATTGCAATTTCATCATAACAATGTTAATACATTTTTGTGTGTTTTTGTAGGTATTGTGGTAATCACTAAGCTTGACAGATTTTTTTCAGTGAAGAAGGCAACACTTTCTGAGAACGGAAAGAAAAGAGGTAAAGAAACTGTGGTTCATATTTATTCATCCCTCCTAAATAGAATATGTTTTCCTGGCAATTAATGCTCACTAGTCAAAGTCTAGATCAAAACTAAAATGTCCATCTATTCTGTAACACCCTGATTAAACGACATTTCAACATATTCTTCAAATATTACCTCAGACTTTCTGTTGTATGGTTCACAATAATCTCCAGGACTTCTCTGCCTGCCAGGTCTGAGATCAATTCTAAAAGGGATTGGTTCCTGTTAGATGTTTATCCGTAGCATATCCATGAACTGAATTCATTGCAACAAAAGGGAAATGATAACCTATCATCATTCTTCCAGGCCATGATACTGGGGCAGAGACCTCTCCCGTGACTTCTTGTCCTTAGTTCAGCTCACCGAATAAATCATTCTTTGAAGACAATGAGGGAGCTTTCTCCGAGGAAGAAACCACAAACCTCAAACAAGTTGCTCATGGGTGGATCATGGGAAACAGGTTATATTTATCTCTACCTACATTAGAACTGTATTTTCTCTGTTGACAAGCTTTAAAAGTTTACAATACATATTGATAAGTATGGGTCAAATGTTAGATGATAAAGGAAACCTGGAGAAGAGAGAGGAAAGACTTGCTAAAATTGAAGGCTGTTAATATCCTTTCTTGATAAGGATTTCAAGCTATTTTGAGAATAGAGTATCTACTCCTTCAAAAAAAGCAAGTCTTCAAAAGCAAAATTAATTTTAAATTGATGCTTTACCTTGTATATAAAATTTTCTCTGAACTTCTCCTATGTGTACACAAGTTAACATGAAATTGACTTTAAACTGACTCTTCACCCTGCACATCTTCTCTGAACTAATAAAATCACCCATTTTTTGCTAGATGTTTTCAAATGTGTGAATCTGAATTATAGCTCCTTTTGAATTTAATTACAGCATATGTAAAGGGACCAACTTCAAAATATTTTTCATCCACATCACAAAGACAAAAGAGTGTCATTATCACAAACGGTATTGTAAAAGGGCAGGCAATTTTCTTCTCACTTGAAGTAAATTTCTAATGTACAGAATACCAATTTCCTTCCCCTTTTATGCATAAAAGAACCTGTAACACTTTTATTTGTGCCAGTATCTAATTAAATCAGTTCCACTGACTTCATTGCTGCAGATACTCATTGGAGATGACCAAAGAAGTGGATACTGAAGTCAGAACTTTTCTGAGAATTAGGCAATAGCTGTTCTGTTGTAAAGGTCTCTGTAACCACCCATAAAGGACACAGCAGCGAACGGGGCAGCTCACCTGGCACAGGGCAGCGGTTACTGCAAAACCAGGTGGGGCAGCCTTTGGTGGCAGAGCCCAAAGATGAAGCTTTGTGCAAGTCTATAGGTTGTACTGCTGCTTAAGTTATACTGGTGAGAAGATGGAAAAAGAAATTCCCTTAAGGAAATGAGGGCCTCTTATGAAAATCCTTTTTTTCTGCTTCTAACTTTGCCCATGAAAGCCTATTAAATCCTGTTTTTTATTATTGTTTTCAGTGTGCTAAAAATAGGGTTATAAATGGCACCATAATTTCTGACATAAATATTTGGTCTGAAATTTCCTTATTTACCTGAATGACATTAAGTAGCACACTATCATAATAGAGCTCTGCTACCGGTTGTAAGTATTTATATTAGAGATGAGCTAACAACCTTTTCCATCCCTGTGCAAAGAAATTCACTGACTGCCAAATATTTCAAACTTCCTTTGAATACATATCCCTGAGCTATGTTACAGTTATATTATTTACTGTACATGACATATTGGCACGAGGACATGCTAATTCCTACTCTGCCTAAGAAATTATAGGTATGTTTCCACCACCCTAATACTGTGGCAACAATCTTGTTGGGGGAAGAAAAAACTTGAAAAATAAAGTACCTAAAGGGGGCCTATAAGAAGGCTGAAGAAGGACTTCAGACAAAGACACACAGTGCTAGGACATGAGGCAATGACTTTAAACAGGAAGGGAGTAGATTTAGGTGGGATATTTGGGAAGAAATTCTTTACTGTGAGGGTGGTGAGGCACTGGAACAGGTTGCCCAGAGAAGCTGTGAATGCCCCATGCCTGGCAGTGTTCAAGGCCAGGTTGGATGGGGCTTTGAGCAACCTGCTCTAGTGGAAGCGAGGGTTGGAACTGGGTGATCTCAAAGGTCTCTTCCAACCCAAACCATTCTATGATTTTAATAGATTTCAGATCATAACCTAGGACTTTGCAGTTCATCAGTTAGGCTTTCTGCTTCTTCAGAAACATCCAATGTGACGTTAGATTTTCATTTAGACACATGCTCTTGCTGGTTTTTGGGCACCTTTCCTGTGGCTGGAACCAAGAAGACATATCCAACAAAAACATAAGGCACAAGATCTCACAGCCAAATGCATCCTCCTAAATGCTTCTCCCAAGTAGAGAAAGGTTACCTTTTGGGGTGGATATCACAATAAACTTTGTTCCAAAATAACCAGTTGAAAACATCCAAGTAGATGTGCATCAGAAATCTCTTCCAGAGACATCACGTCTCTGTTAGTACAAGGAATACCATGAAACTGGCTTCCACAGCCTTGAAATCCTTCCTTGTATATTCCTCCTTCTAAGCATGAGGAATTAGATGAGGGGTTTGAATATTGAATATCTTGTAGGACAAAATGTTTACAAAAATTTCTGTTCACAGTTTTCCTCTGATAAACAGGCCTTTATTAAAAATGACACAGCTATGTCAATCTTTCAATTTATGAGTTAACACTGAAAGTTGCAGGTCAAGCAGAATAACGGCAAGTAGCATAAATCAGGCTTTTATATATTTAAGAGAGAAGAAAATAATTTAAATTGAAAACATGATAGATATAGATATATGTATAGATAGACAGATAGATAGCTATAGATATATAGATTTATGTAAGCCTATAATCTCACATACTGATAAGTTCATTTGAATTTCTCATCTTTCTCTGAGTAAAGAAACTTCAAGAAATACTCATAATAAAAATGCTTTAAAGAACTTTTAACCTAAGCCAGAGTAGACAGCCATAGAAAGTAACAGAAGTAGTGTGATTTAAAAAGTACCTAAAACCTCTGCGCTATATATAGCATAATTCTGAACCAGATGTCAACTAGCTATTACATAGAATATTTTGCCCATATTTTTTACTATGGAAAATGTGTTGACTAAAACCTAAAGTTGCTTCAGAATTTGATTAGCTGACTGATTAGCTTATTATGGTGAAACGTTGCAAAAAACCAGAATTCTTTTGCTTAAGGGTAAACTTGTAATACAGGAATCTGCACGAAGTCCTTTCATTCTTCAGTATTCAAGAAAGTTTTTCACACCAATGCCCCAGAAAAGGGAAACAGAAAGAACAAACCTGCCTGAGCAGGTTGTGTGGTTGTGACAGGATCACCAGGAAACTTTTAAGGGACTTTGCTTTTCTTGTTGATTTTGTGTTTCAGGCATTCAGATAACTGGGCAGCAGCATGAAACTCTAAGGCAGATATTTACTTTGGATCAGTTGTTTGGTTTTTTTGGTTTTTTTCCTCTCTGACATTATATCAACATTTGTTCTCTACTAATTCCATGTAATTTTTGACACCTCTTTACCTAATGTAGACTACTGCGTGCAAAGACAAGCTTCTTTTATATGTAGGAAAAATAATAGCTTCCCTTTGTAAAGTGCTTGTGGAAACACATATAATAGAGTTATTGTCTTATCTACAGTAATAACTTTCCAGAGAAATTTTGACCAGCTGAGGATTATTTACTCTGCATCATTTAACTGTAAAAATATCTCAGGTCATTCTGGTTTGCATGCCTATAAATATTGCATTTAAAATTAAATATATCTGCTTACAGCTCTTTCTTCATCCTATTGAAGTGGCTTTTTCACATGTGCTGTCATTTTCCTCTCAGGTGATGCTAGGTGTTGGTGTGCCTGCCCATCCATGTCTTAATTACTTTAAACAAGGAGTTGTGTTCTGGTTCCAAGCAAAGTCTTGACCTTGGAGTGCAGCTGGGCGTTCTGCAAGCTGGAAGTGTGGGAAATGGTGGAACAATGTTTTAGAGCTGAAGAAGCGTGAGTGCTCAAGACAAAGGCAGGTGTTTCCTTTTCGCCGTCCAATTTTTCACATGAAAAACTGAAGCCTAACAAAAAAAAAAAGAAGCCCAAAAAACAAACCTCATACCCCGTTCTGACTTCATGGTTCCACACAAAATCTGATGTTCAAAAATAACAGCATGAAATGAAGGTATTATCACATGTCAGGAGAGGCCAGATAATTACAAAAAAAATTAAAAAGTTGTGTATCTCATTAGACTCCTTTCTCATATCCAGTCTTTGAAAGAGGTAGATCACAGAATTTTTTCTATAACAGTTCAAGAAAGAAAACACATCAGTTATGCGTTCAGCCTCAGGTATAAAATTATAATAGAACAATCAAAAACTGCTACAGGCAGCATTTTTAATAATGTTAAGGGATAAATAGTCTGAAAGAGTGGACAATGTGAAACCATGACTTATTTTGTTGCACCTGCTTCCTTCCAATGTCAATCTTCTTGCATTTCACCATAATTTACAGAAAAGCATCAAGATATCTATCTACTGGATATCTTCTAAATGCTAAACAGTAAAGGAAGAGGGGGCATAATTTCATCCTCTATGAATTTAATACTGAAAAACAGAAATAAACATGAGGTCTTTATTAAATTCTCAGTGTAGTTCTAGACAAGTGAAAGAACAGGTTAAATAGTAACAAAAATAATAGCAGACTTTGCAGACAATAATTATTATTTTCTTATTAGGATTATTTTAAGAAATATTATCCAGTAATAATATTGAAGATTCAATACCACAATCAGTTTTGCACATCATATTGAGAAAAGTAGGAATACAATTTAGAACCAATACAATTGATCAATACAATGAATACTTGAGACTGTTCTCTAATCTACAGTATTTAAACAATGATCACTTTTTCTAAGAACATTTTTTAAATTAAAAAAATTAATTTTCAATTTTCAATCTACAAAACTAATTTGGTTCTTTTATTGGAAAAAATTATTTTAAATCCCAATTTTTAAAAATTTTGATACCTGTATTATCTACTTGTGGATTTACCTTATTTACATAATAAGAAAAATCTGTTCCATGTTTTCTGCTCTGCCAAAAGCAGCATTTCATATTAAATTTATTATCACTTCTGTAAGTCTTCATAAAACTGCTTCTTAAAAATAGAGTTGAAGAATATATTTAGCTGCACACTTACAGAGTTCTTTAATCCACAGAACAATTGTGACAGAGCAATTAACCTCTGGTGAAGAATTGAATGTGTCCCCATCTCCAAATGCATATGTTCAAATACTGTGTCATAGTGGGACCATTATCTTCCATACATAGCAATATTTACAACACTATATAGGGTATTATTTCTGTATATGTTCTCCATGTTAATCACTAAAAACAGCCCACAATTGTTTTCAGAATGCTCTTCACAGTCTTGTGTGTACTTTGAGTGCAGGGACATGACTGACCTCACATTGTTTCAGGCATTAGACACTCACTGTGTTGCCTGCAACCTGGTTGCACAGAAATACCCACAATCTGAGCAAAATTATTAGAGCACTGCTTGGGGGAAAATTCCCCTGCCCTTGATGAATAGCCCCAACAAAGAGGCTTCTTCTCCTCTGTCTCTGTTTGTGCAGGGCTTGACTGTGAATAGCAGCTTTATGAATCTCATAACTACTTTTCAGTAGAGGAAATAAAGCTTTATCTCTGTGGGCAGCATTGAATCCTAATGGCACAGGGAGCTGATTTGCATACCTGAAAACAAAAAAATATGTCATAAAATATGTTTCTATATGACTAAAGCATTTAATTGGAATGAGGCACAATAATTTTCACCCTGACGTTTTTCGAAACTAAACACTGCATAAAAGCAGCACAGCCTTTGAGGGTGATGGAATTCATGACAGATAATCAACATAAAGGGGTAGAGAGCAAGGACGTAGGTTATTTGACCAAATCACATGAGAATGGAAAATCTTATTCAAACTACAGGGTGAAAACCCTGCTCCAGGAAAGGTGTCCTGAAACTTTTATAGGTTGAAATTGAAGAACACATTATATGTCTTCTTTGAAATCCGATAATGGCAATACCAAAAAAAAAAAAAAAAAGTATAAATGAGACATTACAACAAACAAAACTATGCAAGATGCAGAATATATTTTTAAGAACTTATTCTAAGCAGTCACGCAGTTACACATTAAAAACTCCAGAAAGCTCAGATTTTCTATATTAAAGGATAAAAGAGTCAAGCATTCTATTTCAAATTGAAGTTAAAATCAGGAAGCTAGTTTTTCTGGAAATTTTAGCTTTGAAGCTCCAGTTGGCTCTTTATTGAATTTCTCTTATATACCAGATGCAAAAGACAGGCAGAAAGGTTTTTTTTTCTCCTGGTATGTAGTACCTATTTTTATGAAAATGCCCACAGTCTGCTTTTTTTTTTTTTTTTTTCCCCTTTGTAGTACATACTACTTGCTCCAGCATATGTAAAAGGACAATTAAGTTTAGTCAGAAAATGAAAACCTACTTCTTCCTATTCTTTCTTCCTTAGTTGTATTTATTTGGCACTGCACTGTCTAATATAAATTACATCAGGCCAAAAGGAAGGAAGGAAAGACTTAGTTTGCAATGCTCTGCTGCTGCTGGCACTAATATTTTAACAGTCAAGAGTAAAAAGGAAAACATGAACTAATGTGCATTAAAATGTGTGCACAAAAAAAATTGTTAAAGCTAAAGACCGAAACTTAAGTCTCATAAGAAAATTATGTTCTCCAAGTCGTATAACTTGACCATATAATCTTGACCTATAACAAAATTTTACTTTTCTTCAAATCAATGGTGAAACCAATAAAAAACTGCAATGTGAACTGCTGTGAATAGTTAAATGCAGAAATTATCAATCTGGTTACTTCTGTTTTGATGGTCCGTTGTTGTTTTGACCGGAAACCAAACAAAAATATGAACAATAAATATGTGTTTATTGGAAGATTTGACTGACCCAAAACCAAATTCTCAGCCTTTGTTTTTGAGTAGTTTTGGGTAGCACAGACTTTGAGTAACCATTCTGGTTTCTCTAGTTTAGTATTTCTTTTGGTGTAGATGCAGTTACTCAGAGTTGTATCATGAGGCTCCTCAGACATAACACACAAACAGGCAATGCTTGAGAAGGCATGGCCTGAACTTCAGTCATCCACAGAAAATTACTCAAATATAACCAGGAAAGCTTGACATATTTGTATCAGTGGATAATTTTCAGTGCTCAGTAACTTAGGAAGGCAATGAAAGTAAACATTCAGATTGTTAGTGGGAAGTTACTAGCCCTTAGTTAGAGTGAATATTTTATATTCTGGGACCATGTCTTGAGAAGAATGGCTAAAGTTTAATGACTAACATAGTAGAATGTGTTAGGGCAAAGTTCTGGAAAAGCTGCACCAAAAGGCAACTTCAGCATGTGCCACTGATGACTTAATATAGTTTTTCCATCTGTGATGGATTCTATAGCTCCTTTATTTATGGAGAATTCTAGGCTCAAGTCATTTTGCTAGGAATGACTAGACAATTCACAGTTATTGACTGCACATTATACTATAGACATTCTTTGCACAGAGATGCTTTATTTCTTGCTCTCTCTTAGTGCCATAAAGAAGTGCCACAGAGTAATTGAATTTTTACATGTAAATGGTCTTTCAGACCCTATTTAACTTATAAAAAATTAACTTTTAAAAAATTGAGAGAAAGCAGTGTCTACCAATGTAAGGTTTAGCAGAAGTGATGTTTCTTTGATTTCCTTGACTGCGCATAAAAGCTTTTCAACATCCTTACATGATATTTTATACCAGCCTAAATCCTAAAAAAAAAAAAATAAGAATAAATAAATGAACCACTTGTTTTGTCACGTAGGGCTAAGAACTCCAGGAATAGCTACAGTATAATACCAGCATTTTTGTCTTTTCTCCACAGCAGTTATGACAGGGGAGGGGCAGCCCACCAACAGCTGCAGAGTCTGCCATGTTCTCAGAGGAGCTCTCAGCAGAATAAATTATGAAGCTGCAGTAAGCTCTGTACGGGGTAAAGGTTGATCTTTGACCGTGCTGACAGCCAGAGCTCTTATCATCTTGCTCAGCAGCAAGTCAAATTGGGCTTTAATTGCTGTTCAGAGAACAGTGCTCGATTAAATGTACACAGCACAGAAACTGGTACAGGGCAGAAGGGAACAGGAGATGTCAAGGAGTCATGAGACAAACCCTTTTTTTGACACTCTATTCTAAAGACAATGTGAGCTTTATATGCAAAATGAAACACACAGAATGGTCCCCTAACTACCAGGCACTGTCCTTAAACATAATGCTTAATAACTGCTTTCTTACCAGCAGGAGCTTGAAATGTATTTGGGTCAAATCTGTAAAAAAGAGGGCTTCACCAAACCACCCTGTCAGGGCCCATTTCTTTAATTTACATGTCATTAATTCATCTCTTTAGTTGGTCACAGGAAGACCTGCAGATAAGTTCAAATTTAAAAGTTTAAAGGCACAATATACTGCACTCAAGGGAATTCAAGGGTTTTTTTATTTTTCAGATATTCTTATTTAGATGTAAAATGGCCTAGATTACTTGCAGTTTATTGGTCACTTTAATAAGGGTTCATGTCTGAGTAAGCCTACCATCTCCTGTACAGCATCACCATAAAACAAGTTACCCATTTTCTTCACCTCAGTCCTTTCATGCTTGCCAAGAAATTACAACTAATACTTAAGTTATTTTTTATGATGCATTGGTAACAGCTGTCCATTAATATGTGTTTTCTTAACCAGTTCTAAGAGCAGTGGCAGAGTTTGAAACATGCCTACACTTATAATACTTGCCAGATACAAATGGTAGGCACAGGTATCTAAAAGACATCTGCCTATTCAAAAAACAGGGACAAGTCACAGAATCACAGAAATTCTAGGTTGGCAGACCTTTAAGATCATCAAGTCCAACCCATTTTCTAACACCTCAACTACATCATGGCACCAAGTGCCACATCCAGTCTTTTTTTAAACTCTTCGAGGGATGGTGACTCTACCACCTCCCTTGGTAGATGATTCCAGTATTTGACCACTCTTTCTGTAAAATACTTCCTCCTTAATTCTAGCCTGGATCTCCCTTGGCGCAGCTTGAGACTGTGTCCTCTTGTTCTGTCTGTTGTTGCCCGGAGAAAGAGACCAACCCCCAGCTCACCACAGCCACCCTTCAGGAAGTTGAAGAGAGTGATAAGGTCACCCCTGAGTCTCCTTTTCTCCAGGCTGAACAACCCCAGCTCCCTCAGTCGTTCTTCATACGGCTTGTGTTCCCAGCGCCTCACCAGCCTCGTTGCTCTCTTTTGGACACGCTCAAGCATCTCAACGTCCCTCCTAAAGTGAGGGGCCCAGAACTGGACGCAATACTCCAGGTGAGGCCTCACCAGTGCCGAGTACAGGGGAAGAATGACCTCCCTGCTCCTGCTGGCCACACCATTCCTGATACTGGCCAGGATGCCATTGGCCTTCTTGGACACTGGGCACACTGAACACACTCGTGTTCAGCCAACTGTCAACCAGCACCCCCAGGTCCCTTTCCACCTGAGCACTGTCCAGCCACACCATTCCTAGCTTGTATCATTGCAGGGGGTTATTGTGGCCACAGTGCAGGACTCGGCACTTGGACTTATTGAACTTCATCCCATTAGATTCTGCCCATCCATCCAACCATTCCAAGTCCCGCTGCAAAGCCCTCTGTCCCTCTAACAGATCAACACACATTCCCAGCTTGGTGTCTATTAGCAAATTTGTTAATAAAGGACTCTAATCCCTCATCCATGTCATCCATAAAAATATTAAACAGAACTGGCCCCAGCACAGATTCCTGAGGGACACCACTGGTGACTGGTCGCCAGCTGGATGCAGCACCATTCACCACCCCTCTCTGGGCCCGGCCATCCAGCCAGTTCTGAACCCAGCAAAGAGTGCTCCTGTCCAAGCCACGGGCTGCTAGCTTGTCTAGGAGTATGCTGTGGGAGAAAGTGTCAAAGGCCTTGCTGAAATCCAAGTAAACAACATCTACAGCCTTCCCTGCATCCACTAGGTGTGTTACCTGGTCATAAAAGGTGACCAGGTTGGTCAAACATGACCTACCTCTCCTAAATCCATGCTGGCTGGGTCTGATACCCTGGCCATCTTGTAAATTTTGCATGATGGCGCTTAATATAAACTGTTCCATTATTTTACCACGTACTGAGGTCAGGCTAACTGGTCTATAATTACCAGGATCTTCCTTTCCACCTTTTTTGTGAATGGGTATCACATTGGCCAGCTTCCAGTCATCCGGAACCTCACCAGTAATCCATGACTGTTGGTAAATGATGGAGAGTGGCTTTGCAAGCTCGTTTGCCAGCTCTCTCATTACCCTGGGGTGGATCCCGTCTGGTCCCATAGATTTATGAATATCCAAGCATTTCAGTAGTTCTATGACTGCCTCCTCTTGGATAATGGGGGGATCATTCTGCTCCCTGTCACCATCAACCAGCCCAGGCGGGCAGGTGTCTTGAGGGCAAGTCATCTTCCCACTAAAAACTGAGGCAAAATAGGCATTAAGCACTTCTGCCTTTTCCTCATCTTCAGATACTAAGTTCCCTCCTTTGTCCAATAAAGAACAAAGGCTGGTCTTATCTTTCCTTCTACCATTAATGTATTTGTAAAAAAATTTTTTATTATCCTTTACAGAAGTTGCCATTCTAAGTTCAAACTGAGCTTTGGCCTCCCTAATTTTTTTTCTGCATGCTCTAGCAGCCGTCTTGAATACTTCCTTAGAGACCTGACCCTTCTTCCAATGCTGATGCATCCTCTTTTTATTCTTAAGTTCCTCCAAAATCTCATTGCCCAGCCAGGCTGGACATTTACCCCGTTGACTGATCTTTCGGCACACAAGGATGGTCTGTTCCTGTGCCCTCAAGATCTCTGTTTTGAGGTATGCCCACCCTTCCTGAACTCCTTTGTTTTTTAGGACTGCTTCCCAAGGGACGCTCTGAATAAGTCTCCTAAACAGGTCAGAGTCTGCCCTCCAGAAGTCCAATGCAAGAGTTTTACTGGTGGTCTTCCTGACTTCACCAAATATTGAGAACTCTATTATTTCATGATCACTCTGCCCCAAGCGACCTCCAACCACCACATCTCCCACCAGCCCATCTCTGTTTGCAAACAGCAGATCTAACATAGTCCCTCCCCTGGTGGGTTCACCCACCAGCTGCAACAAAAAGTTGTCCTCCATACATTCTAAGAATTTCCTGGACTGCCTCTTTATTGCTGTTTTAAGTTCCCAGCAGATGTCTGGTAGGTTGAAGTCACCCACAAGAACAAGGGCTGATGATCTTGAAACATTACCTAGCTGCTTATAGAATAAGTGATCTACCTCTTCTTCCTGGTCGGGTGGACGATAACAGACTCCCAGTATGGTGTCAGCCTTGTTGGCCTTCCCCTTAATTCTTACCCCTAGACATTCAACTCCATCTTCCTTAGTTTCAATTTTGATGGCATCAAAAGTTTGATTAATATAAAGGGCCACCCCTCCCCTCTTCTTCCTTTCCTGTCTCTCCTGAAGAGCTTGTATCCATCCAGTGCAATACTCCAGTTATGTGAGTCGTCCCACCATGTTTCCATGATGGCAAGTACATCACAGCTCTGCAGTTGCACCATGGCCTCCAGCTCTTCTTGTTTGTTGCCCAAGCTGCGTGCATTGGTATACATGCACCTCATCTGGGCTACTGACTCCACCCCTAACTCAGCCTTGTGATTCTTGGGCCTGTTTCCAGATATCTCAGCTAGTCCAAGCACATTTGATATCTTAAACTTCTGTAAGGCAACTTATGAAGGCCAGAGAATTGTAAAGCCATAGAAACCCCCTCAGCTGCAGACACAGGCCAACATAAGCACAGGAAGCTGGAATTTAATTACAAGAGCAGGGACCAAATCATTCTGCCATAACTCTTTCTAAGTGTAAAAGAAGGGGTTTTATCCCAGGAAAAAGCAAAACCTTGTGTGAGAGTCCGAGCTTTGTAGGTGCTAAAAATTTGATTGAGATTGACAGCAAAAGGAACAGGAGCACAGAGCCAGCCACCTCCAGCCGGCTTCATGAAACTGTGACTCTTGTCAGTGACATTCTACAAGACTTCTTGTAACCAAGAAAGGACATATATTTAATGCTACCCAAGATCTACTCAGATATTGAGGCTTTAAACCTGGTATTTTCAGGCCAATTCTTTCAATTCCAAGAAACAAATGTGTTGCTCATACTTGGGTTTGGGTTTTTTTTTTTTGTATTCTGTTTTTTACATAATAGCATTTTTAAAATATCAAATTACCTTTAATTATATTTAATTTTAGTACAATGTTAAATGTTCTTTTGAAAAATAAAAGTCATTCAAAAAGCTTTGATCTTGGAACATCTTTTTGCTCTCCCCTCCTGCACAGCAGTGGAGAGGTTTAGAAAAATGTGTTTTTAAGTCTAAGAAAGATGCACAAAAGATGTTCCCATTCAAATATAAACCATGGATGAGGATGTCACCAGTGTAGGTATAAGGCTCTATTTACACTGTCACCAGTGTAGGTATAAGGCTCTATTTTCATCTTAAGGAATATATTTCAGAGGTAAGGTATCTAAACTGAAGCCACACTTGTTAGTGTGGCTTCAGTTTAGATACCTTACCTCTGAAATATATTCCTTAAGATAAAAACATCTGATTTCTTTTGTTAGTTTTTGCTCCCCCTGTTCACACAAGTTTAAAAAGTCCCTTGTGTCACATAAAACAAAAATATCAATCTACAGTTTTGTAGTTAGAGAACTTCTGTTGGAAATCTTGCATGAAGTCCTAGTCAAGTACCTTCAGTAGAATATCTTCAACACCTGGCTACAAGACAGCTAATCCCCAAAATTCCATTACAGGTAGACATTTTCATTAGTTTCATAAAATAGTAAGGCTTCTGGTTTTTTTATTTATTTTGAGAGGTTATAATTTTAAATGGAAAATATTCCTCATCTGGTTCTGTTGCTTCTTCCTGTTTGAATCAAATTTTCTTTGTCTGTACTTTCAGATGTAAAATAAATTCCATGAAGTTTATTCTGTTAACTAATTGTTTTTAATTTTCACAACTGATTTCTTTTAAAGGAAATATTCTCATTAATGCATGTTTATGATCATTCATGACAGTGATTCTTTTTAAGCCATGTTTAACTGAATATAAGTCAAAGGTACTAAATGCAGAACTGGATGCCATGACTCAGAAATCTTCTGAAGAAAGCAACATGCATATTTGAAAACATTTGAATAAAACTTCTTATTTACATGTAGGTCAATGATTTATTACAAAAAATAATTACTTGAAATATTTGGTATTATACAGAAAATGGAGAACATAAGCTGTCTCTTAGATGTAATTTTCTAATACAACAGATTTGAAGATAAAAACTACAATCCAGACAATAATAAAAATGCCAAGTATTAAAGTTATCTTTGTGTTTTGATTAGGAATGTGTGAAAAGGTATCTTGTAAAAATCAGTTGGTCAAATTTTTGTATAACTAAGGATTGTGACTATCATGTGACTGAGAATAGGTAATGTTTTACTGTTTCCTCCCTGTTTTTAATGCCAAATGATAAATATGCTAGTGCATTTTACTTCTTTGACTTTGCCTCAGGCTTTGAGGTTAATAGTATGCAACAGTGATGATAGATACCATCATTCTATTCAATTAAGTACCCCCTATCAAAGGGAGAAATGGTAAATAAAGGAATGAATACAATTACTTTGACAAGCTCTAATCTACTGTAATGAACTAAATAAATTTATTTTTAAAAGCTGAATGAGAAAGATTTGTATCTGCAAATTAAATTGTAACACAGTGGTTTTATGCAGACCTGGTCCCAGGCCAGCCAAGATCCAGAGAAGGGTTAAACTAAGCAGTGGGGGGTTTTAACCAAATGCACTGTTCACCAAGCAAACATAATGGCTGATGATTGTTAAACTCTTACCAAGCAAATCCCCAGTATCACATACCAGGCTGGCAGTTTGGATGCAAAGAGGAGCCTGAAGCAGACATTTCAAAAGCATGATCTCTGCTTAGATCTACTTTGGTTGGAAACTTATTTAACAACAAGTTTCAAATAGGTGAAGCAATGACCAAAATCTGTCCCTTTTTTAACTTGGAAAAAAGCCCCATTATTTTACAATTCATTGAAATTCAAAGATATAAAAATTGAAATATTGAAATGTGTGCATAATAAATCTCTGAAATAAGTTGCTTTCCTCAGGATTTTCTATGCCAACACTTCAATCAAAAATAAATCTCTAAATAAATGCATTCATCATCTCCAAACAGTGTAAATTGCAATAACTGTGACATAAGTCATGCATTACCCAGATCCTAGTTTAAGCTCTTCCATTTTATGTTCTTTTTATATTGTTTCAGTCTTGCCAGACTTATCATAAGAGAACAAGTTTTGCCCAACAAGCACAGAGGCACAAAATCTCACACAGGAAAAAATAATATTAATGCTGTGCTATAAAATCTTCCTCCAAATCTCACTCACGTTTTGAAAAGTGTTTTTGCTGTAACAGTCTGTTAGGATAATCTCAAATATTATGGGAATAGAGTGAAGTATTTGACTCCCCTGATTCAGTGAAAGGATTAATCAGCTTTATCTCTCCATGAAATCATTATACATTTAATCCAATTTAACATGCATGTAGTATCTTGGTATTGTTCTAGCATGCTGAGAGCTTCAAATTTCCAGGTTGACAAAAGTATTAGGTGTTAATTCACTGCCTGCCAGTTCCCAGGTATGCTCTTTAAATCATTGTCTTTGGATACTTTCTGCAAAATGGACTGATGGGAGAGTGTAATCTCTTGAGCAGGAATTTAGCATGCTCTTCATATTTAGTTGCTAAATTTGCCATTGCACACCTGAAGATCTTTCAAACAGAAGAACTGGGAGGGAATCTTCTAGCAGTGCAGAGAACTCAGAGCCAGAAACCTCATAAATAGCATTTGCAATACCACATTGTAGCTTCTGCCCTGACTCTGACCTTTATTACACAGATGTTGGTCAAGTAAGTTAAAGTTCAGATGGCACTATTAATAAAAGTCTGGTGCTCCTACTTGTGATTAAATACATCTATAGCAATGAATTCTGGGTAACTGCATATCATGTAATCTCTTTCAGAAAACATTTCTTATCAGCAATAATATATTAAATGGTGTAAACTATGTGTAGCACAGTTAAGGAACAAACTGATCAGTGGATTTCTGGTGAACCTGGCAAGCACTGAGCAGGAAAATTCAGTATTATTTAAGAGACTGGAAAATAAAGAAAGAGAGGAGAAAAAATGGCTAATGAAATTCTGCATAGATGGAAGGTCTCATCTTCCACACTTTTGACTGTCACTTTCTTCCCATATATTTTTCTTGCAAATCATGTTCTTTTTGCACTCACCGGAATGAAATATGAATCCAAGGTTGTCTGTAGTTTATCCCAGGCATCTATTTTTTGACCAGATTATAAACTGGTTAAGTCCTGTCTCATACTCAAGATATTTGTTATTTATTTCAGTACAGTTAATACTCTGAGTGTCTAATTTATGTGTTTACATCATTATTAGAACAGACACAAATTTTTTATGATGTTTAAATGTTCTTGCTTTATATTGAATTTGCTACACTGTTTAGGGTCTCCTTGTCACCCAAAAGAACAGTCTTTCAGTACGAAGTAGAACAAGTTCATATTTCCTGTAAATAGAGTCCAGTTTCTATTTGAAAATTTTGTTTCATTCTGCTGTATTTAGAAATGAGAAAACAGATTTGCCAGAAAGTTTTCTCTTCTGATAGATAACAAGTTTATTGATCCTTGTTATTGCATTGTTTTTTACCTTACAAATGTGGTAATACAGGAAGACTCACAAATTCTGCACCACTTTATGAAATGCTGCTGGAAACACATGGCTGAACATTGCAAAAAAGATACAAAATTAAGAGCATTGATAGCAGAATGCTTTATATTAAATCCAATCCACAAGACATATTTCCCACTCAAATGTACTTTTGAAAAAGAAATTAGTTATGAAACTCAACCTAAACATAGAAGTAGTAAGACTGAGAGGTGTATCTTTATTAGGATAGCACAGAAATTCGTTATACAAACAAATAGAACTGTAATTAGTAAGAAAAGAAAGTCAGACTTGCTGGGCTTCCATCTAGTAACTGCTCCTCCAGGAGTGGATTCTGTTGAGATGGATTTGGAGGGTTTTCTAGCCTTCCCTAAAGAGATCAAAATTCATGAATTAGTTAAACAACCAAGTCCAAACCTGATCATATAACTGTCAAAGCCTTTGTCTGAGGAGATAGTAAAATTCTGATAGCAGTTCATATTTGGAAGAAGCTTAGACTCCCCCAGCCCTTTAATTGGAAAGTGATAACATGTTAAAACTCACATTGCCCCACCTGCACAGCCTATTTAGGTAGTATGGAATAAGGTCAGATTTCCTCATATAGGTGGACCATATACTTTGACATTCTAACTATGAAAAGCCTGGCAGCCTTAACGACTAAATCAAGACACACAAATAATAGGATTTTCTGTGGAAGCTGTAATCAAAGGCTGAAAATCCAGAGCTGAGACCAAAGCAAAGAAATATATGTTCAGATTGGTGTTCTGAAGAGGATTTTGATTAAACATTATGATGACAGTGGGTATAAGGAGTATCACAATTACTGTGCTGGAATCCATACCAATTCTTTTAAATGTCTTAGACATTTGCCTACTCCTCAGTCTGCTGCAAGTTTAATTGCATGTGGAAGCCATCCTGCCCAGTTTATAATGTTTACCAGAAATTGCAGGTGCATAGCTTCAGAGAATGATCCAAGTCACCTAACACACCTACCCAAATTTCCAACAATAGTTGTTGGAGATTTTAAAGTACATATGAAGATCAGCATAAAGCAAAGCTGCTTTCCCAATAGAGGTATTTCTTTTGCCCGAACACAGGCAATTCTACATGGTGATATTGCCTCCACTTCAATTAAGCCCCTGCTTCTGTCAGAGAGGTGAAATATTCAATGTAGATGCCTCTTTCTCATCCTCATAACAGCGGCGTGCCAGAGGACTGTAATTCCTGTTTTTTAAAATGTGATGAATATGTCTGGAACTCCACCTAGGGAGAGAAAAATTCCCCATGTTATAAGCCTCTGCCGAAAATACCAAGGAACAAAGAAACAGCAATAAGAACATTCTCTCCTCTTAACACTAGGCTATCAAATGACAATGTATATTTACTGTAATCCCACTTCAAGAAGGGGTCACCTGCTATACCTAATGGCCTGCTAATCAGGACACTCTCCAGCATTTTGGAGATGACGATTCAATATCCTGCTCAGACTAAATCAAGTCAAAAGTTATCTAAATCCTTTATTACTGTTCAGACTTCTTAATTATTGCACACCCTTTCTATAAAACAGTACTAGCATTTTAGAACTCTGCCAGAGTTCAGTTAAACCTATGCCTGGATCACAATTCATTTGTTAGCAGTGTTTAAAGGCCATCCCTCAAGAACTTTTAAGCAGTCAACTCTGACTTCCTTTAAGCAAATCAGAGATATTCCATCTTTGTAGGGAGGCACCTAGTGAAAGTTGTCACATAAAGAAAGAATCAGTCTTTAAAGACTGTTGACTATAGCTGAAATGGAAATCAGGTGACTCCATCTCTACCTAAAGCAATTGGATACTATTTACAGCTGTTTTTCATTCCAGTGGTTTTCAAAATTTGAGGGATTTGGGGATTTTTTCCCTGTGAAACATCTGGCCTTTGAATACATATTAATACTCCTGTTTGGAAATGAACTATTAAAATGCAAGATATATTTATCCACAGGAAAAATACATCCAAACTAGTAACAAACAGTACACATCTGTCAAGTCTGTATGCTGCTGTCCCACACTCTCTTGCTAGATAGCTAAATCTGGTTGTGTAAGTGTCTTCTGTGATTCCTGGACCTTCCTGCGTAGAAGTCTATGAAATTTAAATTTAATACTTTCTTGAACATTTAAATGTTAAGTAAACATTTAAATATTGATGGCTCATTGGAACTTGTCCTTTCATTTCAGGCTTCTGTCATGTCTTGATAATTGACTACACACTTGTTTATACAGGTTCTTCTTCCTGTGTTTTGACATTTTCTAAGGCACTACTAAACCTGCAAGTAATTCAGGAAAACATATCAATTCTCCTGTCACTTTTTTTCTGTGCTGACGTTATTTTGGCATTTCCTTTTCCATACTCTCTTTCCAGAGTGTTCACTCAGTCTATGGCCTTTACTTGTACCCCTGACCACTGCACCTTGATTTAAGTGCTGGCAAATCAAGGACAAACAAGAAGAAGTATTTCAATTCATTTTTTTTAATTAGTTTTGGCTTTGTAACTGCAAAGAGTTTGAGGCACATATATCTATAGTTCACATTTTTATCAATTCCTTCAGCCACTAAATAAGTAACTGGCAAAAGTACTATCTTGAAACACTTCAAGAATGAAAGACTAAGTAAAAGATTGTACAAGCTTAATTCATCACATAAAAGAACAAAAAATATAATCAGTCATATTTCTGGACCACATTTCATCAGTTTCCTCAGTTCTGAGGGAATGAAAGCTTTAGTGAAGTAAAACATTCCAGTAATGCTAAACAAAGATCTAAAAACAAAAAAAGGGGGAAAAAAGTATTTTTAAGTTTTCTTAAATAATTCACATGCATTATTTTTGGCCTGTAAAGTGCTTCATACTTTGTACAATATCTGGCAAAAAATTCAGAGCACCAGATTTGCTTACTAATAAGAATAGAAATGATAATAAAAATTCCTGAAGGAGAGTTTTATATTGTGCAAATCCTGACCAAGAAGTTTTCAGTCAGGACTGAAAACACCATGAGCCATGCCAGCCAGATGATCTGCAGAGATAATTAGCTGCAGAGTCCACAGCTTTGGCTGGCCTGGGGACAATGTCATGCATTCTGCATCCAGGACTTAAAGCTACCCAGCTTCCTTTTGAACTAGGCACTCGGGGAGAGTTACCAACACATTCAGAACCAAAGCAGAAATTCCTGTGTGATCATTACATGGTCTAGACATGCCTCAAATTGTCAGCAGTACTGAAGTTTCAACTTGGATTGTTTTTTGTTTTGTTTTATTTTGTTTTGTTTTTTGGGCTTCAGGCAGGTATCATTTTAATTTTTCCATATATTTCATAACAAAGCCTCTGCAATAGGAGCAGAGATAATGGTTGTAAATGGAAGGAGGGTCAATTTAGATTACATTTAAGAAAGAAATTATTTAACAATTAAAAACAGAGCAGTAAAACATTTTGGAACAGGTTGCCCAGAGAGGGGGTAGATTCCCCATCCCTGGAAACATTCAAGGTCAAGGTTGAACAGGGCAGGATGTGATTTCAAATTAGACACATATTTCATAGTTTGACATAAAAACACTCACATATCTTTTAAAAGACTAAGTCCCAGATTCCTATGACAGTGTGTTTTTCTCTTTTGCTGAGATAACTATTGGTTTTAAATTTCATCTTTCCTCTTTCCCTTTCCTACTAAGTGATTCATAGTTTTTCCAGTGATATTCCTATCATTGTTCTGCTGAACTGCACCTAAATACTGACTGGCTTCAAACAGAAGTATCTAAGTCTACAGGTATTAGTAGTAATGCACTATGGCAATTGCAATTTTCACACAGAAATCTTAAACTGAGTTTAGGAACATAGAGATATCTAGGATGAATAAAGAACCAGCATTTGCTGAAGACTTACTCTTCCCTTCCTGAGTGTTTAAAAGAGTCTCCTAGCTTCCTTCAGGAGCCTGCAAGAATCTCCTCCACTAGATTATAGGTAAAATCTAGATTTTTATGCTTGATTTGCTAAAATCAGTCTCTGAAATAGTATAGAATTCAGCATTTCATATCATATAACATTGATTACAGAGCATTGTAATATAATTAAAATGAAATCATATGACTTAATATAGCTTTTTCTTGGAAATTCCTTTATAAGTCTGAAGGTATTATATGGGTAATATCAATATCCTCTAATTTCTAGGTAAAAAGTATTCTAGCTGATAGTTGTCAGTGCAGAATGTAAACCATCACTTCACAGAATCAGCAAGTAGTTGAGGTTAGAAAGGAACTCTAGAGATCATCTGTTTGATTTCCTACTTGCATTAATAGAGCAACAAATCACAATCCATTTATTTCTTCCCATTTCTGCCAGAACTATTATGTCGTTATTTTAAATTTCCAGTTGTATCCATCTGGAAGGCAATGACCAAGAGTCATCCTTGCACAAGGGTGTTTGCATGGAGCTGGTTCATCTTCCCTCCCCATGACGGGGCTGAGATTTTTTGAGAAGTGAATCCATCCCAGTTAAAAGATCTCAGAGAATCACCTGCTCTGTGATAACTTCCTTCAAGCCAAAGCCTGGTGTGCACAGGCATTAAATAACTAAATAACTAAAAAAAACTAAATAACTTCAGTCATGTATGCATCAGTGAGATGGCTGCAAATATGTATACAAATATATAAACATACAATCACACACAAATGAAAGTATTTGAAGGCTGTACGTGTGTTTTTAGATGACTGATGTGTATGCAGCGCTAATGATTGTTTCTTTCATGTTAGCCATCAATGGTTTCCCTAAAAATGAGCCTCACAAGATGATGAAATAAGAGGATGGTGGAAAAGGTCCTCTGATCATCTGTGTATTATATCACCTTCCTAACATTATCAGTTTTCTCTCTTTCTTTTTACAGTCTTAAAATAATGATTTTTTTTTTTCACATTTAAAAAGCCAACAAAGGATACTGGAAAAATCCCAAGATATCTATAACCTCTGCTCTAACAACTCATATGTCTACAATGTTCCTCTTGGAATCCAGAAAATATAACCATTGGCTAGCAAAATCTTTAACACTGGACCTGACACATCACAAATCAAAATGAGAAACTCTTTGCAAGTTCAAATGTTTGTGAGGACCAAAAAACCCCAAAAAACTCTGCATATGATGTGCACCAGAAAGATTATCTTTTCACAGACAATTTAGGCAATGAAGCCATTAGTTGGAGGCTCAAGCTTTACTTGATGAAAGGAAATGTAAAGATAGATAAAAATATCAAAAGAAGTCAACTGCTCTTTTAAGTTTATGCATTCATGAAGTATAAGAGATTATCCCTCTACTTTGAAGGGCTGACTAGAATACAGAAAATTTAAAATAACTACATAATAGTTCTGGCAGAAATGGGAACAAATAAATAGACTATGATCTGTTGCTCTATTAATGCAAGTGTGAAATCAAGCTAGACTAAATCTTTTTAAACTTTTTCTGCTGCTACTTTATGAATAGTCAGTTTCAGTATTCAGCCAGTCTGCTCAGACAAATGTTTTAAAGTACCCACAATGTAAAAGAGTGAGGATCTCACTAGATACTCAATATTGCATACCCCAAACACATATTATTCCTCCTTTGAAACAATTGCTAATCAGACATTAATTAATTCCCTGTACTTCATGGAAAGCTGGGGACTAAGAAGGGAAAAATAACATGTTGCAGCTCTTAAATTAATGATTTTTGATGTCAAGTAAAAACATTATTTTAATAGTTTACTCCTTCAGCAGTGTCTGTGCTGAATACTAATAGAACTCTTTAACACACTTGAACTAGGAGATTTCATAACACAGGTGGAGTTGTTTTGTCTTTGCTTTTAGTCTGGGAAGGTGACGAAACTACCTGGCTTCTCCTTTGCATGAATTTGCTTATATTATTCCACAAGCATAGAAGAGTCTAGAGAGACCTATGCCAACTCGGATTTCCAAGAGACATTTATAATGAAAAGGTCAAATTACCTATGTCAGTAATGAAAAGGTCAAATTACCTATGTCAATCTCTTTAAGAGAACAGACAGTGCATTGAAGATAATTCTTAACTCTCGAACTGGTGCACATCTGGCCTATGACTGAACTAGAGAATGAAAAAGAAAATTCTTGCTGTAGCCAATACTAACTCCACTACTCCAACTGAGAGAAATTATGGCAGCGTCTGTTGTTCCCAGCAGTGCATCTGCTAATCCTTCATTTTATGAAGAAATGAGGCACAGTCAAGCTGAACACCAAACAACCACAGTAATCCGTATAAGACCAAAATAATCTTTGTAAAGAAGAATATTATTGCATAGAAATTGGATGTTTACCATTTTTTAAAATTAAAATAATAGAATGGTCACTTTTTAAAATTTATTAAGTATATTTGAAGAAGATCCTTCTCAGCTTACTCTATCTAGGTACATGGCAGGTGTTAGACACAACAAAAGCTCCCTCTGTTATCGGTAAAAAATATCAATAGGGCAACTTTTGCAAGTAATCTTGGACTCATCTTCTACAAATAACTTTTCCACAAACTATAAAGAAGCCTAGATTCTCACTTTAGATTAGATGATTCATTTCAGTGCAGTTCAAAGCAGGCAAGGTAGGTCAAATCACCTATATAAGATGTTTATTAGTTCTATACATAACATACATAATACATGCATTATATACTCATGTGTATATTTAGTCTTTGTACAAGTCCATATGTGTGAACACATATGAATTCGAATTACAGAGTATGTACATCTTAATTGCTTTACAGATTTAATATAGGTACACTGGAGGACACAAAAATATATTTGTGAGTGCTTCAATAAAAAAATGCTCTTTAAAAAACAAAATATATCATTTTATATAATGAATAATCCAAAGCTTTTAGACAGGAGTTTGCCAGTGTACCAAAGAATATTTCCTTTCTGATCTCTCAGCTGTGTAGTTACACATTAGGAGTACTTAATAATTCAGGCACTTAATGTTGACAGCAGTCAGAGCATGAAATAGAAATAATGCCCCACAAGAGTAAGAAAAAATATAAGATTTCAACCAAGCAGCAATGATATAAAGTCTTATTTATGCCTGGTGCCCAGTGAAATAATTTGTATTCATAGAACAATTTTCTTTTTGCCTCCATATGCTCCCTAATTGTTGCAATCTGTGTTCTCCAAACTCCTGTTGCTAAAGTCAAATCCATTGACTCAATTTTCTTAGGAATCACTGACCAGTTTTCATAATCTTTCTTATAGCAATATAAATACGAAAAACTCCATAAAGAGGATGCAAGAGGAAAGTAAAATGAGGAGCCTCTGCCATGATGGAATCAAATTTCTAGACATGCTATTAAAATGAGAAACTAATTACCAAATTCTGGAGTCAGATTTTACACTTGGATACATGTGCATTACTCCCACAGGTTTCATTAGGACATACTCTTATGTACCAGAGAAAATGCTTTGGCTTAAAATTTGTAGTCGTATCACATTGAAAAAACTTGTTCTTCAGGTGCAGCCAGAAGTTCAACAAGTCATGCAAATCCCATTATGTAAATATTTGGATTCACTACTTTTTTTTTATAAACCATTTCAGAGTAAGCAGTGAGTCCTATTGCAGTACTTGTTTTACTGGGAACAGTGTTTCTTGCAAATTGCCAAGTCAAAACAGAACGCACAGTGGAACAGCAGAAGAGCCATGAGGCAAAATGCAGGAAATAATGTGTATTGAGATGAATCATTGAAAACCAGACTGGCAAGACACTAAGGATTCTAATAATTAATTTCCTGTTCTGCTCCACCAGCTAATAATAATATAAAGAAGCTAGGAAGTACTTAGCAATACTGTTACAAACATGATATACAACACAACATTAAGTATTCTTTACCAGAACACCTTGACTCTCAGTAAAGATAAACACAGAAGATATCATTGATGCTGAATGTTGTGAGATTTACAGCTGCTTGTGCATCCCATAGCATCATACATTGATATCAACATGTCTTTGGGTAGGATTGTGTTGCATATTCAAACATGCAAAAGAGGGTGAATATCACACTGCACCTGTGAACTATGAATCTAATCTCATATTACAGACAAGGTGTTCGACTAAATTGATTGAACATCAAGGATGGTATCTTCTCTAACATCCAAAGATAGCTAAGATCCCAGCTATGACAGGGCTGAGAGGTATGTGACAGGATGTACATGGCCTAAACCCTTCTAAGTAACAGGAAAAGGACAAGTGGAATATTCTGGACAACTCTGCCAAGGCCTTGGCCAATACACAGACATAATATGCTTCCATGAACAGGAGCATCAAGTCCAATTTAACATTCCCAGGATGCTAAAATATCTGTACACATCTGTTGGATGTAGCTTGAGACTGATGGGAGATCTGCGGTTTTCCATAAAATCAGCTGGAGACCACATGGGAGATCACTGATCCTAGGCAGTCTGAAATGGCACCAAATACAGGTATTTAAGCAACTGCATTGTGTCAGGTGTGGTCTGGAGAGCTGCTGGACTCATCCTAGAGTAGGCATCCTGAGGGAGATTCATTTGGCTAAACATAAGTACAACATTTGAGACCCCTTCAGGTATTCTAGAAACTTTCACAAGTCAGGCAAAGTATATGAGGACATCTTGAGAGGCTTATGCTCCCCTGGGGCAGCAATTTTATACCTCTATGAGTCTAAAATTACATTAATCCCCTATCAGCAAGCAAGGTTAGATGTGCTGAAAACTTTTATACTGCCATTATAGACTTCACTGATTATAGTGGGAGGTCACATTTCATGTGGATTTTTATAATGTAGGCACCTACATTTGGGCAATTGAACTTGGAGTTGAAATTAAACCAAGTCATTACTACTATCAGAGTTTCCAGTGCATTTGAATT
Source organism: Melospiza georgiana (assembly GCF_028018845.1). Lineage (NCBI taxonomy): Eukaryota > Metazoa > Chordata > Aves > Passeriformes > Passerellidae > Melospiza > Melospiza georgiana. The sequence goes on from NC_080431.1 coordinate 40,597,311, forward strand.
ACTGATAGAAGGCTGGACAGGAGTATCACCACTGCAATGCTGTGAAACTTGGAAATCAGGGAAGTCAGTCCACTCTGGTTTATAATCATAGGATATGGTACTGAGAAACATAGCTTTAAAGACGTTCAAAAAACACAGAAACACTCTTAAGCTCTTGTTGCATTGTGTACAACTTGCAAAATGCAAATGTAAAAATTATTTGCATTTTTTTCCTATCATGAATAGTCTTTATCTCTCATTTGTTCTATCCAATGTGCCCTGAAAACCAGACAAATGCTTACGTGACAGACAAATAAATATTTGGTCTGTTGCAAATAACTACTTTACACAATGTTTTACACTGTTGCATACTCATGTAACACAGCCAAAACCTTGAAAGACTGAGCTGTCTTACCTCTGTCCTTATGCCAAATAAAAATAAATGTCTTAATTAACATTTAGGCCTTTAAACAACATGACTCTAATTTGCAGTCCTTTTCTACCAGGAACACATCTAGCATTATAACCCTTTATAATTTTTTATTCTTCTCTTTTCCACTTTTGCAAGCCTGAGATTGAATACCAGAGAATAAATCACCAGAAGGTCAGATTTTGCACTCACTTGTTCCAGCATGCTTCCAAAAAAGGACTAAGGAAGGCAATGCATTTACATTAATGATATATTTATATATCTGAGAAGTGAACCAAGTTCAATGTATTTGAAATGAGCAGGACACAGATCTAAGAAACATACACTTCCAAAAAAATCACCTTCCAAGTGAGATTGTTGACACTAAATAAGAACTTGTGTGAGAGTTTGAATAAAGGGATCATGATGAAAATTATTCCAAGGTGATTTTGAATCCTATGTGCATTTAAATCAGTGGAGCTCTCTTAAAGGCTCCAGCCAAATTCAGTGTTCAGCCATGCAGAGGATCAGATGTTTATGTGTCAACCATGCAGAGAACCAGATGTTTTCATGTCAACCTGGAAAAGGACTTATGTTAATAAGAGCATGATGAATGAGGCTACTTAGGATCTAATAATTTTGCTGACACAGGACATGAGTATGCACCCAGCAGCAATCAGTGTGAAATTAGTGGTATTGTAATACGTGAATTAGTGGTATTGTAAGAGAATAAATAAAAATATATCACTGTATTTTACTGAGCTCACCATCAGAAGATCCTGAGAATTGCTAACTTTTGCCTTTCTTTCCTCCCAATGCAATTCCCAAGTCACCACCTGCCACAATGGCCATTAGGTAACAGGGAACTGAGGGTGCAATTCACATGTCCTGGAGTGCACAAGTGCCTGCAAAGGACCTCTGAGCTGGGGGCATTCCTGGGCAACATGTGAGGACCTGTGGCATTTAGGGAGTCAAGCGTGGCACCCCCACGCAGGGAACAATACCTGGAGACAAATCCCTCCTAAACTGCGCCTCGGACTTACGTGGCGATGCTTGCTTAGCTCCCACTAAGCAGAAGCACATACTCAGCCCTGTGGCCAAGATCCAGGGGTTCTTGGGAAGTTATGTTCTTGGCAGTGGAAACTTCACTTGCGTCATGTTTAAGACTGCGGTAGCTGTTTCGTGGAAATAGAGACTGCAAAACACAAAAGTGTGTTTTGAAACAGAAATCCAAATGGAGAAGTTGCAAATGTTAAATAAAACACAACATGGTATGGAAAGGAAAAAAAACAAATGCAAAAAATAAAGTTTTTTTTTTTTAATTGTTTAAAGATTTTTGTCTCTAGCAGGTGAAGGGCCCACTAGAAAAAAAAGAGTCTGACTCATCAGGTGCCCTTTGAGAAACAGCCAGAACAAATAGAGATTGCTGATAATGTACAGTAAATGTCATCCACAGATAACATTCGGCCTAAACACACTCTGGAAAGGAAGAAAACTGAAACATGAATGCGATTTCTTAGTCAGCTTGACAATTATCCATGCCCTCAGAAAACCCACAAAAGATAGTAACTTCCTATGGAAGACTTTATGAAGAAAAAACTTTTAAAAATTTTCTGAGGCACATTTTTCAGAGGATAATATGAGATAAAAATGTTCTGAACCAATACATCTCATAGATATCATGAAAATCCTCCGATCAAGATTAATGATTCAGCATTAAAGTGATTTTGAGGTAGGCAGAAACTCTAACTATTTTGCATTTTGTCAATCTGCCCTGGAAGATTTTTTTATCATTTATGTCTTCCCTTATGTAGTTACGCACATGAAAAGAGCCAATCTGTGTGATGATGAGGGAGGGCAAAGGCAGTTCCTCTAGACAATCTTTTCCTCTCTCTGAACACTGCAGAGATTCATATTGCAGAGCCATGATAAACTGTGGGCAAACAATGGAAAACTGACAGTCTCCTACAGTTGTTTCAGAACTCAGAGCAACCATATAGCTAAGTGACCTCTGCTTCTGCTAGGTCACCACGAGGTAAATAACAAGAGAAAGGCAGTAAATGAAGCATTATTGTGCAGACTCTGCCTGTACTGTATCAATTCTGTGGAAAAATAAAGGTTTCCTGTGTTCTCTTCCTCCATGGTCTCAATTGCATGATTAAGTGAAGCACTACTCTATGTGTGGTGTGAGTTATTTTGCCCCAGGCTGAGTACTGGGGGGTTCAGGGGAACAAAAAAATTCCCAGAATGATGTGGTTTACTCAGTGAGAGCTTGGGTAAACTTCTTTATCTCTATGGCCTGGAACATATGGGCTGAGCAAGTCTCAATCCTGTGCCTTAAACTGAGAAGGAAGAGGGAAGTCTGGTCCTGCAGATTACCTATCCCTTTCCAAGCCACTTCTCCCACACTTTACCCAGGCCATAACTTGCCACACCATCTTTCAGTGACTGGATTTACAGAACCTGGTCTTGCTCATAAAGAGCTGGTTACATGACTTGTGGTGGTATTCTCAAGGAAATGTTTAGCCCTTCTTTAACAAAAAGAAGGCATAGAAAACTGTTGTGTTTTGGTTACACTCTAAACGGAAAATAAAGCAGCCATATGAAACACAGAACTTTTAAAAAATTAACATTTTGGGGTTTTACGCCTTTGATTCCTAGTGACTCTCATGGATCCTAATTTACAGTTTTTTAATGTGCAATACCCAACACACCATGTTAAAGTAATTTTTGTTACAGCAAAAAGGTGGTTGGATTGTCAATCAAAATATGCAGCATGGTCCATGTTGACTTGAAACCAGAGTTGAGCATGATCCTAGAAGTCTTTATTCTTTCCAGTAATTCTCACACACATGAACAGCCCTAGTTAGTCAGGATTATCCACTTTAGATGAGATAGCTATGACTGGCTGCTCATCTTCCATATTCTGAATCTCACTCAGAAAACTCATTAATGCATGGCTTGGCCACATTCCTTTTGAGCTTCTTAATTTAAAGCAATAGGTCTTCCAGGTATTTGGGTCAGAATTGAACATTATGTTTGGAATCTGAAGTCTATTCCAGCCAGGTTTTGACATGCAGAGATTAACTGTTTTCATGATCCACTTAGTCCTTTTTTCTCCAAGAATCCAGACTGAAATTTATCTTGTGCTTTTCTACTGTAAATGAAATATCATATGTTGAATGGGAACAAAGAAATATGTGACTTCCCAGATTCAGGACCAAATTTGAAATAGCCATAGCTTTGAGCTGCAGCCCTGCTTTATTTGCAATCCTTGCTAATATGCAGCATTGGAACACATTTCTCATAAAAGCCAGCATATGCTGTACTTACAGGCAGAATTATGCTATTGGCCACCAATATCATCTTTAGTAGCTACTTTGCAGTCAGGTGTCCATTACATGCGTGCATAAAAATTACATGTGCTTTTACACATCAGTAATGAAAAACAAGCCAGGAGATAAATTTTCTAGAGACAGTAGATGACTGCTTCCTGGAAGAAAAACCTCAGAAATCACAAGAAATGAGGGTCTTTTGGATATAATGTAGAATGATGTACAGGACAGAATAGCGACTACAATACTGAATTTCAAGAAGAGAAATTGTGTAAACAGTGCTCTAACTGGTCAAAAATAAACAAATAAAAAAGAAAAAAAAATCATAAAAGCAGCTTTCCAAAACAAAAGAAGCCTTGGAGCAGCCTGGAGGCCGTTGAAAAATTAAGCACTAGAAGCCAGTTAAAAAGTTTACTACAACTCAGAGAGAAAACAAAGAAATCCAGAAAATCCCTTCAAGATTTAACTGGAAAGTTGTGCAGGCTATCACATGGAAAATCATGAAAAAAATGAAACAGCATATTATGGACACATCGACAAAGTTGATATAGTGACAAATCAGTGAACAGGAAAGGGAAGACTGATGCATAAATGATGGAAACAGTGCAAAGATACATGTGTTTACAAGAGTAAAGAGGGAGGGAGATGAAAAAAGAGACCACAATAGATAGTGTATCTGGAAAATGTGTAGAATATCTGTTAAATATCTGAGTCTGGAAATATTTTTCCCAACAAGCTTATCTGACACAAGGAGAATTAAGAATTTATTTCATTACATCTGGCTTTCAACAAAGTATCTGTAACCACATCAACCCTGGCTTGGGTGGCCAGGCTGCTTTGGTGGTCACTGACTTTCCCATCAGAGACATTCAAGTTTATCTCAGATTAAAGTTCGACCATAATGAAATTTTATTATCTGCAACAGCAATCTATTCTCATTCAGACTGCTGATATATCACCCTGAGCATTCTGACAAACAGAGGAGGCCTTGAAAAACAGGCCAAAAAATGCCATGGATGTTTATGCACATCATACCATTCAGCTATTTCACAATGTTGAGCTATTTCTATTTATATTTTTATTAGAGATAGGAGGTATTTATATTTTCCTCTAAGAACAGTTGATTAAATAATACTTGTCAACTAAACTTTAAGTTTGCAGTGTTTTCAAGGAATAATCTGAGAATTAGCTTTTTAAATGTTAAATTAGACTTCCTTGTAGAATGCCAGAAAAACCGCAATCTGACAACTGAGGCCTTTCCAAGGATAGTTGTCCTCAAACTGGAGTCTCAGGGTTTAAAGTTGATTTGATTTTTGTTACTAGTGGAGATAGCCACCAGAAAAGTACAACTTTTCTGCACTTCATCTGGAGATACTGGCTCATGTGCATAGCACTTGCTTGAACAACATGCTAGGGGAGAAGAGCTGGGCGTGCCATCCAGCCATGAATTTTGTGACTTGCACCAATGTCAGAAATATACCCTGGTGTCTGCCAGTGTACAGACACAGAAGGAACCGTGACCCAAGCACATACACCTGAGCCTGTAGTCACACCCCCTTCTCCTTTTTGCTGTGATTGCAGCTCTTACACAGCATCATTCTTACACAGGTGTCATCCATGCTCACGCCTTTCCTGGGCACATGAGGCTCCTTACATGGCAAGTTCCCTTTGGCCCCTCACAGAATGACTTAGTCTCTCCTTACAGACCCTTCTACTCTGAGAAATATTTCAATGTAATTCCTTCCCAGCTGAAAGATTCACTCCATCCAGCTGCCAGAAGAATAGCTCTCCTTATCTTAACAGAGCCCTATAACTTGATTGTTTCATAGGGCACTATGCAAGCATCACACAAAAGCCATATTACAGAGTATAAAATTCTTAATATATAAATCTGTGGTTCTCAATTAGTACTGACATTGTCTCAAGGAAAACACTCCAAATGCAGGGGAGAAAAACCTTAATGAGGGAATTCTGACAACATTTGTTAGAGCATGCACACCAAAGTTATTGCTCAAAACATACAAGTATTTAATTTTCTAAATAATTGGTGCTTGGTGAAATATTTGCACACACTTATCACTGTGTCAGAGATGCCAAGGCCAATTGAAGGTCTAAGGCATTCCTCAGCTGAGATGACAAAGGCCCTCCACTGGGCAATTCACACTGCTGGGGCTCAGTGAACCTTTTATGTCACATGTCAGACAGACATACTCAAATGCATTTGCTCTGCATGACATTGGTGACATTCCTTCTTGATAGCAATGGACTTTCTCATTTAGGCTGGATCAGCTAGAGTTATGTGAACAGGAAGGATATGAAGCCCACACCACGTGCAGTTTACTACGTGATGCATGCACAATCTTTGCTTTAAAAAGCCTTCAAATATTTCTTGTATCAGTGGGTTCATTGCCATTTTAGTCTTAAAGGGACACTTCTGCTGTCTTAGTAGCTGCCAACAATTAGCAGGCAAAGACCATTTAATCAATACTAAAATAGCATGAATACATGACTGGATTTATGATCTTAGTTCATACGACCAGAAATTCTGTTATAAGCAAAAACAAACACCCTTTCCCTTTATCTCCAGCCCATCACCAAGGAAGAGAGCACTCCCTCTGGTATGCTGTAATAGCCCCATGCCATGTCAGATATGCAAAGCAATCATAAATCCACTTTAGCTTGTTAGTTTACTGCTGTTTTCTATCACCAGACAAGCACAAAGCAACTGGAATGTGTCAGTGAATCTGGCCCTAAATCACACTTCTTTTTTTCTTTTTCAAGTGGTATTTTTAAGCTGTGCCAAGCAATAACATTCCGAGACACCCAGGGAAGAGAGTTACAGCACATTCACTGGCTTTCTAGCATGTAGATGAAATTATTCTACTGATTCTCTGTGGAGTTCTCTGGCCTGCTTGGCACAGTTTGAGCAAAGCAATATAAGCCCAGCTCAGCTGAGTAGTTAAATGGAGTTTACTACAGTAGTAGGTACTAGTATAATGTTCCTGAAAAAGTGGACACAGATTCAATAATTCAATTTGTTTGTTTGTTTGTTTGTTTTATAAATATATTTCAGAGCATTTAGAAATTGTAGTGGAAGAAAATTTTCTAAAACATTTTCTAGGAGGAATAGGGTTTTTTGCTATTTTACTTTCCTTTTATTTTGAAGAATGCTACATCTATATTTTACTGCTGTATTTTAATAAAAGGAAAATCAGAAGTACATAAGCAACAGTCAGGAAGATAAAGTTGCACTATTAACCCAAAGTTAAATTCAGATCCGAATTAGGGTTTACAGGATACAAGAAATCCACATAGAAGATGTAAAGACAGAGGCTGATGAACCTAGAGAGACTTTCTTTCTTTAGCAAGATATGGAAGCACATAAAAGTCTCTTTAGCCTCACATTCCTGACTAACTATGTCTGGTTCCATAGTCAGACTAAATGAAATGGTAATTGCTCATCCATTATATTTGACAAGGATGCTGCTTTATTTAAAAAAAAAGAAAAGTAAATAAAAATTGCTTTTTTTGTGTGCCATTCTATTCCACAGAAAACCTTGAGAGTACACAAATGATACATGAGACATCATGACGATATGAGCCCTTCTGTTACCAGGGAATGATTTACAAACATATGACTCCTAAAACTATGGCACTTATATTGTTTTGCTTAATGTGATGGAAAAGAGCAAGAATCTGATTCTGTTTGTCTCAAATCATGCATAACAACTTCAGTTGCTTTAAATAAAGAAGTGGATGGAATTACCTACATAGATTAAAAAAGTAATTCTCAAGAAATCAAATAAAAGATGTCAACATATAGTCAGTAGCAACTCAAGTAACCTAGGGCATGAGAGAGACTATTTATTTACTGGGAGACAGCTACTACATTTGTTACTTAACTCTCCAGCCCAGCAGGACTTCATATAGAGCCAGCAATTAAAGTTAGTTAGGCAATCAAAGGTTACATAGAGACAAATGAGGCCATAAAGGGGCCCTGCTCATAAAAATGTTGAGAATTACAGATTTCTTTTGCACATATTCTGTTCTTCCACAGAAAATACACTGCATAGGTATTCCACAGTGTTAACTAGCAGCATATGCTTTCTCAGAGTACTAACCAGAGATTGGTAAAATGCAATGGCCTAATTTCACAAAGGTCTGAGGATGTGATCATCTTTTTCCCTGTAAGCCTGTACTTTCTTCTGATTTTTACAAAGCTAATAAAATGCTGTCAAGGATTTCAATCCTTGGTGCAATAGCTGTATTTAAAATAGGCATCTTAAAAGCAGCATGGGAACATGTTTCACTCTCAGAATATCCAATGTTCATATCCCTGCCATGTGGGTGGGTGAAGAGCCCACCTATGCACGCCCTTGCCCTGAGCCTGCTGCCATGCAGTGAATGATGATGCCCAGAGGCTAAATCTACACTAGATCACGGAACAGCTGGGACTGCACAATTGCCTTTGTCTGTGAAGCTCTTCTGAGGGTTCATTGTAGGAGAGTTGTAATCTGTGATGTGTAGGTTCCAGCCACTGGATGCGTCTGTTTGCGAGTTAGAAAATACCTACTGAGAAAAGGAGGAAGGAAGTCCTAGAAATCAAACATGACACAGTATCTCAGTTTCCATTTAGGTTAACAGTTAGTCACACTCTCAGACAACTTTCTAATTAAATATACAAAACCATATTTCACCTGTATCAGTGGCATTGCCATTTGGGAAGCAGCCATAGTGTAACATGATCACAGTATTTTCAGGTGGAAAGGGACCTTGGCAGGTCTCTAGTCCAAGCTGCTGCTCTGTGCAGGGGTAGCTCTGAGGTCTGATCAGATTGCTCAGGGCTGGGTACTGTGGGGTTTGAAAACCTGACAGGGACAGCACAGCCTCTCTGGGAAACCTGCTACACTGCTGGACAGTCCTCGAGGTGTCTGGGTCTTGGTTTATTTTTGCTTGGTATGACTTTGTAGCTCTTCTGTTCCAATGTAGTTTCTTTTTCACCTGTCTCCTGATGAGTGCCCAGTTAGATCCCCCCAGAGCTATCCCCCTATCCAGGCTGAACAAGCCCATGTTCCTCAGGCTTTCCCAAAGTGCATATGTGCTTCTCCTCCTGAGCATTCTGGTGGCCTCCACTGGATGATTCTTGAGTTCTGAACAATCACATCTTCTGCGGCTGAGAATAGAACTTGTGTGGGAACATTGCTTTTAAAGGTTAGTCAATTCAGTGTTTGAAATACACAAGAGTTCTTACTTAAACCTGGCATCACAAACACTGCAGAGCTTTCAGATGTTCCTTTTTAGACTTTCACATCACAAATGAACATGTCTCTATTATAATCATATGTAAAACTATACTCCATATTATGTTCCTTCACTCCCTTGGGGCTTTTATCCTTTTCTGCCGATGTCCCTCTTTTCTTTTTCTCATTTCTTCCTCTACACACCACATCTTCCTTAATATGGAAAAGAACATTCCAACAACCTTTTTTTAATACTTTTGTTGAGAGAGTTTTTAGATTCACAAGGCTGCAAAGTTACAAAACACACAAAAGAGAAAACCACTTAGGTCCAGCTTTGTTTTCTCTAATAGGTCTAGACCTGTTTAGAATAATAATATTAATAATAGTAATAGTAGTGTATTATAGTAATAATAGTAATAACAATAGTGTAGTACAACTTAAAGAAAGACTTGGCAAACTGTGCAACAATTTGAAATGAAAAATACAAAACAAAACAGAAAAAATCCCAAAATAAAACAATCACAGCAGTTCTGAGAGGTACAAAACATTTCTTTTTCGTGACTGTTTTCAAATTGCCATCCTAGCAGTTAGCATTTTAAAAGAATAATTATCTTAAGCTGATGGGCTAAAACAATCTGAAATCTTCTGAAATATAATAATAAATGTAAAAGACCTATTTAAACCAGAAATATGACATTTCTTTCGAAAAGCACTGGTTAAAAGAGTTCAGCATTTGGCAACTGGTTGCCCTCTGCTTTGGACATGGACTTAACAATTTCCTTACAAAAATTTCCCAGCTTTGGGCAGGGAAAATACATTTTGGAATTGGCTTGCCAGTTTTGTGTTTTGGTCATTATTAGAATGGGCTCTAAGCTAGGCAACAAAGCAGAGAATTAATCAAGGTACCTGCTGCGTCCTTGTGCCTGTGTGCATTCAGAGTGCTGGTCTTCTAAGATGAAATTTTTCTTTCTGCTGCTTGGACTCCTACAAAAAAAAAGTGATCTATAAAAAAATGCTTCTACTCTGTGCAGACAAGTATTCAAGCCAGAAAGGAAAGCATGCTGAGGAGCATGATGGTCTAGTCACATGGTCAGAAACAGTGTGAGAAGAAGAGGCAAAATTTCTCATTCCTGTTTCCATTTTACTCTGATTGCATGAAGTTAAACCCAGCAAAAGTCCTGGCAGATGGTTCCAAAGCCCATTGAGTTGTTGTGTAAAAAGGATAATTATAAAGCCCTGGGCTGTCATTTTAAAAAAGTGTCAGCCAAGCCTGTCAGTGTGTGTTATACATGCCCAGAATGCATTAGGTGCACTGGGCCTATCAGGGCGCACAGACAGAGGAATATTCACCATCCAGATTGCAACTCTGTCTCACACACTCACTTCTGCTCAAAGCAGAGCAAACCTGGGTGTAGCTGGAAACATGAAAGTCACAGAGTGAATTTTTAATGGCATTTGACTGTTTAAAGTTGTGTGGCACCTGAGTGTAGTTTTATTTGCATGCATTTAATTTCAGCTTAAACTCTCCATTACCTACACAATTCCTGAGTTGTGATATAATTCTCAATGTACCTACACCAGCTCTTTTCCTCTTTTTCTTTATTTCACTACTCTTTATGGCAGATACCAACAAAATAAGGATAGAACTGGTCACACAGCCATAGGAAAACAGTTCCTATCTGACCCAGTCTCCCAAAGTTAGGAGTTCTTTCAAAGTAGTAATTTCAAAGGAGCAAGATAAATGCTGATGAATTGACCTTGTTTAAATATCTTGGACAAAACAAAAATGCTCATGCTGCATACCAAAACCCACGCCAAAAATGGTTCTGTTTTGCCTTGAGGAACAGTTTCTTTAAAATCGTTATCTAACACAGCATATTTCTCAAAAGGTTTTTGATTTTGACTGCAGTTTTCTAATAAAAATCACTTTCTTGAGAAATGCCTAACTGCTTTTACCCACTAGCAGGACATGACGATTTTTTAAAGTTAGGTTATGACATATGAGTCAGCTTTACCTTTTTGAGAAACACAGTTTCACCAAGCCCCAGATTTGTCTGCTGTGCCCTGGTTTATGAGCAGTCAGTAGCCAGTAAGCTCTGCTCCTTCAGTGCAATAGCAAAAGCAATGTGCACGACAGGCTAAAGCACAAAAACCTCATGCAGTTTGGCTCAGGATTGTCCTGGCACGTTCCTATCAATTCTTCTTTAAAGTCTTGAAGGAAAGTTGGATAAAAACATCATTGTTTTGCTCTCCAGCCATGACATGGTCTTGACTTTCACCAGACAATCAGTCCCTTACAGAAGCTTCATCTTCTCTTAGTTGAAAGTGAGACTAGTATGGGCAGAAAAAACAAGGAAGGATTATACTCAAGCATCTTAAAAGGAATGATGTCAAGAGGGACAAATCAAAACAAGGCAAATTAAGAATGATTTATTATTTTTTGTCTCCTGGAACAAATTACAGCTTGTCACAAAAATTGTTCCAAACACTCGTGTGGTCTGGTTTTGGATTATCACTATCTTTTGGGGCTTGTTTATTCAAAACAGTAAGTGATATATAATTAAAAACACTCAGGGTACTCAGTATTTCACACTGATGAGGGACAATTTGGATCAGATTACTGGCTGCTCATTTGTTCTTTTGCTTGTCTCATTGTTCTTTGGCTAAGACAGCAGCACTTGTTTATATGCCTTGATATGGACTCATCAGTAAAGTGAGGATTTAGCCCTGCCCCAGGACTGTCAGGGGAGATTCAGGCCAGAATCCACTGGAGGATTTGCTTAACCACCCTACTGGGTCAGGAAAAGAGATCAGCATATTGGCAGTTCAAGTCTGCCTGTATGATATATTGACAGGAAAAAAACTTTTATGGAATCTCTACAGTTATTGTACATTGCACTTGTGGAACAAGCAAGCATTCGGGATTTGTTATAGAAGATAAAGGAAGGACTTTCTCTCTGCTGCTATTGGAGAGACAGGAAAATATTCTTAAGGTTACAGTATCTGGGTAAAGATAAACTGTCTAAAGACCCCAGGGGTCTCACAAAGAACCCAAATCACTTTTGAAAGGTAAAGTATGGAGCACAGGGCATCACCAACATTTTACATAGAACATATTCTAACATGCTCTTCTTGCTTCAGAAATTATCCATATCTAATTATTTTAGGCTCATAATTCTTCTGTTATTTTCTGCATTTCAGTCTCAGCCAAGGAAAAAAAAGGCTTAGTACAAAAAGAAAAAAAAACTGAATCAAATGTATTTAGAAATTCAGAAGTGGAAACAGAAAGAAACTACTGACACATATTGTATATGTAACAAACAAATCAAATGTTACATTTTAAACCTCATCAGTAATGTGGTAGATAATCAAGGCCCTTAGAGAGCTATTGTTCAATTTTACTGTTGATTTTAACAGTAAAAAGGTAAGGGAATGCTGTCACTATTGGTAGTGGAAGAAAAAGTTTAGAGGTTTCCATGAACGTGTTAGGCAAAAGGCAGTGTGATCTCACAGGTTTAAAAAAGATCTATCAGGTTTTCTAAACATACCAACAGACTTTTCCTCTGACAGCAAATTGATTATTGCTGCACAGGCCCAGCAACATGTGGCAAAAGGTACCTATTAATGTTTTATCTCTGCAGTGACCACATAAATGTATTTTACTAGGATCAGTTTAATTTCCATCTATTCCACATCTGCATAAACTGAGGTTCAATTTAATTCTAGTTCAGACTGCAATTTCCTACTGCTAAACCACCTAAAAAAGCCTTTCATTTTCTAGTTTCTCTGAAGGGTAGAAATCTTATTCTCATCTTCAGCACATGGGAATCTTATCTTCAGCACGTGGGAAAACTGCACAACCATATATGAGATTGCATCATGTCACACAGGTTTCTCCTTACTCGCCTCCAAACATTGCAAGCATGCAATCCAGATCATTCCCTGTATCTTTACCTGTTCCATCTGAGTGTCAGGATACACTTTTTTTACTGTAAGGGTGACTGAGCCCTGGCTCTCAAACCGTGGAGATATTTAAGTCACCTGGACATGGTCCTGGACATCCAGCTGTACGTGGTCCTGCTTAGCAAGGGAGTGGACCAGATGATCAGATGATCTCCAGGAGTCCCTTCCAAACATCAGCTTTTCCGTCATTCCGTGGTAGTGCAATCTTCAATGCAAAAAAAAAAAAAAAAAAAAAAATCTTTCAAAGGACAGAAAGTAAGACTTTCAAAGGAAGGATGGTATGAAACTGGCTGGTGAAAAAAAAAAGGTGAGACAGAATAGGAAATTCTCCTACACTCAAATATTTAGTAAGAAAAGATATCTAAGGCTATATATTACCATAGCTCTTCAGCTTATCCTTTACCATACATTTTGCAACATGAGCCTGCAACAATTCAGTTGTACATTTGCTTTTTCTAGTAGCTGAGAGTGCATGAAGACACTGCTTGGACTTCTGCATGATAATGTGGAACAAAACTCACATCAAATATGAAATACCTGCCACATTTATATTCCACTTCCATCTTTGTGATTTGGTCCCCATTAAATAACCTGGAAACCTTACCAAAGCCACTAAGAGTGGATCCCCACAAATACATCTGAAATATGGCCACACCAGGTCTCTGCAGCAGTGAGATTTACCTGCTGTCAGATGCAGAGATTTACTCTTTCGGAATCCCTTTTCTCCTTAATAAATTCTCTGGTAAAGCCAAATTCTATTTCCTTCAGGGTTCTTTATTGCCTCACGAGGAAAAGAAAAGTCCAAATAGTTCTTCACTCTGTAGCATATAGTCTTCCTTTTTGGTCCACAGCTCTCAAGAAACTCCTGAATTAAGATTGTTCTTCGTCTGCTTTTCAGACAGGATCTTCCTGTATTCAGTTCCTGGATATGGGTAGGGATGTCTAAAGTCTCTATCTGCATGATCTAAAATAACTTAGACAATTTTTTCAGCTTCCTAGTTATTTTTTGACTACTCATCCTCTTATGCCATTTGAAGAAGTCTTCCAGGCCTTCATTCATCTATCAGTTCAGGAGAGAGCCATATTTCATAATATTGGCATGAGTTCATCTCAGCAGAGTTCACAGGAGTCCTTTGAGATGGAACCTGAAGACTTCTTTTATTTAAAGCAGTCTTGTAAGTGAAATATCTTGCTTGATCTGCAAACCACCTTAAAAGCAAAACCCTGTTCTGTTACTTTTCCAAATAGCAGTCTACTTGATTAGCAGCCTATTCACACAATTTGCAATTAATTGACTTTAGATTACTTTAGTTGGACATTTAAAACCACATTACAAAGAACTAGGGATGTTTCTGTCAGGTCACATTCACTTCAGACTTGGTAACTGGCTAAGTACTTAATGAAGTGTTTTCATACAGAAAATCATGGGCAAATTTTGGAAAGCTTGGATAAACCAACAGATGTCCAAACATTTAAATGTTGCTTGAACTTAATAAGTTGTGTTTCATGACAACCTCATGGCATGAGTTTCTCTCATATACTTCCTAACTGTGATGGTGCCAAAAATACATGAATGTTGTAATTTCTTAAAATATACTGATATATGTATATCTAATTCTTCAGCAAATTATGCCCTGTAACCATTCAAAAATGATGTTAAACAGATTTAATTGGCTTGATTTTGGAAAAGGCATTATGAATTGTGGGTCTAACTGTGCTTCCTATAATCTCACTTCTTTTTTACAAAAGAAGTTCTTTTAAAAAATGCCAGGAATTTTACTGAACAATTGGCAATCAGTTATGCTAAAGCAAGCAAAATCCTGTGATGGCTTCTTGAAGTCCCTAACACCTTTGCAACTTCAGAGTTTTCATCAGCACAAAAGTAATGGTTAAAGTCTTTTGTGAGATGAAAAGGAATGCCCAGAATCTTACACCTTCCAAATTTATCCAATTAATCTAGCTCACCTCATCAGTGTTTTAAGGCATAAATTATTATGACAAGATTCTTTTAATAGATCACAAACAGCCAATAAAAATGGGTTCTTCCTCCTCACACGTGTAGAAATAAATCATCTGCATAAAATAGAAATTGCCTGTGTGCTTTTTATGAAAATAACAGAGCAGCTCAGACAATGTGGCCAAGGGTGGGACTACCAACAGTTATAAATAAAACATTAACAACGTCATTGTATTTCCCTTGACTTCCACACTTATATCTCTGGGGAAATAAAGGCCCTGTTACTTACTAACTTGAATTCCTGTCATTGTACTTTGGGAATCGGTTGCTTGAGATGAAAACCTACAACATATGCCTAAGGTTATCATGTCTGGGGACATTCACAAGCACTGATGTAGAGTTTAAAAATTTTTTTCTCTTTTTTTTTTCTCTTTTTTTTTTTTAGAAAAACACAGAGTTAGAGAGACTTGCAATAAATCAAGATAAACAATCTATGTGATGGCAGAAATTGCAGTGGAAAAGTGAACATGTCCCACTCTTTTTTAAAATTAAAAAATAAACACAATGTACTGTTATAATCATAACCAGGTTTTTTTAAGTTTTGAGCCCATCTGAAGTGGTGATGTGTCAAGCTTAGCAAGAACACCTATTCATCATTTCCTTCCTGATATCTTTCCCTCCTTTCTGCCACTACTCTGTTAAAGTGAACTGATCACAGCAAAACCTTAAGCAAATTTTTTTCCTATTCTAGCATATCCCAGTGGGTAATTTTCTCTCAGGATTTACAGGAAAGGGGAAGGGGAAGGAGAAGAGGAAGGGGAAGGGGAAGGGGAAGGGGAAGGGGAAGGGGAAGGGAAGGGAAGGGAAGGGAAGGGAAGGGAAGGGAAGGGAAGGGAAGGGAAGGGAAGGGAAGGGAAGGGAAGGGAAGGGAAGGGAAGGGAAGGGAAGGGAAGGGAAGGGAAGGGAAGGGAAGGGAAGGGAAGGGAAGGGAAGGGAAGGGAAGGGAAGGGAAGGGAAGGGAAGGGAAGGGAAGGGAAGGGAAGGGAAGGGAAGGGAAGGGAAGGGAAGGGAAGGGAAGAGGAGGGAAGGGGAGGGAAGGGGAGGGGAGGGAAGGGGAGGGAAGGGGAGGGAAGGGAAGGGAAAATTATTTTTCTCAGACAAATTCTACCCATTGAACTTCATTGGTGTGAACTATGTATGTAGTTAAACACAGTTAACTAGTTAAATCACGTCAGGGACTATTCTAACAAAAAGATTGGCCAAGGCAGAACAGTGCATGAGCTCACATTTTCATACTTCTTAGTTTTCTTGTAACACATGATGAAAGAGACATCTAAACCAAATGCATTATTGCTCTAAGTTTCCTTGCTTGTCAATAGATCCAAATCACACTCTGCATATGTCAATCATTTCCCATCAAATATATGACTTTAGGGAAAAATAAACTCCAAACAAAAATGACTCAGTTAAGTTCATACATTAGTTGGAACTAAACCACTTCAAATTTTGACACTCACATTTATCAAGCACCTTGTATGAGAACGTGAAGCTCTCAGGTCAAAACTTGTATTCGATTGCTATTTGTGTATAGTCATCAAGGCCTAGGCCATCAAATTCAGCCAACTTATTTTTTGCACAGAAATTGTTTCTAGAGTTTCAGATAGCCTCAAAAAATTTAATCATCTTGATGATTCTTATAAAAAATTTCCATTTAGCAGAAAATATTGTTTTTCATTTTTAAGTTCAAAAAGTTAGAATGTGAAAGTGATGTAGGGTATCCTGTCCTTTGCTGATGACATATTTATTACACCTGGATTTTGCCAAGAAAAATAAACTACTGATGTGAATTTACTTCTTTTGGTAACACTGCTATTAAGATAATTGAATTCACAAAATATATTTATTATTAATGACCCCATCTGTCCTTCCAGAAGACCAATGGGAGTGCTATTATTGATTTCTCAAAGAGAAGGATTAGGCTAAAAACATCTGAATCAATGCCAAGAAAAAGTTTGTTTTGGTCTGAGCTTATGGCTAATTCCTTAAACCAAAAATAGAGATAAAGGAAATCTTTCATCCTGATCATTAATATTAACCCATTTTAATCAAAGTATATGTTACCCTAACTGTGATTTAAAATATGGAAGCTGTATGGATTATGCACCCAGCCATTGTCTTGAAAAGGTGATCCAAATTTACTGGTGGCTTAAGTGGTGACTAATGTTACACGTGGAAAAATAATTGGTTAGGAACCAGATGTTAAGATGAGGAATGAATGATAGAAGAGACAATATGATATCATTTGTCCTTGAGTGTATCTAAAATTTATGTGACAAGACACAGACAAATTTAAGAAATCCCATTAAACTCAATAAACAGATGTAGGAAACACCTTTTATTTTTAACTTATTTATCCTATCCTAAACCTTCTTTGAGCTAAAACCCAGACACTAAGCTTCACCTTATCTAGTTTTAAACAGCTAAAAGATTGAAAATTAAATCTGAATTAGTCACTATACTCTCACCAGACCCAAAGGAGAGAGAATAATAGATTACCCAGAAGAGAAATCCTCTGAGCAAGCTTATACCCATAAGTCCAGATGCAATTAATCACCTCCAGAGACAACTGATTTTATTCATGCAAAGAAATCTTATAAAAGCTGCTTCAGGTTTAGCATCTATCATGCAGATGCCTAGCTTGGAAATTACTTTATGCAGAGTACAGCCTCCAGCACACTCTTTGTGGGTAAATAACGAGATCAGGAAAATAGAGCTCCATTTATCCAGAAAACATCAGCCATTGTCTAGTCATTGATGAAGGTTTTATTTGCCTCCTACTCTTGGAGAATTAACACAGTGCTGTTTAGACATGCTATGGCCAAGCTGCAGAGACTCAAAAGGCTACTTAGGTCTCCACCTAGCTTTAGAAAGGGAAGGGTTCTTTTTTTTCCCTGTTTCACAGCTGCAATTCCCTTACAGTTCAGACTGCAATGCTCCCATTGTTTTGCCAGATGAGCTTTTCCCATCAGCTGCCCCTCTTCTCTGCTATCTGCATTACAAGTGGATCCTGCTGTGAGTCTGTGAGAGCTTTCTCTGCTTACACTGGGGCAGTGACTCACAAGCTGGATGTCATTCCTTGCTGGCAGAAGGCAGCTCCAAGGTTCACTGCAACTCTGTTCTCAAGGCTTCCCTGGAAATTGCAGGATATGTCCGTAAATAGGATTAGCCAGGAACCAGGCATGCTGCATCTAAACCTTCTTCTCCACAATTCATCCCATCCCATAAACACCAAAAAAAAAAAGTGGCTGTGTCCAGATTCTTTACTGGAACAGTCTGAAATCATGCATCATCCCATCCATAACACACCCAGGCATTATCTAGGTGTCTAGCTGGCATAGTCATAACCACACTGCTATGTGGGGGTTCTCTCAAGACTGGCGAATTTAACTCACCCATCCATCAGCTAATTAGAAATATGTGAAATCACACTTTCTTGTTTCCCAAAACTTGCTGTTGAACATTAACATTTAGGCCCATAACTGTTCATGGTGTTCAGTGGGCTGCCATGCTCACAGGGGCTGGTAATGAGTGGGATATTAGGCCCTCAGAAATGATGGTTGATGTACATTGTCAGGAACATACTCATCAAGATTCAAGGGAAGTTGCGTCAAGGGAGGTTTAGATTGGATGTAAGAAAAAGTTTCTTCACCCACAGGGTGTTTGGGCACTGAAACAGGATTCCCAGAGAAGTGGTCACAGCACCAAACCTGTCTGAGTTCAGGAAGCATTTGGACAATGGTCTCAGGCACATGCTGTGACTCTTGGGAATGGTCCTGTGCAGAACCAGGAGTTGGACTCCTTGGTCCTTGTGGGTCCCTTCCAGCTCAGCATATTCCATAATTCTGTGATTACTCAGCTGCTGATGTGTGGTAGGAACCCCTGATTACACGTTTACAGCTAACATGAAAAATTAGGGAAGGAATCTGATTCTCTAGCTGTTCCCTTCCCTTTTATTCCAGATGCAAGAAATATATACTCCAGTTTCATCTTTCACCTATTGAGCCTAATGGGGTTTAAAATACTAAAAAGGGGCAAAAGGTTCTCTTAAAATAGCAGCTGAAAAAGGAATGATGAGAAAGGGAGTGGAGCATATCTTTTATTGAGGGTAAGCACAGAGATACATTGGCAGGTTCATTATTGGTCCGAAGCATAACAGTGTTAACTAACCCCAACTGCCTTATGCCATCAATTAGCAGCAGTAAATCTGCCTATTTGCATTATCAGTCCATAAAAAGGATTCAAATTTAGTAGGAATTACTTTTAACATTTTTACATTTGCACTGATAAGATACTATTGGCAAACTGGATGTTACTACAAAAGTTACCAAAAGCAGAGAAAATTACAGTTGCATTCTTAAATTTTATGAAATCCTATTTTTGCCCCGATTCTCATGGCTTTTTGATCTTTGCATCTGGACTTCTGGCATAACACAGCTTTCTATGAAAGAAATGCTTTCAGTCAAGTGATTCAAAGGAAGGTTTGCATCAATCTAAATGCACTCATTTCTGAAGGAATTAATTTGTATTTAACCAGGAAATTCACACTAAAATAAAGTGTCTCATTTGAAGAGCATTCTGTGTTTAAAGATAGACAAAGGAATGATGCTCATTCACGTCATTAGAGTAGGTAGGCAAGGAATCTGCCTGAGAACATGGGCTAATGGGTTATCATTCTTTTATATTTAACCTAAAAATATAACTTTGGTGCTTTATTTTTAACATAATAGAAGCTAGCTCATTCTGCTGACTATGAACAGAAATAGGGGAAATGGCTAAGATATATTGAAATCCTCTTTGACATTTTGCCCAAATTAGAATGACCCTTTTGGAAGATGCAATATTTTTACTTGCTTTTCTTCACTGTCATTTAATTTTCCTCCTTAACTGCTGGGCAGAAAAAGAAATTATGAAGAACCAAGTACAAGATAGTTATTGCACAATTTCATTCCTGACTAGAAACAACAACAACAAAAAAATAAATAGACATGGACATAGACTGAGTTCTAGAGGGTTAAAGTTGTTTCCAAAAAGTGCCCAGGGCTGCATGTGCTAACCCAAACTGATTGCACGTGACAGCTAACATGAGGTAATACAGTACTGTGCATTTCTGTTCAATTACTTTGCCCATTTTACATGGTCCCATGCTAAAAGTCAGTTGTATACAAGTATCAGCCACACCAGAAAAGAGGATCACAGGGCATGGGAGTAAATCCCCAAATAATTTTATCCATTGTGCAGATTGGTGAGCACAGGAAGACAAAACATGCTAGAGTAAGATTTCTGGGTCACCAGGAAACTGGCATGGTGGAGAATGAGAAATGAACATTACAGACCTGGAACGGTGAGAATGATGCAGAAGAATGTTGGAAAACACAGCATCTACTTATAATTTTCAGGAAGCTGGATATTTATTTATTTATTTTAAGGACATTATCATTATCTGCAGGCGAAAAACCCTGAAGAATTTATTCCCAGGTTACAAAGAGCCTTTAGCAAGATAGATTCATGTGCACCACACCTAAGTTTGGAATAGGTTTTCTAAGAATTCCTCACCTGTTTGAATAGTGTTTCTGAAACCTGAAGCTGAAATATCAGCACAGAATTAAACACAGTTTATTCTGTCCACCTACTACGGAATTACAACTTATTCAGTTACAGTAAAAAAAGATTATAACTACATCTCTAGGAGAATATTTGCTTTATGAAGGAGAGGAGGTATCAGCTTCTGCAAACAGCAAGGAAGCAAGATCAAGTTTCCAGAGGTAAAAAATGAAACAGTAAAAAAAGTCAGCAAATTTCACCTATGAAAGAAGTTAGGATAATAGTAACTATATTTGAATATCAGTTTTGTCAGAACAGGTATCTGAGTCATGCTGTTTGGTTGTGAATTTGTGATATGAAAGTCTCTCAGGGTAATACATTCCTGTCATATTCAGAAGCTTTGAAGCAGGAGAGTTGGAGAAGTCAGAGGATTGCCTTGAGAAGAAATAGTATTCTGTGGCTGTGTCCTCCAGTAAAGTTCAAGTTCTTCTGTGGGGAGATTTCGATAGATGTGGTCAAGGCTTCAGAAAGTATATCAGGTATAACAGGAAGAGATATGCCAGCAGCAGAATTTAATGACAGGGTGATAAAAATATAATAATAATTTGAAAAGAATGAAGTAATCAAAAAACAATAACAAAAAGATCAGGAAAAAGCAAAGAAAGTAGCTGTGGAGAAGAATAAACAATGGAACAGAGATAGAGCTGGATCTTGAAGACTACATTTGTACCCCATGAGAACTAGGGGAAAATGAAGTGTGCACTGATATCCTGCCATAATAGGGTAGAATATCACTTGAAAAAAAAAATGAATGGCAGTAGCAGAAAGTGTCCAGCTTAAAAAAATTATGGAAATATTTTAAGGAGTTAATTTCTGACTGACATTGAGGGGAATCTGATTTCATTGGCCTGGAATCTTAACAGAAAGAGATGCAGGTACACTTCTCTAACAAAACGGAGAAAGGGTCATGAATGAGAGCTTGCAACAAAATGGTACCTAAAGGTCAAGGATGGGAGAGAGCTAAAAACAGGTTAGGGAGAACGTTTCCCTGGAGAAATCAAAATGTATTTTTGAGCAGGAAGTAGCTTTGGAGAGTTCCTCTTGAAACAAGAACACTCCATTTCCTGGAGATAAAAAATAGATTGCTGGTAGGAGCAAAGAAGTCCACTTCTGGGAATGGTGGCTTGGTCTAAGAGCAAATACATGGCCGGGCTTCTAGAGCATCTACAAAATGGTATTGTAGATCCGTGAACTGAGAAATAAGAGAGGCAATGCTCTGTTAAGGGCTGCAAGTGGATTGACTGAGCCACATTCACGTTTGTGCCGGCTCCTCAGCCCAAAACAGATACAGAGCAGCTGGAAAGTCAGCAGCAAAGAGACACAAAAATGATGACCTTCACAAGTCCTTTCCAACATCAGCCCTTATGTGATTCTGATGGTAGTGTCTGTGGCTACCAAACCTACTCAACTGAAGGACCAAAGGCAGCAGGAGAAAATGCCACACAGAACCACAGTAATTTTGAAATCAAAATGGATTCCAGAAAAATAGAACAAAACAACTCCAATGCACATGGGAAAAAAAGGACAGCAAACTAAGAGAAGAGTCCATCATGTAGCAACAGAGTGTTCAGTCTTTTATCGGGACTTTGCGGTTGGAAGTCAATACCTGTAAGGGTTATGTTAAAGGATTATTTTAATAGTGACCATACATCTAAACAAAAGGACCCTCTTAGGTCTTTCAGCCCAGATTCCTCAGTCTGTTAAAATAATGTGACTCACTTTTGTAAAGGAAGGAAAGTTTTTGAACCCAGAAAATCTTGGTGTGACCAATAAAAAGTCAGATGTTGAGGCTTCTTCCAGAAGCCACCTTCTACAAATTAAACAGCATCTAGAGACAGAATTCCTGTATTGCCTTGGCTGACAGCATACAATCTTCTAGCCCTAAATATAGATCTATGTAAAACTGGATATTAACAATTTGAGCCTTTACCATATAAAAGGAGAAGACATTACCCCATTACAACATTTTAAATGCTAGAAGCTAGATTTTGTTGCAAAATGTACAAGGCAACAATAATACATGCCTGTTTTCAATATATTAAGGGCTGTGTTAGTTAACGTCCTGAGAAGACATGCATCTGTAGTAAATACAGAATGTCTACATAGAATAAAATCCTTCCCAAAAGACTATGGAAAATGTAGTTAAAACAGCCATGTCATCAAGCAGCTGCACTGATTTGGAAGAGTGTGGTTCAATTCATTAGATCTGGGCCTCTCAAACACCTCCTGCCAAAAACATGGTTTCCAGCAGAACCAGCAGCGTTAGGAGCTTCCAGAAGATAATAGCCAGCATCAGCCTTTGTGACCTGCAGAAGCCAGTGCTCTGATGGTCTCTGAATTGAGAGCTGATGAGCTACAAAGACATTTCCATGGCCAACACCCAAAACTGAGAAAATGTCCAAGCACTATTTTCATTCTCAAGCCAACATTTGTTTGAAATAAAAGTGAAGAGTTTCTTCAGTAAGGACTTACACATGCGAGATCTTTTTATGTCCTATAAGAGAAAACCTTAGAACCTGAGGTCATGACAGAAATTGTAGAAAAACTTTTCAAGATCTCTGAGCATTTGAGTAGCTTCCAGTCAAGCACATAAACAGTACTTCTGCCTCTTGGACATTTGGAATCTAAACATCATCTCTTGCTTATTTCCCTGAATCTATCAGCGCAGTTTGGTGAAAGTTGCAGAATCATGGGATCACTTAGGTTGGAAAAGACCCTTAAGATCATTAAGTCCCCTCAAGGAAGCAGCTCTCACCTTAGAATAGGAAGTGTCTCCCTCTTCAGTGCAAACAGAGATCCCAGGGACTATTTTAGTTGTTAGGAAGTGCAGCCATGTTACTGCCTGGAAGGAAACCCAATGCCTTTTGGCAAGAACAGCTTCCATCACCACTTAGGGCTGGCCCCACAGTAACAGATTTGATTTTGTAGCTAGGTGGAACCATCCTGTGCAGAGCCAAGCATGAGGTAAACAAGAAGCCTGTGGACAGCCAGCTCTCTGGCACATGAAATCTGAATTTTAATTCACAGCATGGATTTCCTTGTTCTGAGGATTCTTAACTGAATGATTTTATTAGTGTGCAGCTTATCAGTACATTTTAAAGCCAGAATGTGGTGGCAGATTTTCTTTATCCAGATGAACACAGTGTTTGTATTACATGGCCACACTTGCAGAAAAGCATGGATGAGTGAATAACAGCACCTCTTGCTGAAGTCAGGCATTCTGTCTGGAAATGAATTTAATCCAGACTTGAAAAGCTTGCCTGGAATAATCTCTGTACAACATAAACAATGTATGGCCAGTTATCACCTCCCTTGAATAAATGCATACATACATTACACAGCAGATGAAACTTTTTTTTTATCAGTTATTTTTTTAATAACTGATTTTATCTAGGCATCCTGGGCAATTCTGATCCAAACTTATATTACAGCTGAAATTTAAAAGTAAACTTGTTCACCTTTATTCTATTGAAGTATTGTGGGGGAAAAAAAAAACAAATAAGCAAAAAAAGGTTTTAATAATTTCCATAAAATTCAGAAATGCTCTTCTTTCAAACCTGCAGCTACTTCCCCAAGCCCATTTCAGTAACTTTTCCCTTAATACACAATGATTCAGTGTGTTCTATACCTCAGTTTAATTACATGCTGCTATATCCATTTCAGAACTGTAATTTACCTCGTGATTTCCTTTGCTGCTGCTGAATAGAAAGAATGAGGGGAATAAATTTAATAAGTGGCATTTTGGTTTTAATTTTAGAGTTAGATGGGAAGAAAAACTTCAGCTATCAACCAGTCTGACTCAAAGGCTTGAACTTAATTTCATTTTTAAAATCCTCAAAATCTTATTAAAAAGACTATAAAAAACAGACGTTTTCTTCTTAGTACAAATTTTATTGTCTTTCATTGTTTTGATCTTGCAGTCATATACAATGTAATCTACATTAAAACAGGTATCTGCATCCAAACTTCATGTTTCATTGGTGCTATCTACTGGTAAGGTTTTATTGTAACTTTTTATGATAAATTTTTTTTAATTGTTTCAAGAATTAAGTATTATGTCAATACACTGCAATTGACAGCCAACACTATTATTTATGGAAATTGCTCAGCTTTGTAAAAAAAAACAAAGCATAGCTACACATAATGCTAAAAAGAATTCCATCTATTTGCATAAGTTTAGACTAAGAAAGAAAATCAAACAGATAATGTCCAGTACATGAACATATGAACAGTTACAAAAAACTGCAGTATCTTAATATCTTAATTTCTCAAAGTACTTTTTTTCTTTCAAAATTGCCATTGGTAATGTTTCTATAGTAACTTCTGTAACACAGAGGACTATTTTCTGACTTTAATTGAACTCATGCATCTAATGAGTGGCTCACACTGAGACAGCTATTCTTTCTATTCATCCCAGACTTGCCCCAGTTAGTGGGCAAATTTCCACCAGACTCCATAAAAAGAAAAGCAGGCCTGATGGGGCAGAATTCTGAAGCTGCTTTAGCTGCTGAACAACATAAACAGAAAGTTAATGGGATTTGCAAAAGTACCTGCAAAATCATAACAAAATTCTCATTGATTCAATAAAGTATCATACGAATTGAAACATAAAATCCTGCAGCGTGTCTCATAAGCTTATTAATTAAAGGACTTTTTGATGCCATAATTGTGACCACCTCTCATGATTTATCCCACATGTAAAATAATAGTCTTTAAAGTCTTTCAGTTGTTAAAAACCATCCTGATGATGGTTACAAGTTATCCAGCCTTTTTACTTTGTAAGTGGCATTCCAAATAAGAAAAGAAAAAATCCAAACATTATCAGTCATTGATGGAAATGTTACATCTGACTAATAATTAAAACAGTGACTGGCTAATTCATGTAATTGTTGATATCTGTTGGGATGAAATGGAGTGGAAGTGCAGAATACAATAAAATGAGTAATAGGCAGTCTGGAGGATTCATCTTTTCCTGCTTTGTACAAAAGTGAACTTTCCATAGGACAAGGAGTATTTCTGCTACCCAGGAAAAAAAAGGTCAGACACATTAGCAGCAGCTTACATAATCTTATATAATGTATTCCATACAGTTCAGTAAGGAATTTCTTTCATAGCTTAATTAGCAGAGGCCACTTAAAGGGCAGAAGTTTATTATATTTGCAGATGTTTTCTCTTGTTGCAGTCTAAATTAACCTTGGTAGTTGATCTTCATTCAAATTACAGTTAATTTGCCAAGATATCTGATACAGTCTTAGTATTTAATACAGTATTATCTTAATCTTCACATAAATTTATGTGAAAATGTGATTTCCTTTAATTTTCATTAATTAAAGCAGACTTATTCCACAGCATATGCTGGGTTTAATTCCTCAAATATCTGAAAAAATACCAGAAACAAAAAAGGGTGGTAAATTTAGCTAGTTGCAGCCGGAAGCAGCTTAGATTCTTTGTCACATGGACTCATTCTGTGCAATATTAAAGATTAATGTGCTTTGAGTATCAGCATCTGCCCGAAGTTCTGTATATACTGGGTTTGTAAATAGTAACATCAAACATTTCAGAAATTAAATTGCTGTTACTAAAACTTCTGGAGCTGGAGTAAGTGGTGGCAATGGAGATGCCACTAGTACCAAACATCTTATGGAGCTGTTTAAAATGGAGCAAACATATCTCATTGTAGTCACAATATATTTCTTGATCATCTGGATCAGCATAGAATCCTTTGAGACTTATCTGGAACCTTGCAAGCGAAAAAGCATTTTGAGATTAAAGTTAATGCTGTGTTAATTAGCAAGAGTTTCTGAATGAATATTGCATTTAGCAAAACATTGTTCACTTTTGGATTGCTGAATTGGAAATTGAGGAAATGCAAACTTGAAAACTGAAAAGACTGTTTAAATCCCCAGGGCTCAGAATGTAATCTTGAATTCAGTGTTCATGCTTTTATCTTTGGGAGACGAATCAGCCATGGTGTTTAAAAATGAATCATGTTGCACAATACAGTCTGGAAAAGTGTGAACTTGGAAAGAACTTCCAGCTGGAGTGCAATCAGCCTCCAGGTACCCTGGTACAGTTTAGAAGCGACTTTGATGGCTTTATTCCACAAATACTGTAACTTAAAATGGGAAAGAAAATCACTGTGACATAAATGAGGAAACTGACCAAGAATGATTGAATGGGAAAGGTGATTAATGGAGAAGTCTTTTAAACAAAGATGGAGATATGAAAAGGAAGTTAAACGAGGACAAGAAAAGGCTGTCTCCTTCAGTAGTGCAAGGGTATGTTAGCAGGAGATGCTGGAAAGATTAAATAAATCAGATCACCAATTTAGGGAAAAAAATCGTGGGTTTTAGTGTTTTCCCATATGGGTTTGTCAATAATGTAGGTGAGCAGGTTGTTTCGGTAACAAAGCATGTTTATATTCAAGATTTATCATCCAGAATGATTTAAGAAAAAAGAGCATCAGGGAGATGTACGCAGAGATGCTGACAAACAGTTTCAAATTCAACTCTCTTTAGTTAGACATGCAATTGTCTCCAGCCTGCAAAAGCTGTTCTTAGTCTCCACAAAATCCTGCACAAATCTCATTCCTCCTTTCCTTACGCTTCACTGAAGGGTGCAACGACTGGAACGAGTTCGCTGAGATCAGACGCCTTGCTAAGGCTGCCCAAAGCGGCAACCAACCAGACAACCGAACTGCAATTTCAGGCAGCCAAAATACTATTTCTGATGTAAGAAAGGTTTTGTGAAGCGCTTTAAAACGTGGCACTAAACTCGTAGATGTTGTACAGGCGGCTTCCTCAGCCTGCGCGCCCCTCGGGCTGTGCAAGGGGGATTTTGCAGCGGGGAGAATCTCGTACCCAGCTACAGAGAGTGAGCCTCGGACAGGACAGCGGGGCAGCGCCTTCTTCTTCCCAACTGTCCCCCAGCAATGCCCATACCTCTTGTAACAACCCTCCTGAAAAATTGTTTCAAAGCCCGCCAAGTCAGCCTGGTACAAGACAAGGGCGAGTCGCAGGGCACTTTGCCGGCTCGGTGCCGAGGCTGGGAGCCCTTGGGCCGGGGGCAGTCCTGGCAGCGGGGATGGGAGAGGCTGCGCGGGGCCGGCGGGCGGGCGGGGGGGCTGGGCCGGGCTGCGCTGGGGGCGGAGGACGCGGGTGGGGTCTGGCTGTGACTGATGGGCCAGATGCGCTTCAATGTTTTAGAAAAGGGGGGGCCCCGCAACGCCGGCGCGACTTTGGCCACGGCGTCTGGTGCGCGGCTGACGGACACCGGGCTGTGCCCCAGCGCCCGTCCCTGCCACCTTCCCGAGCGGAGCGCCCATCGCCGGCCAGCGGCAGCGATTCCGGGCGGGACGCGCAGCCGGGGCGCGGAGCGCGGCCACAGCCACAGCCAGCGGAGCGCGTCTGCCTTGCCTTGCCTGGCCGGCGGCGGGGAGGATCCGCTCGGCTCCGCTCGCCGAGGTGAGGGGGAGACACCGAGCAGGTCCGGCCGGAGGGGCTGCTGGCCGCGGCCGCCGCCGCGCAGCTTTTCGCCCCGGAGCCGCCCGCACCGCCCGGGACAGGCAGCGCCCCGGCCCCGGCGCTGCGAGCGGCGGGCGCGCTGTCCCGCAGCTGACGCCCTGTCCCCTCTCTCCGCGCAGGTCGGCGCTGACGGCGGCGGGGGGCGATCCGCCGTGCCGCGCAGCCATGCCCGCCCTCCTCCTGCTCCTGCTGCTCCTCAGCTGCCGCGCCGCCGCCGCCGCCGAGGAGGAGGACGGCTCCCTGCTCCGGCCCGGCCCGGGCAGGCAGAGCGCCGCCGCCGCGCCCCCGACGGCCGCCGCCGCCGAGCACAACGCGTCCCGCCCGGCCGCGCTCCCCAAGGGCCCGGGGGCGGCTGCGGGGCGGCCGCGCTCCGCCTCGCCCCCCATGTGCACGGGGCAGACGGAGATCAAGGAGACTTTCAAGTACATCAACACGGTCGTGTCCTGCCTGGTGTTCGTCCTGGGCATCATCGGCAACTCCACGCTGCTGCGGATCATCTACAAGAACAAGTGCATGAGGAACGGCCCCAACATTCTCATCGCCAGCTTGGCCTTGGGCGACCTGCTCCACATCATCATCGACATCCCCATCAATGTCTACAAGGTGAGGAGGGGCCGGGGATGGATTCGGGAGCGGGCGCGGGGCGCGGCGGTCGCCGCTCGGTGCTCCTTGCCGGCCCCCGGCCCCGCCGCGGGGAGACGCGTCCCGTCCTGGCTGGGACACACCTGTGGGCTTCACCTCGCGACAAAACCCGGCCGGAGGGTGGGATTCTGGTCAGATGTGGTGCCTCCGCAGGCGGCACCCTCTCTGTGCCTCAGTCCCATCCCTCTCAGCGTCCAGGCTGGGAATGGGGCAGAATGGAGGTGACCAAGCTCTGAAAATCACCTGGAAACAGGTGCGGTCGTAGGGATAAAAGAATGCAATGGATAAATGTTCAGTGGGCTGGTCGAGGAATGGAGGGGGGACACAGACGACCCTCTCCTGTGGGTACCACTTGGTCCCTTGATTTTACGTGGGTCTGTGCAGTCCCCTTCGGCGCGGGGGCTTTTCTAGGAAGAGCCAAGATCGTTCAACCAAGCGGTTTTGTACATCTCTTGGTTGGGAGGCAGGATGCTTTCCTGAGCTGAGAACCCTTTCACCCCTTGCCAGTGTTGCAGCATGGGCAGCTGAGCGGGAATGAGCCGCACCTGCTCCTCTTGCACCTTCAGTAGTCTGTGCTTTGACTTGATAAGACTTGCCATTGAGGGATGACAACCCCCGCCTTCTCTACCCAGTTTGTGCAATCCTACGGGATTAGTTGGGCAGTTGCATCCAGCCTCTACTTGTAATCTAGCACTCTTTGAAGGTATACTGATAATAATAGAGCTCCTTCTGCTCTTAAAGTTTACAGTCTGGATCCCTGAGCACCCATCAGTGGCTTCATAAAGTGAACAGAATAGCGTTCACCTATCACCTTCTCTTCACTTTGTATGCATGATTGTACACTGGGGGTTGTTACTTGTACTTCCAGAAAGCCACATTGAAGGGACTTAGATTTTGATATATTTTCCTTATAGTTATCCCAGAAGCTGCTGAGAGGAATATCCTCTCTTTATCATTTTAAAGTATTTAAGTATTACAAAGTAGGGAATGTCATCATTGTGTTAAATTCATGATCCAGTTAATTTGGATTACATATTAGTTCTCAGATTTCAAGTTTCAGTAGTTTTTATACTATTTACACTCTCTTAATTCTTGTGAGAGGCATGTGGTCTTTTGAATGACGGTGGAATTTAGAAAACAAAATAACTGCTTTAAAAATGTGTTTTTGCAAAAAAAATATGCTGAACAAAAAGATTCTTTTCAGAAAAATCAAAAAGATTAAATCAATAACAGCTGTTCAGTATGAGACTTTGCAATGTCAGTGATAATTTCAAAATTAATGTTAATATGCAGTAATATACTTCAGTTCTTATCTTGATTGAATGTCACCAAGTGTATACTCATGAGTAGGTTGGAGCAGGAGGAGTAAAGGGTCAGACTGCTAACGAATAAATATTATTCCAGCTGCAATCTGGGATTTTTATTGTGCTATTGATAATGCTAGGAGCTGTGCAATAGCTCTCAGGTGCTAAATCTCCCTCACTACTACTCATCTTACTGAAGAGCCCATAATCTCTTTATATTATCCCTTATAATAATGAGTGAAATATTTGCTATTTTAAAACAGAATTTCTGAATAAATGCAAGTTAAAAAACAAGGAAAAAACACCTCTTAGATACTATGTTTATTTAATCAAACATTTGAGGGCAGTTTGAATTGATAACTTTTTATCAACTCTACATCCCATTTCATTCCAGAGCAACAGGGAGAATACATACAGTAATGCAATAAAAAACTGGCTTTGATCACTCAGCAGTAAAGCAGAGAAGCAAAGGCTCCCTCAGTAAATCAAATGTATTTAGCAATTGTAACTTGCAGTTTGAAACAATTTAAGACTGCATTAAACTGATCCAGATTCAGAATTTGCTGCCACATTGTCAGTAAGGCAGCTGCATGAAACAGTGTGAGAGAATTTCTCATGTTAATAAAATGGAGCAGTTCTTTCCTCTACACTTGCCCTAGAAAGTGTGAAAGTGTCTGTGAATGCTCTCCAGACAGACACATAGGAGACAATCCAAAAGCTGCACTAGAAGAAGTTTATATTAGGTATTAAAATGGAAAACTGCAAAAGATGTCCCCTGTGACTACTTAAGTGAACACATAAGTAGCTGAAAAAGTGCACAAATGAAAATTGACATCTCCTAAACTGAGGGTATCGAAAGAAAAACAGGTGTTACCTGGATAGGGAGGCAAATGCACTCCAATGCATAGGATGCTAATTAGTCCATTGCATTCCTAAATTTGAATATAATGCAATATGTTCAGTGGGAAATGGATAATATCAGAATCTCTCACACAGTCAGGAAACTGGCTATGAAATGAAGGCTTGAAGGGTGTTCAGTTCCAGCATGTAGAACCTGGCAGATCTTTTTGGCATTCTGGGTCCTGGTAAATGGTCTGGCTTTGCCTGGATCTTGAGCTGCAGAATGGGAAGCAAAGTCTGAGACAGTCATTCTGCAGTATGTAATGTTTTGGCAATGTAGAAAATTTGCAAAACTGCTACTAATTGGATGTGCAGGTGATTCTATGCAGCTCCACTAAACGGAGTAAGTCCTTGTTAGTTTGAGGCCACAAACAGCAATTAAGGAGCAGAGGGATAGACTAGGTGGTCAGTGAGATTTTTATGTTCTTGTCTGCACTTGAACTTTGGAGGACAAGACAGTGGCAGCTTGTGCACCTGACAATGCAGGTCTGCAGTTCTGGACAGTTTATGCTGACTTTCCTAAGTAGATAAAGTTGTTAAGTCCCATGTCTAAGACACCAAAACATCAGGACTGGAAATTCCAAACTTTCACTTGCTTTGTCTCTCATAGGCTTAAAATCACCTACTAACGCTTTCTCTTGTGATGCACAAACAACATCTCTCTCTCTCTTATTTTGTAATATTTACTCCTGTATATTAAATCAAATTTATTGTTATATCCCAGCGCTATATTGTTATATCCCAGCGTTTTAACAAGGGGGACAATTTAGGCTGTGTACATTGTTGTGGGGTGTTCTGAACTCTTGACTATCAACAAATGTCTGAAGAAGAATGTCTACCTGGCAATACTGGCATAGGTTCCTTTTTCTTAGAGCTCAATGGAAAAGTGGAGAAAAACATTTCAAGGGAAGGAAAAAATCTAGTCTTCATCCAAGCCACTAATCAAGGGCCAGAGTCAGCTTTGTAGGCACTGATTTATTTTCATTAACTTTATTTAAGGATTACATAAAAATTATGGTTAACATAATATGGCATTATCAAGCACTGGAAATACAAGAAAGACCAGATTAGGGACTCTATATACCATTAAGGCACAAATTGGCTCCTTTTTTAATCCAGCTATTATCTGAAAAAGGCTCTGAAGAAGATTTCTGTGGAAATTTATTTGTGGTGAACTTTTTAACTCTTGTAATGCAAGCACCTGTAGGCCATGCATTATGATAAAGCCAACCTTTTTCTGACTTTCTAATCAAGGTACTTCCATATTAGAACTCTTGGTTGCTGGTTCTTCTGATGTCAAAGATAGTGACCATTTTATTGGAAGAAATGCATTATTTCCTTTCTTTTAAGGTCTGAACCACTTACTTGAAGTCTTGCAAAGCTCATCTCAGAATTTCTTACACAAAGTTTATTGATTTCTAACCGTATTAAGCTAGAAGTCTATTTTGGTTAAGAACCCTTTATGGTGAACAAGTGCAAGTTAAAGGCACTTGAGAAAGATCTGAATTTTCCAGTGGAGGAACCTGTCTGGACTCTGCAGGCAGTGGTAGGGAGAGGTAGCTTTGTTCTGTGTTTAGATGGGAGCAGTCCATTCTGAAGTCAAGTGTACGGAGTAGTGGAAATGTCTGAACGCTGTTAAAAGTACACATACATAGTTTTCATGGTGGATCTCCAAACTGAAGTAAGTTAGATGATGCTAGTATAGATTTGTAAATTGAAAGTAGTTTTTTTCATTAGCTATACATTTGTTGTGTATACATTCACTTGTGTAAAAGATGCACGTGACAAATTTCAGAGCAAGGTTTGACCTGTTTTGGCTTCATCTTCTACCCTGTATTATCCATCCCAATCTGACAGCAGCATGGCTTTCTAAGTGATTACTTTTGATGCAGTCTTTCCACTGGAGTTGTGAAATTGCAGAAATTTTTTACTTCAACAGCACATTACGAGGTTTCTGTCATTTTCAAGGTGACTCTATAAAATTGCTTTATCTTAAGTGGTTTTTTTATTAAGTTTTAGGAGGAGTTATAATAAAGATACAAGAAAATAAAATTATTGCATGGCTCATATTAAGATTTTAAACAGTTTATTGGATGGGTCAGTAAAGCATTCCAAGCTGTGCTTGAAAGCAGTAAATATATTTTCTTGTCTGTAGGGGCGATCGTCACCCTGACATAATTATCACTAAATATTAATAAGTTTGTAATGTTGTCTTACTTATCTAATCATAACCTTAATTTCCTGGGAAAATTTTCTGTTTGAAAAATGGTTGTTCCTGTAAAATATCTGTGTGACCTGCCCATGTCAAAAAAAAAAAAAATCAGGTGAAAATCTACCTGTCATTTCAGAGATACATTGAAAAACTATTGAGTGTGAATTAGATGTAGAGCTGCATGTCTGGTTTCTCTTGTGCCTGCTGTTTAGAATGATGAAAATCAAGTCCGGTGTCCTGTGAGCGAGGTTTGCTGTGAACACACGGCTTGGCGGAAGCGCCAGTTCCTGCTCTGCGTGTCCCGTGGGCATTCCCTGCTCGGGACTGGGACACTGGCGGGAATATTCGCACGTTTTGCTGCTCCTTCCTGCCCCACTGCAGCCCGTGGGTTGGAGCCAGGCATCAGCCTCCTGGCTGGGGACCACAGCAGCTGAGCCCCAGAGCAGCACATGGTGCTCTCTGCCCGGCTCGTTCCAGCAGCAGAGTGAGAACATCTCTCAGCCCTTGCTCAACTAAGGGAAAGCAGAGTGGGAATTGTGATTTGCAGGTGTGTCTGTGAGTCACGGCATCTCTTGGGGCTTCTTCCATAGCTCTGCAGCTTGCACATCAGTTTAGGCTCAGATCTGTCTGGTCTGAGAAAGCCTTGGCTAGGCATGCATCAGATGTATTGGTTCTTTTAAGTATGATTTCACTTCATTCATCACAATGTTTTACTTTTCCTTTTGATCTATTTCATCTTAAACACATCTCTGCTGCTCAGCAATTAAAACTTTGCCTGTGTAAAATAAGTGATTTTAAATCATTGAAAAGGTCACTCGGAATCCAGCCAGTGGTAGAGTACTCTTGGCATCTTACTTATGAAAGCACAACATTATTTTTCTCTTTGCTGCCACTTGGCAGTATCTCCTCTCGTGGCTCCAAGTCATTTGTCATTTGTAAAATGACAATCTTTTTACAGCTACCCTATTGTGACGCATAAGAGAATAATCTTACTCATACAAAATTACAATAAGCTACATCTGTATTTACTAAGAGTTATCATTGTCCATAAAGGAGATGTTCCCAAATACTTTACATTGGATCTTCACTGTACTTCAAGGCTGTATTTGAAGGGGCCATAGCAATACAGAGAACAGACAGAAGCATCAAGGAAACATACTTCAGCAATCAAAACTTTTTTTTTCTTTTACTTTCTTAATGTTTTCAAGCTTTTGATGTAAAGCTTGTATCATTAGCCACTTGCAATACCATGATAGAGAAACTTGTGACTCATCCATTAAAATGCTCAAATTTCACAATACATCAGCTGCAAGACATAAAGCGCATGTTTTTGCAATCCAGTGCAGACAGCTGCATGTCCATTCTGCCCTGATATAAGCTGGCTGAATGAAAGTAATGTTTTTATGTTATGATAAACCACCAAAGCTAATGCACCCTTTCTCTCAGTTGACTGCATTCAGTCATGTGCCACGCCTCTATAATCCCAAACTGGAGCTGGCTCAAATCCAGTCAATTTGGAGCACAGGTGTGACTGTCTGCACCTGAGTGATAAATATTAGTTCAGCAAAATCTACAACATGTGGCTGAACTGCTGTGATTTTAGGAAAGAGAGGCAGGGAGTGTCTACACACCAGCTAGATGTAAATAAAAGTTTTTAACAAGTCCTGCCAATAGAGATTTGACCAAATTTCTGCACTTTACTAACAAATAAAAGAATATTTTACTTCAAA
Organism: Melospiza georgiana; assembly: GCF_028018845.1. Classification (NCBI taxonomy): domain Eukaryota; kingdom Metazoa; phylum Chordata; class Aves; order Passeriformes; family Passerellidae; genus Melospiza; species Melospiza georgiana. Next base: position 40,632,166 of record NC_080431.1, read on the forward strand.
GTGCTTTTTTGATGAGTTCTCTCTAGTCTAGTATAAACTCATGTACAATGTACAGTAGGTGCCATAAATAAGTATACAATGTACTTGCTACCCAATCCTACATTTCTGTGGCAAATAGATGTGAAAGGCTGGAATTTCACTGCCTGATATAAATCAGTTCGGGTGTCATTCAATTCTGTAGGGTGTAAATTTAGAATACATGTAATTATTCACATTACAGTTTTAATAGTAGATTGTTACTGTCACCCCCTTACAGAAATTCAGAAGTTGTTTCAGGGAGAGGCTCTGCTGAAAATACTTTAATTACAGTCTATGCTATTTTCCCACATCACATAAGCAAAAGATACTGTGTGGTTATTACAACCTCATCCCTACTTCCTCTGCTTTATTACTTTCCATAAAATTCTTGAGAAACATTAATCCTTAGAATTAATTTCTCTGCTTCATTTCTGTAGAGGCATTGAGGCATTGTTGTATTTATTGTCTTACTTAAGTAGATCATTGAAGAAATAGAAAGCTGGGCCATGTTGCAGTTTGTCTACTGCTGTTCTTTAAAGATTCCATTGCAGCACAGAGCTAAAGCAGGTATTTGGAGGTATTCTGGTATGGTAAAATAGTGGTGGGCACTTCATAGAGGTTCCCAAAAGCCCACAGCCATAAAATGTTCCTAAATTCGTTTATGTTCAAATAAAATTATATTGGAATTACCTCAGGACTCTTCAAAAAAACTCTCATGGACCTTGTTAGTGTTTATCCTTAGATGGACATATCTGTTTGCATGAGGACTTTGCTGAACCAAACCAATGTGAGCAGGCAACTCTGTGGCTGCCTTCAGCTATAGAATCATGGAATAGTTAAGGTTGGCAAAGATTTCTTAAGATCATCAAGTCTAACCAAAGTCTAACCATCAGGCTTGCCACCACTGTGTTCATCCCTAAACCATTGGTCATGTCCCCAAGAGCCACATGTACATTTTTTTTTGAACTCTTCCCTGAGCAGCCTATTCCAATGCCTGACAGCCAGTGAAATTTTCAGTGAAATTTTTCCAGGTACCCAATCCAAACCTTCCGTGGTGCAACTTGAGGCCATTTCCTCTTGTCCTGTGGTTTCTTACTTGCAGAAGAGGCCAACCCCCACTTTATTACAGTCTCAGGCAGTGGTAGACAACAACAAGGTCTCTTCTTCTCCAGACTAAATCTCAGCTTCCTCAGCTGCTCCTCATGCAACTTATTCTCGAGACCCTTCGCCAGCTTTGTTGCCCTTCTCTGAACAGCCTCCAGCACCTCAACCTCAATGTCTTTCTTGTATGGCAGGGCCCAGAACTAGACACAGCACATGAGGTGTGACCTCACCAGTGCCAAGTACCAGGATAACCACTGTCCTGGTCCTTCTGATACAGGCCAGGATGCCATTGGCCTTCTTGGCCACCGGAGCACACTGATGGCTCATGTTCAGCCAGGTGTTACTAGCGCTCCCAGATCCTTTTCTGACAGATCTTTTCAGCCACTTCCTCATCACTCTTCCAGCCTGTAGCACTGCATGGGGCTGTTGTGACCCAATTCTTGTTGAACCTCATAGACTTGGACTTGGCCCATCAATCCAGCCTGTCCAGAACCCTCCTTAGAGATTTTGTAGCCTTTGTGGTTCCCAGAAACATCCATGCAGTATGATGAGCTATTCTTCTGTTCTTACAAGCTTCTTAAATGAGTTGTTTGAAGAGACCCTTGTTTAAAGCCAAGGGAAAGATTTTCCAGCGTCTTTTGGGTAGTCCTCATTCTTCCTTCTCCTTTTCCATTTTGTAGCCCTGTATCTGCAACAGATTCCAAAGACCTCATTTGAAGAAAGTTATGAAAAACAGAGACGGGCTTAGATAATCTAACTAATTACAGAAACTCCAAAAGTTTACTCTTCTATATAACAATTGCGTCTATTTCTTGGCACAACCCTTGTTGTGGAGAATGTTGTTTTAATGAAAACTGGAAGATTTGGCTGCTGCTCTGGTATATTTGACCATCAAAGAAGCTCACAGCAGAGTTCAAAGGCTAAATGTTGCTAAACTGAGGCTACAGATGTTTGTCTGTTCATAGAATCAGCTGTGAGTAAGGTGCTTTCTGTGTCCAGTAAATCTTTTCCCCTAAATCAGATAAAATGTGCAGCTGGGAATGTGACAATATTTCCATTAAAGTCTATGATTCAAAGTGTAAGTGAACCATCCTAAAGTGCGTTGTGCTGTTTTCTCTATTTTTTAGTACTTAAAAGTATGCTGAATGTGCAAGTAGTCCTTTTGGTATTATTATACAGAATGTTGGTGAACTGATCAATAAAGACCATTAGTGAGGGATTCATCTGACGTTTTTATCTGCTGCAAAACATTTAGATCAAACTATCTGTCTGTGCTCCTTGAGTGTCCTTTCATTAGTCATCAGATGGTCAGCTAAAAACTGGGGGAGGTACATTTCTCTCCAGTGTTGCCTGACTTCTCAGCTGATGGAGCCTAGACACTAAGCTTCAAATAAACCCCACCCCAGATATGCACCTATGGCTTTGTCCCTGTTCTGATCAGCCTCAAGTAATTTTCTGTATTTTTCTGATCAAGAAATATGTTATTTGGAAGGTGTAAGAAAAGTAGTGAATGCTCAAGGCAGATAAAGACAATTCAAACATGAGAAAGATCCTCACCTGCTCTGTAATTTTTTCCCATAAACTGGGGTGATGAAAATGAAGCAAAAGGAGTTGAGTTTGCAGGGCTTAAAGAGGCAGGACTAAGACTTAAGTGACACCCTTGTCGCACCAGGGTGTGACTACACTGCTACTGTCTAGTTTTTAGGACACACATCTCAGGGGCTCCCTCGTGAAAAGGTTCTTCCTGACTAAGTTTTGCACAGAATCCTAAAATGGTTTAACTTGAACGTTAGAGGTTGTCTAGTTCCAACCTCCATGGCATGGCATGGGCAGGGAGACCTTTCAGTGGACCAGGTTGATCAATGCCCTTTCCAACCTGGCCTGGAACACTTCAAGAGGTTGGATTTTCACAATATCTCAGTTTAAAGCCAGTCCCTCTTTGTTCTATGACTAAATGCCCTTGTAAAAAGTCCCACTCCAGCCTTCTTTCAGGCCCCCTTAAGGTACTGAAAAGGTGTCCCCATTACCTTCTCTTCTCCAGTCTAAACAGATCCCATTCAGCCTGTTTTCATAAGACAAGACCTGGTGGAAAAGGAAAACAGTCAAGACAGAACTCCATGTTTCAGCAGTGGGAATGACTTTTTAAAAAATAATTGTTGTTTTCTTTTCACAGCTACTTGCAGAGGACTGGCCCTTTGGTGTTGAAATGTGCAAATTAGTGCCCTTCATTCAAAAGGCATCAGTGGGAATCACAGTGCTGAGTTTGTGTGCCCTCAGTATAGACAGGTGAGACCCATTTGGCATTGAAGTCTCTGATTTGTTTCCTATACAAGCATTGGCTCAAATTCACCTTTTCCTCAGCTGATACAATGCAAATAAAATGAATTTAAGCCTGTTAAACTGGGTGAGTTTTCTTGTGTTTTGAAATTGTGTGTGCTGTCGCTTCAGGTACCGAGCAGTCGCTTCTTGGAGTCGCATTAAAGGAATTGGAGTGCCAAAGTGGACTGCTGTGGAAATTGTCCTCATCTGGGTCATATCAGTGATCCTGGCTGTTCCAGAAGCTATTGCATTTGACATGATTACCATGGAGTACAGAGGAAGGTACCTTAGAATCTGCTTGCTTCACCCCACGCAGAAAACATCCTTTATGATGGTAAGTCACTAACGTGGATAAAATCTCTGGGAGAGTTCCTTGGATCTTGGCAGTGTTGTGTGGATGGTAATGTGCACAGGTGTATGTGACATGAGTATAATGTTCAAATGAAATACTGACATTTCTGAAGCATACTGGTTCAAAGAAGAGCATTCAGAAATATTTGACTTTTTGTGGGCTTTGAACGTACTGCTGTCTTGTCCTGTTTTCTCACCTGTAGTGTACACCTTACAGAAATGCTTTTCAGGACAGGCTGACCAATTAGTTACAGCCCCCTTACAAAATTCTCGGCATTTAATTTCAAACCATGTTTATGCTTTGTTTTTTCTCTACAGTTTTACAAACAAGCTAAAGATTGGTGGCTGTTCAGCTTTTACTTCTGTTTGCCACTGGCTATCACAGCATTTTTCTATACTCTCATGACTTGTGAGATGTTACGAAAGAAAAGTGGGATGCAGATTGCTTTAAATGACCACTTAAAACAGGTAAAAATTTCTCCCTGGCCACTCTGTAACTGCTAACTAATAACTTTATTGATTTTCCTGCCAGATCATTCTGTTCTTGTATCACTTTAGGATTGGAAGCAAAGTGAACTTTCCTGGCAGTGGTGCTGCTGAACTCATACACATATATATAAATCAGAGCCCTCAGGAACCTAAGATTTTAACTGAAAATCAAACAATTGTTTCGTTCTTGTTTCGTTCTAATGTTTCAGTTTTTATAGGTTTTATTCTTTGCTGTAATGAGAGTTGGCTATTTTGTGATGCAAACTGAAGTCATGCTCTAGTCTAGAAGGTGGTCCTATAAAACTGTTAATTATTTTGAAGAAAGTTCTTGCTGAACCCTAGCGAGGTTAGTAGTATATGTTAGCAGAACATGTTCCAGCAGACATTCTGAGGTACTAGTGCCCCAGACACAAACATCAGACATCACTAGAATTAAGCTATGATTGTTCTATAATGTGTATTTGTACTCCTTTCCTCTTACCTGGTTAGAGCTGTAATTGGAATCTCTTGGGGCATTTAAAATAAGATGTGAGATCAAAGCATAAGGAAATGCAATAGAAAACAAGCTGGTATTTGAAAGTGATCTAGAAGACAAATATGTTCTTAATTTTAATTTAAATTATTGCTTAAACTAGTGTTTTCATAACCTCTATTTTTCATATTATTACTCATACTTCTTGAAATAAGAGATATATCAAATCAGTGCAAGACATCTAGAACAATAGAAAAGATCAAGCACATATTCCAAGAAAATAAGCTATTTGATGTTTTCCTAACTCCTATTGTGATAGGCTTTTTTATCTTGTTTATTAAACTTTTGGATATTTGAAGACAACAACAATCCAGAGGGGGAGAGAGGAACTGTAACACTGTTCTGTCCAATTTTCTTTCTCAGAGACGTGAGGTGGCCAAAACTGTGTTCTGTCTGGTACTTGTTTTTGCCTTGTGTTGGCTCCCACTTCACTTAAGCAGAATCTTGAAACTCACTATTTATGATCAGAAGGACCCCAACAGATGTGAACTTCTAAGGTGAGAATGCAGAAATAAAAAGTCTGTATGTTGTGGGAATTCTCAATAAGCATGTTTGGATTTCCTATTGAACTAGCTTACTCTATGTAGTCAGTTGTCCCTGCTTCTTCATCCAGGACCCTCTGCTTTCACTCCAGTAGCAGAGAAAGAAAATTGTGAGGAATTCCCTTGCTTTTCCCCACCTTCCTCTTGACCCTTTTTGGGACTGTTCTTCTGTCATGTGGTGCTATGAGAATAGAAAGGGGATTTCTGTCCCTGTTTTCCCTTTCAACAGAGTGACTAGGATTCAATTTGTGCAAAAAGACTTTGTGAACATCTTCCAAAAGTTAAGATGGTTAGATCTCCCAAAACTACTTTCACGAGAATGGTCTTCAGACCATTCAGACTTTATTGTTGAGTATAACTGTTACCTGCTTGAGTTAATCCTGTTGATTTAAGCCCCATTACTATTCCATTTAATAGCTAGTCTTGATTAGTGAAACCAAGTCTAATGTCTATAGTTGTAAACCTCTACTAAGCCTTTTTAAAGCAAATGAGAAATGTCTCACTTTAATTTCCACACAGCTTTTTTCTTGTGATGGACTATATTGGTATTAACATGGCTTCACTGAACTCCTGCATCAATCCAATAGCTCTGTACTTGGTGAGCAAAAGATTCCAAAACTGCTTTAAGGTAAGTGGCTGCTGGGAGTTGCTCCTCTGGTTGAAAAATGATGACAGTAGTAGAATTCATTCCTTAAAATGCACAAAGTGTTTTAAACAGTCATAAAATTTTACTTTAAATTTTACTTGGGTTATGGTAAATGTTCACTCCCTCTCCTGCTGAAGCTCTGTAGGAAGGAACTGAAGTTTGAAGGTAACAAAAAGAGAAAGCAAAAGAGCAGAGTGTACAATGAACCCTCTGGGGACCATGCTAATCAGTGCTACATCACTTCCTGACTGAAGCTGGCACCCAGTACTTCCAGAGCCCTGACAAAGCAGACTCAGTGTGTGCTGCAGAGGTTCACGTAGCCATATCCTCTGCATCCTGCCAGGGAGGGTGCTGACCTTCATCCTGACTGAGCACCTCAATCAGTCATGTGAGGCACAGGGTGCAAATCTGTCCTTGTCCCTTTCCAGTGCCAACATTTTATGAGCCAGACCTGTTTGTAGTCCTGGCTTGGTCTGAGAGAATAGAGCTGGACATTAAATTCTCCACACAGGCTCTGGATTGTATGTGGCTGGCAGCCCATCAGTCCTTCAGCCTTTGTGTCTGCTTGGAAAATATGAAGAGTTGGGCTTTTTTTGTGAACCCTTACTATCTTTACACACTATATTGAAGTCCTTACATTGCTTATGGCAATTTTTTAGATTTTTCTTTTCTTGCCAAGCATTTAACTACTGGCCACAGCTAGGGTTATTGCCTGGCTGTTTAAATTCCTTACTAGCAAGATGGAAGCATCTTTCAGTCCGTAGCCAGTCAGCTCTACTTCTAGTAGTATTAATGTATTTCCCACATAACTGTGACAGCACAGGCTGCAGAGGTTTTAGTGTTGGTCTTGTCTTCCCTGTCTATGCTGCTGGCTCCCTGAAAGAGTCACTGGAGCTGAAAGCACATAAGAGATCTCCAGCATCCTGAGCATGGAAGTAAGTGGGTGTGAGGAAGGCACTTCCAGCACCCAAAGGCCAGACAGGACCATGAGAAAAAGGACTGCAGTAGATCTAGTAAATGTATGAATTATATGTAGGTTTTCAACTTTCTACCTTCTCTTTTTTCCATCTCAGAACAATGAGCTAAATAGCAGCATCTTGCTTAAAAAGCATAGATAAGAATGCTTTTCTTTTCCCAAGAAAGATTATCAGAGAAAGGAAAACAAGCAGTCATAATTTTATTTTCAGATGCATTTAGAATTGCAGACCAGATTTGATGGGGCATGTGTGTGTATGTCTGTTGCTGTATATAACTACTCAGTATAACTCTTCCTGTACTCCAGCAGTAAGGTTGTTAATGAGCAGTTCAGAGTTGAACCCCATTTCTGTGCTTTGTGCTCTAATCCCAGAGCAGCATCTTGCACATTTGCCATTTCCTACTCTACCCCTGAGAAAGGGCAGCTTTTCAGTGCATTTTGCCACGTGTGCAAAAACAGAGTGATGTAAAACGTTTATTTCTTTTATTTTAACAGTCATGCTTGTGTTGCTGGTGCCAATCCAAAGATCTGTTGTCCCTGGAGGAAAGGCAGTCCTGTTTAAAGTTCAAAGCTAATGATCACGGATATGATAATTTCCGCTCCAGTAACAAGTACAGCTCTTCATAAAACAAGCATAAAAGGTATATTCTCTTACATTAATGCTGGTGCCTTTTTAAGTAAAAGTGGCAATTACTTTTGACAAGATGGCAACATCCAGAAAAGTCTAGTTTTGAATTTGCACAAAAAAAGAACATTAAAAAAATTGTCCTAAAACTGTGTCACATTGAAAACCATGGACGTTTATGAAATCATCATTTATGGAACATGAAGAGAAGCATAGAAAGAACAAGTCATTGTTAGCACTTGAATACTTCTGAATCAGCACTTCCAAATGATCTCCACTTCCTGTACATGAAGTTTGTATTCTCTGTAACACTTGTAGGAACTGAAGTCACAGTAATTATTAAGCAGCATAATATCAAGTTAATTGGATCAAAGCCATTATTATATATAACTCAATGTATTATCTTTTATAAAGCAAATTAACCACCATCACTATTGTGATTTTTTTTTTAAATAAAACACTAAATACTTTGTAATAGAAGTCTAAATGTTAAAAAGTAGAATTTTTATGAGGTATATTATAGAGGTAGCTACTGAAAATATTAAAGGATGCAGTAAAGCCAAAAGTGCATTTTACTTTGATGATTGTTTTTACCTATTATTGTCAGAAGGAACCTCCCAAAGGCTCTATAAATTCCTTTCTGTAGCCACTGTGTGTCTTAGTGCATTTGCCAGCACTTTGGGTATGAGTATTTGCGTCTACTGATAGCAGAGAGGAGAAAAACACACCAGAAGCAAAAAATTAACACTAGTAGAAACATACAGAGAACAGGTATTATGTCAGCTGTTGTTTCATTTCTTGTTGAAAACAAATGGATGGTATCCTGTGTAAAAAGTGGGCATTCCAGAGCCTGATGGTTCTTTACTGGAGATACTTTTGTGACAATTTAAAACTGCTTTTGCAATCCAAATACTATCTTGGGGCAATTTTTTTTAGAAATAGTGTGTGGAAAAAAATTATAACCAAGGTAAAAAGAGAGAATTTGAACTTCTATCTCCATTTAGATTTAAATCTTCATAAAGAAAATAATTAATGAACTGTACTTTTAGAGAAGAGTACTATGTAGCATACTTATCTTCATACTGTTTTAAAATATATTCTACTTCTGTAGTTCCATATTTATGGGCCTAAGAAGATGTGTGATTAGTTTCTGCTTCTGTAAATAGTAGTGAAATGTAATTAATTGTAAAGTATTAAGATGTGGGCAGGACCCTGCAAGAACAGAAAAAGATAAAGATGCCTGTAGTAAACATGATGTGTGTTGCCAGGAGCAATGCATATTTTGGATGTACATGACAGGTCATTCTTTGACTTTGCATTTCCTGTTAATTTGTTGCAGATGTCCCCAAAGACTTATTAACATATTTCATGCACTAAGGCATGAGTTTATCAAGAAAAATTGTCATATAACATGCTTTTATAAAAGACATGTTTTCAATAGGCTTGGTATTTTATTATAATAAAATTATTTATCAAAACTCAGGAATTTTTTTATTTTAAATTTCCAGATCTCAAATGCAAGGATTTTTATATTTTTTTCCAGTCTTGATTAACTTCATTTTTTTTTACTAAAGTGCCTTAAAGGTGCTCAGGATGAAAACAGCTTCCATTAAAATGTTCAGCTGATGTTACCTTAGATGCGTTTCTGACTTTAGGTAGCTACAGCTACCTTGCAGACAGCTAAAAACGGGGTGGTGAGCCCCATTCCTGGTGTTGCCCCCAGCAAAAGCTGGTAAATGAATGCTTGTATAATCAAGCTGAGGAGGACCCCCTGCACATGCATTTGGGCATGGGCACGTGTGTGTTTGTGTGAGAGTGTGTGCAAGCGTGTGTGGTGTGTACCATAGAGTTGCTGTTTCCATCTTGCTGCAGCACATCCACTCAGCTGCTATAATGCTGAACTTTTATACATATAAATCTATTTTAGGTTTCCTTCTTTACATTTTTACCTTAATTTTCATGGTAACTTTCTCACAGTAAGCCATGGATATCACTTCACATCACCATACCTGCATCTATTTCTGTGAAATGCGTTTTATCTGTTAAGGATGGATAATAAGTGAAATCTTAGATTTGATACTGGTCAGTGTTATTTTCATCAAGTCATATCATTACAGTATTGTACATGTATATTGTTATTTTTATTTAAAATATAGCTGTTGTATTGGCAACTTGTAACATACTTTTCATTTTTTCCTGGACTAATTCTTTGTTAAGTCCTGCTAAGTCAGATATTTAGGTTTTGCAAATAAAGACCATATATACTGCCCCTTTTTTGGGTTCATATATAAATATTAGTACACACTTTATCAATTTTTCAGTATTATTCACAGCAGTGTTTTTATTGAAGCTTTCATTTCCTGTAATAAACATTTTCAAAACTTCTATTCTTATACAGTTTTAAGATTAAATCTCCTAATACTCCACACAGGTGTTTTCTGAAATCCTCAGTACAGGTTTGTTCCTTCGTTCACTGAAATCAGTAAACATTTAACCATTCAATTCAGTTTGAGCAGAATTAGGGCCCAACATAGCTCTTTTTAAAACCCATCTGACACTTGCCACTTTGAACAAAAAAGGAGAAAAAGCTAAATACTTTTTTTTTAAGGAGTTGATTAGAAAACATAGAAAAAGAGGGTGAAATCAGCTCGTGGGGTAAGACTTCCAGGCCAATGCTCTCTAAGCCTCAGGTGGAGTCACAGGTAGCAGAACAATTGCAGAGAGACACAGGAGTTGGATGTGCTTGCCCCGAGCCGTGCCACAGAGTGAGAGTCATCTGTCCCAGTGGTCTGAAGAGTTCACACAGAATGGCTCAAGGCAGAAAAAACAAGAGACTGCATCACAACTCTGTGTTTTGGCCTTCAGATAGCAGTTAGATTTTAATTCCCAGCTGTTCAGAATTCTGCCTAAACTGAACTGAAACACTGGTACTACACCTCAGAGAATCAAATGCAAAAGTTGATGGTTGTGGAGCATCTGCTGTGAGCTGTGACATTTCAGTGTCCCAAACAGCTCATAATCAAGACACAGCTGGCTTGGCAAGAGAATGTTGTATGTACTGAAATTATGTTTAAAGGATTTTTAAAAATTGTTCTGTATAGCTGTGTAAAATAATTCTATATTTCATTTTCTGTGATCACTTAAAATAGCAACTTCTGTAGATCAAGCAGTGCAAACATTCTAAATTACCAATAAAATATTTGTAATTTTGATTCTTTACAAAAAGGTGTCTGACCTTTTTTCTCCTAGGGGGTCCCATTTAATTGCTAAACAGTGACAGTGATGTAAAAAGAAGTAAGCAATCCTAATCTAAATATCAAAGCTTTTGGCTGGGATGGTTTTATATAGCTGTTTGAAAATTGGAGAGAGTTCAGACTTGCATGTGTTGCAAAATTGTCTGATGTTTATTGGAACAATCGTGCCTATCTTTGCTCTGCTTGTTTTTGCTCAGAATGTCAGTCGCAATCTGTTCTCTACACACCCTTATATAGTCACAAATCCTCTCGTGTTTGAGACAACACAAATAAAAGGCAAGAAGCTTTTAGTTCGTTAATTTAGAAGTTTATGCACTTAATGCTGGAATATCCACATGAAAACCATCATCCCTTTATATGCTGACAGTGTAATTTTGTGTATATCTTAATTTACCTTTCTTGAAAAAGTGGGAAACTGTATCAGACTGAATATGCTGTAAATGCTCAAATATATAACTTTATTTGCTCGTGGTAACTGTACATCCCAAAATATGTTTGACGCTACTGCTGTTTTGTTGCAAATAGTTAAGTTTCCTTCTGTTTACTTGGTGGCCTGTTGCATCCATGAAGATTTGTCTTTTTTCATGGTCCCAGGACCTTTAGCATATAGTTTCAAGTTTCTTGTGCCTGGAACAGAAGCGCCTGTGGAGATGAGATCCCTTGTAAGCAAATGTTCTACTTAGTATCTCTCATGGCCTCTTCATTGCTTTTCCCTTTACCTTGTGCTGTGGTCCAAGGTCTTCACCAACCACTCATTATGAGGAAGCACTTTTTGCACTTTTTTTTTAAGATCCTACAGCCTTCTACAGGCTGTAGGCCAAAACTGCAGCTTGTTGTGAGTTTTCTAGACATGCTAGAACTTTCCCAGCAATGTGCATGTACAGGTATCTTACACTCTTCAAACACTGCCTTACTCTGACCACTCTTGAGCAGGGCAGATTTGGCACTCTGGTGTGGGTGGGCCAGGATGGCCCAGCTGGTAACCTGTGGCTGGGTCTGGTCCACAGAGTGATTCACATTTTATGGCACTGTCCTGTAGCCTGCTGCTCTGACCACCACATTCTTGTACTCTGCTCAGGAAGGCAACAGAGTTCTCCAGGTACATGATGTGCTCTTGGATTCAAGTTTCTAAGCCAAGTTGCTGAACACTTCAGAAGACCAAGGCAGACAAAAAAGACTTAAAAGTGCTGTCATTTAATAAAACCATGACATCTCTTTGGACTTGTCAGCCCTCCTATGTGCTGTCATTTAGCTGTGCAGGCAGTGAAAAGGCACCACACACCTCTCCCCTTTTCTTACTATCCGTAAGAAAAATCTACCATAATGAAAAGTAAAACCTTCAGAAATTACTGTTTTACCTTAGTGTTCAGTATCCTAAACCTTCATGAAATCATTGTGACAATCCAAGAATGTCCTGATTGTGGGAGGTAGTATCTGGAAGGAATTTTAAAGTACAATGTGGGAAGTAGCCAGACACATCAATATATGATACCCATTAGTAGATATCTTCACCTTCAGTGTTGCTATAAAACTTTGCATCTTGTGTAGCCACCCTAGCGGAGTGCTTTGGAAAAAAATGGGAGTCAAATCCTAAAACCCAGTAAAACCTGAAAGGACACACTGACGAGGAATTAGGGTAACCAGACCTTCTTCAGAAATCACGTCCTCCAGAAGTTGCTTATACTATTTTTGCTCTTGGGTGAGTGGGATGAGGGCAAGCATTTGTTGCCCTTTTGCCTTTTCATGATCTTCATTTCCCAAAGTTTGTGTAACTCATACACCAGATTGCCTTGAAGAAACACATCGATGGTGAAACCAAGGGAGTCAGAAAATGGCTCTCATTTGAAGATATCAGGGAAAAGAATAATGACAAATCCCCAGAAAGCTCACATTTTTCCCACATAAATGGGTTCAACAACAGGAGAGAAACATGTCAAGTTCGCAAAACCAAAACTGGTGGATTTGGTAAGTTTTAGTTGGAGCTGCGAGTGAAATGGCAAAGCAATTCAAGCAAACTGGAAATTTTTTTTCTTATTTAAACTGTAATAAGTATCATAATTGCTAACAGGTGTTCACAGGACCAGAGTGGATCTTGCCAAAGATGCAGGAAGCTTCTTCCTGGAAAGCAGGTACAGCAGGTAGCACATCCTACAAATGTGGCCCCACTGATCTTGAGGAACTAGCATAGATACAGCATGAAAGGTTTATATCTGCTGTAGTCAAATAATCAACACATGCAGTAACCAGGTACATACATTTTTGATGTGTATTTTATATGATTACATAGATACAAATATATATGTATTTATATATTTATACCTGTGCACATGCAAATAAAATAGATTTCATATTATGTAGTATAAATTGTGTGGCATACAGAAAGCTTTTCATTAGTTTTATCTGAAAAATTTTCAATGAAATAAAGAATTTTTGAAAAAACCATATCACTGAACAAAATATGACCCACTGTCTAAAAAATTACAAAGACACCATTTGTAATGTGTTTTATCACTTCAATCTCATATTTTTGAATTTTAAGGGATTTTTAATATGTTTGGAGACAATTTACATTTGTTCATGCCATAATATGAGTAATGTAAGCTATGTGTATCACCCATGCAAACTATGAATGTCTGCCTAACCACTTGACTTGTCTATTGCATTTTAAAACTTTATATTCATTAGCATGAATAATAAAGATTGCTGAGCACTGATGGAAATGTTTTTATTGTTTTCTGATGTGGATATCAGTTTATATTTATAAAAGTTTGAAATGTTGACAAATCATGCACTACTCACACTGAATGGCTAAACTATGAAATGTAATGAAAATATGTATAAACATTTATTAAGTGGTATTCATAAATTCAAGAAAGAATTGGTTAGGAATATTTTTATAATTTTGTCTTTTTAATAATTTATAATTTAAATAATTCATAGTATCTAATTTTGTAACTTTTTTTGTGATTAAATGACAACAAAAAATATATTTTTCCAAAAAATTCAGAACTTAATGTTTTTATAGGAGATGGAAACAGATTGTGAAATGACCCATGACATTAATGCTCTGCATTGAGCTCCTCCACATAGGTTATAATGATACTTCCTGTCAAACTAACTACTAAAATTCTCTTGTTAAGTTTGTTTGCCCAAATTTTATGTTAAAGAACAAGTAGACATAGACTAGTGCAAGCTTCTTGATATTATCAACTCATTATTTAGTATCTTGGAAGCATTTGATCTTTATGACAGTGTGCATACTGAAGTTGAAATATATCACTTACAAATGTCTTCAGAGGAAAAACAATATGTCACAAATAGGTGAGGCCATTTAATATTTGTTTACATATGCACTCAGTTTCTGAAAGAATTCAACAAATGATTTTTAGTTGACTGAAAAAAAGAATAAATTGAATATTGTAATAATGTGCAAGTCAAATGCCTTTAAATTACTCTATTAACATATTCATGCATATATGTATTTTTACTTCTGTGTGTGTGTAAATACCTACACAAATACACATAAATTACATAAGTTACAATACAAAAGAGGCTGAAAAAACTAGAGAAGGTATAGCTGGGGGTAAAAATACCAGAAATATACAGCATGTGTGATTTGCTGAGACTTCTACCGTTCATTTGCCTGAACTGAAGAGCTTACAGCTTCCAGCCAGAAGTAACCAAATTTTCCAGTTCTTCAAGGTTTGATCATCCTTACTCCAGACTTCCCAATGAGTTGCAAAACCTGCAGTAGAATGACATTTCATGGCACTCTTACAACAGAGCAGGAATGCCAGCCATGGTGTCTTGGCCAAATGCCAAATTAAATAATTACAGTCTGTTTCCTCTGTTCCTCTCACTTCCTGCCAATTGCAGCTTGGGTTAGCAGAGCATCCTGCCCCACTCCTCAGTTTCACACTCTGCATGGAGGCATCTGTTCTGTCGTGTGCTGGAGGTGACCACATTTCCATGCTAGAAAGTGGGAGCCTCCCAAATCTGTTGACAGTTTGTAGAGTATTAGGGAGTGTTTCAGAATGAAAAGTGAAATTTAAATGTAAAATCAGTATCTAAGAGTTTCTTTAAGCACATGTCAACTCAAGGTTAAGTGGATCAAAATCACCTCTTTTTTTACTGACGTTGTTAAGTTTTATAAACATATCTTAAAAAGGCTTTTAAAACTTTTTGTATCATCTATTTGAATAGTTGGAGATGTTTATTATTATCTGGAATTCCTTAAATAGTGCTCAAATATTTGAAAAGGCATTAAGGATGTCCACAAGGCTGAGTGTAGAAAGCCAAGAGCTGCAGAGATCAGCGTTCTCCAGGCTCAGACTTGAAGAAGTTGCAGTACTTCCAGAGCAAACCAGAACAACTTCTGTTCAACTCAGATCTTAGCTAGACTGAGCTGGTGTCAGTCTGCTGTCGAGCAGGTGGATCCCAAGTGAGGGTAAACAAATTAAAAAGGCAAGACTAAGTGTTTGAACCATTAGACTGTAAAGGTATAACAAGTTTATCATCATTTATTGCCTGTATTTAAAAAAAAATAGTTGCTTGCTTATACTCAGAAATTTCATAGACTGGTTTGGGTTGGAAGGACACAGTACTAGGAAAGAACAGCAACTACTAGACCTGGTTGCTCAAAGCCCCATCCAGCCTGGCCTAGAACTCTTTGAGGGATGGAACATCCACAATTTCTCTCAGCAAACTGTTCCAGTGCCTCACCAGCCTCACTGTAAAGGAATTTCTTGCTAATATCCAGCCTAAACATGTAGTTTCAGTTTAAAGCTGCACCCCCTGCTTCTATCACTATGTGCCCTTGTAAATAGTCCCTCTCCAGGGCCTCTCCAATATATTTGATTGCATTTGTTGGAAACAATCACAAAGAACTGGCAATATTTGCTTTAAGGTATCCAATTACTTAAATGCACTTTTGGAGGATTTGACAGATAAGAGGTTGAGAGAAATGGGACTCCATGCCCTGGAGGAAAGAGGGCTCAGGAGGATATAGCTGATGTGTATAAATGCCTGCAGTCTTCAGTGAATGTTTGGAAAGATTCTCTTATAACACACCAAAACTGACTTCAATGTTGAGAGAGCTGGACAATTGAAATCAATGGACATTTGGAAGACAAAGATGTGTTGAACTTTAGTTTAGTTTAGTTTAGTTCAGTTCAGTGTGGACAAATGCATATCAGGTGTAGTGCTAACACTAGGCAAGTATGTTTACTTTTTAGTTTAAATATTCAAAGTCTACATATCTTCTTTTTGTGGACAATCTGGGGTTTGTCTACACTTTTATATTCTTCAACAGGGGTTAAGTTATGATGGTGCCTCTCACTGCATTATTATTTCATTGTATAGGAAATACAAAGCCCTGATCTCTCAAGAATTTGTTTTTCTGAAGAGATTTTTTTCTATAACTTGATTAAATAAGATGGACCTACTTCATCTTTTGGATGAGAAGCAAAGGCATATGTTATTTGTAAGGTGACACTGGTGATAGTGTATACGCTCTCCTCCATTTTGTCCCATAAACAATTGTATGCATTTCAAGTGATGTTGAAGTAGGAATTCTGTTGTCCAGAAACCTTTGATTTTGTTGCACTTCTTGAAAAGCAGGAAGGAAGTTGTGAAACACATATCACATAAATACAGATGTCAAGTACAGTTAATGAAGAGAAGCAGATGCATTCCTTAATAGCAATTAAACAGGATGAGAGAACACACTGTCTGCTTTGATTAGGAATTTTCTCTTCAAGGCTCCTTTCTTGACAAGGATTGCCAGCTCCTTCACCTAATTTTTATTAATATATTTTTACATTACTCCTGAAAATATACAACACATTAATAAACCCCACCAGACTTCTATGTAAGACAGGATTATAGATTTGCAGCTTCATCAATAGGGTAAGTACTTAAAACGGTTACATTTTGCTGTAACAGGCACATGATAGACACTGACAAACTGCTGCACAATATTTAAAAGATATTAAAATAGAAGTTATCTCACAAAATACTTATCATACATATGATTCTCCTTTCAGCATGTTCCAAAATGAGATTTTGGAAGACTGACTTGGTGAATCAGAGACCACTAAGGCAAACTGCCTTAGCGTTCTCTGATTCATCAAGTCAGTTTTGAATTCTAGTACCATCTCCCAGATTGCTTCCAGAGCCTATTTCATACTCAATTTCTTAAGTGTACACTGTGTATAAACAGCCCAAACCTGCAAAAGTGCTGAAGAGAATCACGTGCACAAATGATCCGTGCAAAGTCTTGCTTGAAATGATCCACTTGCTTGACAGAGATAGCTCCTACTTGAGAATGTTTTTAGAACATTATGAGTTCAGAACAACCTTAGAGTGATTACCTTTTAGATAAATCTTGTTCAGGGTGTTCACGAGGATATTACATGAGACAAGGTCAAGGAAAGTTGAAGTCCAGCCTCTAAACTAGTCCTTATTTCTGTCTCGTGTGAATCAAACACATCATGGCTTGAACCACCATTGAATACACAGATCTCTTTAGCAGACCCTTCTTTCTGTTCCTGTTCATTCTGTATCCAAGTGATTCTGTGGTGCCTTCTGCTGAAGCTACCTTCCCACTCTGAGTTTAGACAACGTGGATTGTGAGACACAGTAAGAAAGGACTAGAAACAACCCTATGGCCACTGTGACTATCCCAGCAAGACCCCTCTTTTAATGTAGGGGACAGAATGTAATCTTACCCCCTAAAGAGTTGCAGCTGAGCTAATTACTAAGGATTAGGAGCAGGCCTGATGTTAACAGGCCACACCTGTAGCCAATCAGAAGAGTGTTATAAATGAGTGGATTGGTTGGCTGCAGGGGACCTGGAGTCAGTTGGCCGCTGTGAGGACAAGGAAGAGTTGGTGCCTAGAGGAGCTGTCTACGAGAAACATCAGGGAGGTACAGAACTCTAGCAGTATGGAACCTTTGTAATATAGTGACAGCATTTTAAAGAGCTATTTTCTGGGATATCCCTTTTTCTGAAGCAGAAGTCAAGGGAAATTGGTGTCCCTGTCATGGCTACTACTTTGAGCACAGCTAGAGATCTCAGCTAGAGGTTCTGAGCCTGAAGAAATGTTTGTGTGTAAGGGGGCAGGATTCTCAGTGCTGAACTGAACAGTATTCAGAGGAGCTGTGGGAAGGGAACTCAAAAATCTATTTTCAGGTCTGCCACATGAGCAGCTCACTCAGTTCGTGAAACTATATCTGAAATACCTTCTTGACCAAAAAAGACAGAAACAGAGGGAATGCTTTCTGGTGCAGCTTGGTGCTCTGTAGATTATATTCTGTAGTCATAGTCCTCAGGTTTTAAAAAGCACAATCATGGCATGTGATCCTTCAAATAGCACAAAACCTAGTCTGGGATGATGCAGGTTTTCTCAGCAGCCTTGTACTGTCACATGTCTGTCAGATATGCACTGGCTGTGACATGGATTCCATAGGTTCACACATCAATATCCCCATCAGATACTGCACGCTTAAAAAAGGAGATAGATTTTGTTTCTTGCAAAACTAATCTACTTTGAAACCACTGAAACGCCCTAAGGACCAAACCAAATCCCAACAAGTGACGGGCTTATTCACAAACTACTGTAGACAGGAGACAGAAGCATTTACTTTAGGAGGTATAATTCAGGAGACATCTAAAATTTGAATGCAGATTATTTCCTTGATCTACCATGATTTAACCTACTTATGTGTTCACTACTTTTACACCCATCCTCAGCCTTCTCACCTAATTTTTGTGTAATTCCTATTTATTTTTCAACTTAATAAAGTGTTTCTGTGCTTGCATTTAGTGAGAAGGCTGTAATTTTAATTTTGAGCTTTCATCATATATTTGTGTATGGGCATTGCTTAGGGAAACCATTTTAGAAAGGTTTCTAAAACGTAGGAAACCCTTGTTAAAGCAAAGTATATAATATACACCTCTAGCCCACAAAGGTATCGTGGAATTGGAGAGCATCTCTGGAAAATTCCAAGGATGAGACCCAGTAATACAAATAATTACTTGCATGTTCCAAATGTTTATCTGGAGTAAATAAAGAGTAAGAGAGGTTCTGGTGCAATGACTCACCTACTGACTGATATGATAAACAATTGCAAACAACTGTGAAAAGGTCTCAATTTGATTTTTGTCATTTCAGTTTTTCACAGAAGAGTTATTCATTTCCTCATCATCTATTTCCTCTTCTAAGTATGAATAATGTCACAATAAATCCTCTGTTCTATGTTTCTCATTAAATGATGCAAGTAGGAACATCAGAGCCAAAAAAGCAGCAAAGAAAACCAGGAATAATGTGTCATAATGTGGCTAATATACAGAGAGAACCAGACACCCCGTCATGTTTCAGCTATATCTAGAGACATAAAAGAATTTAAAATACCACAATACAAGTTACAGTAATGACTCTACCTTCATTAAAGAGACAAGCACTTTATTGTGACCATTTTTTTTAGTACATTAAAACCTTGCTTAGGGTCTATATTGAACTATACATATATCAAAGAGCTGCACAGCCCTGGACTGTGTAGAGCCAGCTCCACCAAGGGAAGCAGCAGAGTCACATTATCACAGATGATTGACTGGCCCTTGTACTGACAAGGTTAATTAGCCAGAGCTCATCACCAGAATAGCACTGCTGTGCTGCTTATCAGATCTCAGGTAGCATCATCCCCATGTCATGACATACAGATAAACAGCTCTCTCAGAGCACATGTCCATACAACCACAGATAAAGAGCAGCAGGGCTCAAATGCCCCATCTGATCCCATCAATGACAGAGTCCACAGAGTCTCACAGGGTTATTTTTGCTTCAGGATAAGTAAACTTGCCTTTTGAGACATGCCCAATCTAGATTTAAAAACTGCCAGTGATACCACACTTCTTCAGTGAGTGAATATAGCCATTAATTTAATGGATTGCTAAGGAAAAAAAGTGCCATATTTTGTGTTGAAGTTTTAACTTCACCTTTTTGACAGAGCTTGTCAGACCTCTGATTGCTGGACTGAGCAGCTCTTTGCTATTTGTCCTGTTTTGTGTACCATGACCAGTTATCCTTAAGTCATCACGTTGATAAACTGAGTAGATTGCACTGCTGGAGACTTTCCAGGTCCTTAATATTCCCATGGCTTTCTGTTGACCCTTCTCCAAATTATTCACATCCATCATGAGTTCTGAGCACTAGAACTGGACGCTCTATTCCAGTAGCAATTGCTTCTCTGCCAAGTGTGGCAACCCTGTAACCTTCCATTTCTGTCTGGATATACCTCAGGATAGTATTAGCTAACTTTTTTCCATGTGGTCTAAATAACATGTCCTCTTCATAATCTCTATTTCACAGGAAATTCCTCTCTTGTTTTTATGGCTTACTTTTCTATTCCTAAATGATATACCCTCTATTTGGCTGTACAGAACTGTCTCTTTTTTTTTTTTCCTGTTCTTACTTACAGTGTCCCTGAGTACTCTTTGTTCCTGATCCATCTTTTCTTAATTTTTCACTCCTGTTATCCTGTGTCATCACAAATTTTTTCCAGACAAAATGTGATGTCCTTTTGCTTAGTTATTGGTAAAAATGCTCAATTACATAGAGCAAAAATTGTCCCCCTGAGACCTCTTGGAATACAGAGTTAACCAAACAAGATACAAATACACTAATATTTACAATTATATTTGGAGATAAACAGTTTTGCATCAGTGTAATGTGTGTGCTGCATTGACCTGTTTTTCTGTGGTATATTAGTGAAAATCTCACACAGTACCAAATCAAACCTCTACCAGAAGTTTCTCAGTTCTCCAACCAAACTTGGGTCTCCATTCAAAATATTCAGTACCTCTGCCAAGATATATTTCTCTCAATTTAATTGACTGAAATTAATTATATTAAAATATATTAATATTTTTAATCTGTGTATGTATACTGCTCCATTATTTGTCCTAATACTGTGCTCTGACTGCCAGACATGCATTATTCAGGTCTGGGCTTTTATCCATTTTCTGTTTTAAAATAATGGCACAGTGTTATCTTCTCTGCAATCCTCTGGAAATTCCAAGACTTCTTGAAAAGCAACCAGAGGTTCTTTACATTGATCTCAACATTAATCTTGACGAAGGTTTGGTTGCATGGTTATTGGAAATACTAACTTAAAATCATGTGATGCCTTGCACCTGCTAGCTGTGCTTAGTGCCACTGAAGAATATCAGCATCATCCAACAGGAAGACATAATTTATTTTTCTCCCCAGTCCATAATAAAGAGCTGAAGCACTTAGGGAATGCTTCTGCCTTCTCTATGGCAGACATTGCAATTCTATTAGGGTCATCCTGCTTTTATTATTAGTAGTATTGGTTTTGTTTGGATCTACTCAGAAAATACTTTATCTTTAACCGAGATCATTACTCTTCCATTCCATAATATTTTTTCATTAATTTTCTTTATTTGCTGGCTTTTATGCTGTTCACTGACACCACTCATAAATATATCTCTAATATCACTCATAAATATGTCTTCTTTTTTATTATTTGTTCTGCTCTGGTTTCTCGTACATCAGAACTGCTTATTTTCTTAGATACAGCACTGTTTTCTTTGGGATACTGTAGCTTTTTCAACCTCTAGTAACATATTTAGAAGCAAGTGCTAGTAATTCACATTTCTTTTCACTTTTTTTCTTCTAACTGGATATGTATGTCATATTGAGTGATAAGGATTAGTTCTGTGCATACAACTGAGAGATGCAGACTGAATTGCAAAGGCTGCCACTCCCAGACTAATCAGGCATCCTGCCACTTCAGCTGTCTGGCAATGGACCAGCACAGGTTTAGCAAGAGAAAATAGCCTCAGAAGGATCTAGTTACCATTGCTTTCTGCAGAAAGCAGTATGAGTCTCCCCATCACCACACAGCAGTACCACCTTCATGTCAGCAGAAAAAGACATATAAGAAAGCTTTGCTGACAGCTGACACTAAAGAATTAAACTTGTGTAGCATTCAACAGCTACATCTTTGGAACAGCACATACAAGACCAGTGTCAGATATGGAAAAGAAAAAAGAAATATATTAAAGGTTTGTTGCAGTCCTTGCTAGTCTTTTTAAGAATATATACTATTTGTGCATGCTTAAAATGTGTTTTTTGGGGGTTTTTTTAATATTTATTTCCTACTTAGAGGCAATTAGAGGAAACCACAAAATAAAAAGATAAATCCCTCATCCTACTGGTTTGGTTTTTTCTCTGGCTGTGTTAAGTAGAAGCTTTAGTGTGCGTGTTACAACTTAGCCTGTTGTCTGATCCCAGGAAAGGGCAGAGTATCATTCCATTCTTTTTCTTGGCTCCACACATCTAGGCTGCCAGCACGAACACTTCCTGTAGCACCTCTGCAAAAATGAATCCAACGGTTACAAATCCCAGCTGTTCTTTTGATGTGTGGCTCTGCTGTTTTTCCCGTTAGCCTTCCATGCCAACTTGCTTTCTCAGCACCAGCTTCATGGCAGAGCAGCATGGTGACAGAGGCCAGGTGGAAATAATCTCCCCTAACCCAAAACCACAGCTTTTGTTAAACATGAAATGTTTTATTTTGGCAAAAAGGATGTGCCTATACAGAAACTCCGAGATCCTTAGAACAGAATACCTCCTGTGAAAACTGCTACTGTCTACTATGATGCTTTGGCAATCAGCTGGTAAGAAAATTAAGAAACTGAAACATGAGCACTTACTTATCACTAAATAATAAATTTAGTGAACTAAAGCCCTTCATGTTTTCTCAGAGATTAAATATGTCAATTAAATTATTTCATGTATTTAAAAAATAAAAAGCAATGTTTCAGACAAGTTATGTAATATATTGTCCTTTACCTTTTTATAAGTCTCCTGTCTACGTGCCAGTACCCCCAGAGATCCCTTCCACTTTTTCAGCATTCAGACACCCACTGCTTTCCCTTTGTCAACACATCCAGCCATTCTATTATAGAAGGCAATCAGATTTAGTTGGATATGATTTACCCTTGGTAAATTGCATTCTTTTCCTCTGTGTGCCTGGAAATGGTCTCCAGGAGGATTTGCTCTATAACTTCTCCACAGAGTGAACTGAAACTGACTGGCCTGTACTCTCCCAGGTCCTCTTCCTTGCACTTTCTGAAGCTGTACATCGCATTTGTCTTTCTCACATCTTCAAGAACCTCCTGCACTCTCTACTTCTCAAAGACCATGCTGAAGAGTATCCCAATGCCATAAACCAGCTCCCTCAGCAATCTTCAAGTCATTCTGTCCAGCCCCATGCACAGAATTCGCATGTCCAATTTGTTTAAGCAGTCTCTAATTCTAACCCACCCTACCACAGGTAACAGTTCTCTCCCCCCAGACTCCGCCACAGAGATTTGGGAACCTGCAAAACAGACCTAGCCAGTAAGAACCAAGTCACTCTGTCAGTGTCTTTATCCTTCATCATTAAGTCATCCATCCTATTTAGTGGTGGATTTGTATTTTTGTTGGTTTTCCTTTTGCTCCCAGTGTACCTGTAGAAGTCCTTCTCATTGCCTTTCCTATCACTCACCAGTTTAAACTCCAGCCCAACCTGTGTTTTCATGACTTCACCCCTTCAAGCTCAAGCTACAATTCCCATACACCTTAGCTGATCCCCACTTCCATTTTCTGAGTATTCCCATTTTGTGTTTGAGCTCAGCCAGGAGCTCGAGTTCCCTGTTCAGCCGAGCTGGCTGCCTGCCACACCTGCTGTTTCCTGCACCTCCGGATGGTCCCTCTTGTGCTTTGAGGAGTTGTCCCTGGAGATCACTGCCCTGCCCTGCTCCTTTGAGAGAGGTCTTGCTACGGAAGTCACTGCCAAAGAGTTCAGGTTTTCTACAATTCTGCCAGAAGAACAGTTTATATTAGGGTTTCCTAATCCACTTCAGACAAAGCAAACCAGGTAAACTGCTTAAACTAATGAAATTAACCCAATCAATTTTTCCCAAAATGAGTTCACAAATTGCTTTAGGGCTGGATATAGGGCAGTAAATGGCATAGAAGTGGTAACAAACAGCTAGCAGGAGGGAAACAGACCACTGGAACTTGGTGTGTCTATATCTTCAGCCCAGGAAATACTTAGAGCAAATTCAAATAGGCAATACTTGGAGTAAAACTAGGAAAGGTTGATCGGGCCCCAATCAAATGAATGTTTTTAAAGTTAGGTGGCAGAACTCCCACCTCCCAGCACATAACTTTATACTCATATATATATAATATATGTGTATATATATATATATATATATATATATATGCAATTGTTAAACAAATTATTTTAAATTCATTTTGATATTTTAAATACCTTATATACCTCTAGATAACTGGGATATTTTGACACTTTCTTTCATTGTCTTACTAACACTGTTTCATTTTCTCTTAAATACTTCAATTATTCACATGTGAGAATGAAAGGTTCTTATAATATTCCAAACATGGGGTTTCAGCCAGATGAGTGGTGAGAGTCAAGACCATCTCAGAAAAGGGAACTATGTTGAAGCTGCAGCTTCATGATGTAGATTATGGGAGAAACCCTTAATTTTCAGGGGAAAAAAAATGTAGAAGCACTTTTAAATTTTTTTTAATGGATAAAGCCCTGAAAACATCTGAAAAATAAAAACTACTCTTGTAGCTACTAGCTGCTCTTGAACTAGTTGTATCCCTTCCTTGCAGTCCCACTGGATATCTGTACTCCTGGAGCCAAGTGCACAAACACTCCATCAGTGATTGTGGTGATTTCTGGTTGTCCTCACCTTGCCAGCAGACTTGGAAAGGCTGAAGAATTGTAGAGCTGGAAGAAACTCTCCACATGGGCATTGTCACTGTGCAAAATCACAGCTCCTGGCCTTTAATGTGCCACTGCCCTGTTGCTACAAATGCTTTGTTGAATGGTGTGTCCAACTGATCACAGACACCAATTTTGTGGTTGATATTCCCTTGGGAAATGGTTTCTCCCACACTCCCAGCAGCCACAATATAGAGCCTTTGCTAAGCCCTTGCTGTGCACCTCCATCAGGGCTCTCATTTTGTTGGGACCATGAGGGCTAGCACAGCAAGCAGAATTTGGGGAGGCTTAATGACTGGTCCCCTGGTTGTGGGATACACCAGAGGCCACCTCAGCACACGGCTCCTTTGTGATACCTCTGCCAAAATCTCAAGAGATGGACAGTGTCCATCCATCTGTTCCCAACTAAACAACCAAATTTTGCTAGTTGCAAATATAGGTTGAATTTACATGTACATTTACATTTACATTTCAATCACATTGCTGGCAAATTACCAAACTAATAGGAGAAAATATTATTCAGGTCCTGCCTTATATTTATTGCAACATTTTTATAAAAATTCAGTCACAAATAAATTTAAAACATCAGTGCTTAGGAAAACCAAAAAATCGGCAATTTTCCTCCTTTTTTTCAAATACATACACCTTTTTTCCCAGTTATTTCCTGGCTAAAAATTCTAGCGTTCCCTCCACCACTTGTTTTTTTTCATAATGATTTTGCCATTGTTAAATCTCCTCCCCTTTACTGGAAATAACATTTCATTTAACCCTCCCTTCAAACATCCTACTCTGCAGATGAGCAGGATACAGAAAAAGGCACACCTACTTACTGAATCTAAACATGCCTGAGTTATCATGACATCTTCAAAGTGCTCCTCTTCCTTCCACTCTTCCCCCCACCCTTGTTGCCACATACATATTACAATTGCTTTTGATGTCAATGTGTCTGGATTCCTGGTTCTAGTGACAACCATCATTTAGGATACTTAAAAGAAAAATTGAAAGAGGAAGAACGAGTCAGACTAGGTCTACGTATTGTCGCAGGAAGCCTTCAAAACATAACTCATTTTAGACACAGGAATAATTGGATTAAAATCAGGGGGATTTAACCCATTTGCTTTAAGAAGCTGTGGAAATATGTTGCAAGCCCAAGGTCTAAGGGCCAAAGCTAGATCCATGGTTTTGTAACCATAGCATAACTTGGTACATTGAGGCATGCTAGGAACCAGGAGCCCAAGAGCAGATTAATGGTGTCAGCCATGCTAAGGCCCCAGCAGAGGTCTTCAGTTTCCTAAACACCAGTGGCCAGAACAGCTGGAGATGTCCTGCCTGCTCTCCCCAGTGTCCTTTTGTGTGGCATAGTTGATGTTCTCAGCGTAATGCATGGTGAGACACCTTCTTGAGGTCTCTGGGTCATCTCCCACAGATCCCCTCCCCACCCACCCTTCCTCCCCCGCAGTTACTGACCCAAAAATCAGCTTTATAGTTGGGCAGTGACGTTTTGGATACAGTCCCACATCTACACCAGTGAATGTCCTGTTACAGCCTGCATCTAAGCAAGCACAAGATTTCTCCTATTTTGGCACAACTGAGAAGCTTAGTGTATATCTCATGTTTACACATAATTGGGATTTTAAATTATGCCTGTTTTCCAAGAAACCCAGTCTGGCAGGTAGACTCTGTGCACACATAACACACTTCTAAGACATAAATTCCATGAAGAATACACCAGTCATGACCACCTTCCTTCTAAAATTCAAAACCATGGCATTTGCTATGCAAAAAATGGTATTTATTATTCAAAAAAAAAAAAAAAGTTATTCACTGCCTTATTTTTTCTCAACCCTTTGTAAAGCAACTCAAGAGACAGTACCTTCTAAAGAGCAGTGGTTGACAACACTGTTTTCAAATATCAGTTTGCCTTTCCTCGCCTCCAAAACATGAAAACATGTACTAAACATCAGGCTGCAGGCCTGTTATGTCAAGAAGCAAAGCTTATCTGTCCCTGATGTTCATCTGTGCTACCGTACACAAATCAAAAGTGCAGCCAAGATTGATTAGTCTGGAAAACAGCAGAAAGCTGATTACTCTTCTCCAGCAATTAGGACACTCACTCACAAATATGGGCTTCTCATTCCTACTCCAATGTCTGCATTTGACACGAAACAGTCACTAGCTAGCACGAGCACTGAGTGTATTCATGATTTTCTTTTCTTGCTAAATTTTGCAAAGCCCTGAATGTAAAGAAAAAAGCCGATGAAGTCTTTCTTCACCAGAAAGAATACCTCATCAATACATTTCAAAAGTCATCACAAAAAAGCTGGATTTGCTGTCTGAGACTAAATAGGACCTATTCAAGTCTCTATTTAGAACAAGGACAGTAAGGTCATGGCAAGTCAGTCAGCAGAAGTATTTAATTCAGAAATCAAATTATTTTGGATCACTCTTTGTATTTCTTGTTATGTGTAAAAAAAGAAGAAACCCATTACGCTGCAACTTGTGAGACATGCTAGGTAATAGTTCTAAATACAGCTTTTTTTTAAGATGGCATAGATAGCAAAGATACATCAGTGTTAACATTGACACAGTTGCACACGAATCTAAATTCTAGATGCACACGAATCGAATTCCATTGCTGATGGAAAACGTCTTATACTTTTCTTAACACAAACTGTAAATAAGACAGAGTCTACCTAAATGTCATGCAAAACATTGCTTTGTAAATCTGGGATTTCTGTCAATGTAATTATGCTTTTTTTTTTTCTGCACTTAGAAGATCTTCTAAAATGTGTCGAGGGGGAGCGTGTGTGCAATATTTTGGGCACATAGAAAACTGTTTAAATTCAGTTTCATTTCCAGTACCAGATATTATCTCTAAAGCAAAACAAACAATGAAACATGTCTAAAATATCAAACCTAGAACTGTACATGCGGGTTCTTTTTCTTTAAATCATTTTATTTAACATTTTAAATTTTAACAAGATCAGTGGAGAACATTATGACTTCTTGGTATACAGGTTCTTTGGGCTCTTTTAAATAGATTAATTAACTTAATTTGAGAGTATAATGGATGTTTTCAGTCCCAGATTCTAAATGTAGCCAATCTATATGTGTGCACATTTCTGCAGAACATCACACAAAACGTCTGGGAAAATCCAGCCTCAGCAACCAAGGGAAACAACACTCTTATCACCTCTAAAACCAGCAAAGCCCTATCTGTGTTGGCATCTGGTCTTTCACTAAGGTCACAGAGAGCAGACCACAGGCAAGCAGACAACATTCCCACTCCAGGACAGAGAACCATCCCTTCCCAGGCTATCCATTGCACTCAGCTTTTGCCTGGTCCAGGCAGCCAACAGAGAAGTGTGCAGGATTTTTACTGTTCCTCAGAACTCCTAAAAATACACACAGTTGTCAATGGCCATATTTCTTCACACAGCTTCATTTTCTGCCTGGAAAGTTAATTTAGATAGATTAAAATGTATCTGTTAGGTAGATTTAAGAGAATTTTTGATAGCTATCTAAGATTCAGTGTGGAAATCCTGAACAATATCCTGATCTCCTGTCTACATAAACTGGATTTGTTTGCAGCATGACTAGAGGTCAGCTGCACAGGAGGTTCACTGAGAACATGTCCTATTTGCAGCATGTTTCATGTTTACTTTCACAGCTCAGACTGAAAGAGGGTAGATTTAGATTAGATATTGGGTTTACTCTGAGCATGGTGAGGCACTGGAAGATGTTGCTTGAAGTTGTGGATGTGCCCCTCCACCCCTTCTCCATTCCTGGGAAACAAAGAACACTCACATTCCTGGGACATTCCCTAGATCAGGGATGCAAATGCTCCCCAGAGGAATTTGAGTTATGATGCATGCATCAAGCTTTGCTGTAATCCCTTTATTTAAAAAAAGTGGTTGAGCAGTCCCAGCAGAACTGAGCTGAAGCCAGGATGCCCTTCTTCCCCAAATTTCTCTTCTCCCAAGGATTCAGAAGCAGTGACCTGGCTGACATCCCCATTTCCTCGCAGACACTGCCATTCATCACAGAATCACAGAACAATTAAATTTGGAAGGGACCCTGGTGGTCATCTGGTCCACCACCTCTGCTCAAGCAGAACCACCTAAAGTTGGTGGCCCAGGACCATGTCCAGACAGCTTTTCCAGTGGGGAAAAGCTATTTTTCTCATAGCCACTATGAGAAGCCTGCTCCAGTGCTCAGTCTTCCTCACAACAAGAGTAGTGTTTCCTGATGTTTGAGTTTGTGCCTGTGGACTCATACATTCATCCCTGCACAGAGATTCAGCTTTAACAGCAAATGAGGACCATCCCTGCATTTTTACTCCGGCAGTGATTATATAAAATAGCAACTAAGGATTCAAAGCTCTTTGCAGAAAAAATGACTCAGAAAACAAAGCTCCCATTTCCTATTTCGTGAGTTCCATGTCCTGTCTATGTTCACACAGTGAAGCTGGGCAAGTGTTTTCCATGTGCTCAGTGGAGCACAGGCATCTATCAACTGCAGAGGGCTTTATCCTCATTTTATCTTCATTTCGTGCTGGTAGCTAAGGACTTGCCAGATATAGAAAGGCTTCCAGTCCACAGGAATCACAGGTACCTCAACTGGTAGGCTTAATGTAGCCCTACATGTTCTCATTGGCCTGTAAATGGATCAAGTAATGCATCAATACAAGACAGAGATTCCTTGACATGTCAGATGGCAAAAGCCATTACATAAAATGAATTGTTAGTAGTATTTAGCGAACACATCATGTCTTACACACTATCTTACTTTATTAGAATGTAACAAAGATTGGAAGACATGAAGACAAGTAGCAATTACGTTAATAATTTTGTTTATTGCTTGCTGAGTCACTTGAGTCATTCTGAAAGAGACTGAATTACTAGTTTGGCAAGTCTCTCTGAAGAGCAGGTACTTAACATTTAACAGAAGCATTATTAGTTTGCCCTTTAATACCCCCTGTACTTCAAACCTGACAGCAGTTCAGCATTCAGCCTCCTCTGCCCTCAATCTAAATCCCATTAAAGTCAATGCAAGTCTCTCCCATTTTAATGGGATTTAAATCAAGCCTTTAATCCTCAGTGTCTCTGTCCTTTGTGTCATTCACAGACAAAAAATTATGAATGCGTGTTCCTGAGGTAGATATTGCTGCAATGGGAGGTGAATGATAGCAATCAGTGCAACTTACTGTGAAAAATATACCTGTGTCTCTTTCCTATTGAGAGCAGAGTATCTTTTATACTTTTAGAAAAGTTAAAGAAAATATTTAAGATGTAAAATCTTGGAGCCCTTCTCTGAAGGGATTCATCTGCATTAATGAACTTGCCTAAATATTGGAATCTACTCCTTCAAGTTCCCTTTACAGTGTAAAAGAGTCACCTCCAGAGGGCAATTCATCTGATCTCTCTTACATGTGTGTTTTCAGCTGAGATGGACAGCTTTCTTCTGATGCTTATGTCTTGCCATTGATCATACTGGTTTAATGGATAACTCAACTACCTCATGTTTAGGTGTCTATAATTAAGGCAGATATATCTCACCCCTTACAGAGGAGGTTTTAAAACTATAAGAGCCTGGAAAGTAGGCAATCCACCTGTAGTGTGATGGTGTTCAGTTACATTTCTAAGGCTAGACACAAGAGCACAACATGATGGTTTCGAAAACGAATTTTTTCTTTAAACTCAAAAATACCTATTTCAGGGAAAAGCAACTGGTTTTATACACATATTTTGAATTACAGAGATATAATCACGTCTTGTTAGGTTGTTGTTATGATTAATTTTCCTTATTACTAAACATATTATTCCAATTCCAGCTCTGGTAGAACTTCATCATTTCTTTAGTATTTGATGCAATCCTCTCTAATAATTTGGTGTCCATACATGTAAGGATTGCACTTACCCTTTTAAAAACAGGAGTACGTGAGGCACACATAGATAATTTGTTCACTGAAACTCTGTAGTGCTTTTAGGCATGTTGCTTTTTAAGGCATATAACTTTGAATAGTAATATGATCTCTATGCACTTTTCCTGCAGTGAATGCTTCATAATTAGCTGTACTGTAAACCTGTTTCTCTCCACTGAAGAGGCTCTGTGAATTTGCTCTGCTAGCAGAGCTATTTCAGCAAAACAAAATACTGAAAGTGTTTTTCCACCAGTATGTCCACCACGCCTACTTTAATGATGCTCACTAAGCCAAGATTAGAGCTGCACATTGTGTGGACAGATAAATGAGTTTAGGGTGTGTGATTTCCCCCCCATCCCCAGCTCAGCTGAGACATCACACTGACAGAAAAACTTTCTATCATCCATATCCATATCTAAAATTTTGCTCACAGATCTTTACTAACAAAATTATTCTAAGGGAAAAAAAGCAACCAAACAAAAAGAAATCTTAATGTACACACAGCTTTCAGTATTTACACCAGTATAAAAATATTGCCTCATTTCTAAGTATTTCATTGGTACAGAAGTTCCTCCCCAAAAATCTGTTCCTTGATGTCATCACAGTGCTGAAAAAAGTGTGGGACACCTGTTTGAGTCTAGCATGCAACATGAGCTGCAGGAATGATCTTTCCTCCTCACAATTTAACTGTTAATTCTCTGTGTTATTGACAATATATAACTGCTATGAAGACTTATTATGAGAGTAAGTTATACATGATGACATGATGTAATTATCGAATCATGAATTTTTTTGGTTTTTTCCTGCCTTGTATTTGAGGGAAAAAACAAAATACTAGTTAGAATTGAATAGAGGGAGGTAATATTTTTGCTGAATTTTCTAAAAGTATTAAAAATATCTGGTTAGGACTAAATTGCCTCTTATAAACTAGACACTGGAATACGTGTTAAAACACAGGAAAAGTTATTATCCTTTGGGTCACATAAAAGATGTATAGCTATGAGCAAGAATGTTCTTCAAGTCACAAGTAATTTTTACATGTAGCACGTATATTAACGGGTATGTTTTCAGCTGAGGGGAGAGTTATGGTGACACAGAAATGTAAGGATCTTGAACAAGTGAACAACTTAATAGGAAAAAGTCTTTTATAAAACTCAAAGACTTGTATGTGTTTGAAAGTCTCTAACATTTTTCTGATAAAATCATTATCAACGAAGATACCCTTGAGAGGAAAAAAAAAAGAAAAGAAACAAGTAGGAAGAGTGAAGTGAGTAAAGAAAATTGAGAAGCGGGAGTTAGTTTTTAATTTGTGGGACTACTTGAGAGCTTACAGCTCTCAGCTACTGGCAGATGCAACCCTAGCACTCGCAGTAGGTTGCTTGTGCCTTGTCTTCACAATGCTTCCTTTTGTGGGATGCCTGCAAATGTTTGACAGTCATTAGAAAGTCATCCAAGGAAATACTTCCTTTCCATGTACAAGATCCTTTTCGTGGATTTTTAACACTGAGCATTCTCAGTAATTCAGCTATCATTAGCAAAAGAATAGTTTCTTACAGCCTGCCTCTGCCCTTAAGGGTCTTTTATAAAGAGGACAGAAGCTCTTTGTTGTCACTCCTTCACACGTTATTAACAGAGGTTTAACAGAAAGAAGAGGGGCTTGTTACATGCCCACTGCAATTTGTTCTTTTTTGGGTTCATTCAGATTTCATGATGTCCACCAGAAGATGGATTAACCCAGATCCAGGGAGACTGTTTCCATACTGAATAGAAAATGAATTCAAACAAGGCAGACAGAATAATCTCTCCTTGCAAAGAATCAAATAATCTAACGAGATGGTGAATATTCCTGCATGCCAGACAACACTTTTGTAAAACAAACTGTTGTTTGACAAAGGAAAGTAAACGCCAGTAAGATATATTATCTTGATAATTTGATATGATCATCATTTTGCCATCGTTTTTACTTTTTTGTCTCTGCTGCCTAATTCTTTCCATGCTACCTATGCACATCCGTTGCTGATCCTCCCGATTGTTCTGCACAAAGCAGTAATTTACGGTGATTGCTTCCAATCCTGTCGCATTTGGGTCTGCAAGCTGATAGCTGTGATGGGGCTGTCAGATGGTGTAAAATGGGAATGCTCTACTGATGACAGCTGACTCAACACTAGCTGAGCCACAGCTTCCTCAGTTCAGCCTTTGGCAGGGTCCAGGCCCCCATAATGACTTGCCACTTTTAGAATTCTAGCAATATTTTCAACGAATTTGGGACCATGTCCAGTATGAATCATACACAACTCTCCAGCACTGCTGCTCAGGGCAGGAAGTTGTAGACTTTTCCATCGTGGCCCAATGAGTCATTTAGGTTTCTGTGAAAATTTCTGTTGGTTCAGAACTTCATAAAGGGATGATGAAAACTAAAGACACACAAATATGAAAAGGGAGATCACAACAACTGTCAAGCCAGTGCTGCACGTCATGCTGATATACTAAAAACTCTACTAAAAAACTTCTCGACAGTCAAAAGGTCTCAACCTTAGCTATTTAAGAATATCTGAATGCTGAAGCTTAAGACAAGACTGCTCATGTGCAGCTTATCCAGGAAAAGGTATCTAACCTATCTTTTTCTTAGAGCCTCTAAATCTTCCATATCAAGAACAGTGCAGTGCACGTCTACCGGTTTAGTTCACAGTAATTAGAGGACACTCCTTCCCTGCAAGTAAAGTTCTTCCAGCTATTGGATGGGTCCTCAATTCAAGGAAGGTAACAGTCTCAGAGCCAGCCAGATTTGGTTATGTGTGTGCAATGCAAGATGTTTTCTAAACAGCCTGGCAAAGAGAGCCAACAGTGCCCTGGTGGAGCCTGTGGGTGATACTGAGTCGTTCAAGGTAGTGAAAGAAAAGAGAAGTGTCCTGAGCGACTAAGCAGTAAAATCACAGTTGGAATTCAATGCAGATAAATGTGAAGTCATGAGGAAAACCATCTGGAAAAACAGACCTGGTATCACATGTAAAAAATTGTACTACATGAGTTCATGTATTCTGCAGAAAGATTCTGCAGAAAGGAAAAGCTTAGGCTAGGTAGCACTGTGAAAGCAGCAACTTAGTGTTCAAAAACCAAGTAGAATATCATAAAACATTAGGAAAGCATAACCAGACATAAGAGGAAAATCTTTATGTCTTTGTTTAAATCCACCATTCAGTTACAACTTGAATAAATATTGTGTACTGCTTTGATGCCTTAGTCATAGAAGGGGTATTAGGAACTGACAAAATTTTGCCCAATTTTTCCTTCCTTTCATGTCCAGACATGGGCATGGACATTGGTAGGGCAGGGTACTGTGCTGGACAGACTCTTTGTCTGAACCATTCCCACGCCCTAATGTGAAGATTATTTTGTGACTGAGAGGTACAGCTTATAGTTCTGAAAAATGAGTGTTGGCAGCCAGTTCCAGCTGAAAAATGCAATTTGGCAATGGTTTACCTGTTGTGTACTCAACATCATGCTTCCATCTGGGGATAGAGGGGAAGAAGACTCAATTACAAAAAGAGCATTTGAAGCACTAAACATATGAGATCATCTCAAGTATAATCAGCAATCAGGGTAAACAACTTGTTATGCCACCTGTACAGATGTAAAGTTGAATGCTTGTGCACATGGAAGTAATGCTATAGAATGTAATAACTGCTCAGTACTGTGATCAGGATTAAAATACAGCTCAAAATCTTCACTGTCTGAGATCAAGCCATGACAGGTATAGACACATATTACAATCATCTAAAGCAATGCTCTAACAGGGTTATAAAATAACCAAAGGCTGCTGCACAGACAGGGCTTTTGATGCCATTTTCCCATGTCCAGTTCAAGCCCTCCCCATCATTCCCACAGCTGCATACAAGGCACTACCAATGCTGGAAATCTCACAGGCAGATTTATGTGAATTCTCTATTAATGGTTGCAAATCCCACAAGAAGCTGATTATTCCCCTCTTTGTATCAGCAATATTTGTGATGTGGGAAAGTACAAGCAATTCAACGGATAAATTTCTGCTGCTATGCCAAAATAAAATGTCATTTTCACATCTCTGAAAATATCACAGACTCTGGTAACACAACAGTACCCCATTGTTGGTGGCAGTCGTGAGTAACACACACCCCATTCACTTGGCTGCTCAGACACTAAGGGAGGTATTCTCTTCTTCATTCTGCTTCCCCTCCACTCAGCTGCTAAAATGACAAAAGGAGGCCAGCTGAACACAGTGGGCATTTTTATGCAGTAGAGAGCTAATGCCTTCACACGGTCTTAGGAAAACAGTAGTGCAGACACACTCAGCTGCTCCAGAGAGACCGAGCAATATGGAGATACAAGCTGGACTAAGAGATCAGCATCAACTCACATCAGCACTGTGTCTATGCTGCTTGCTGACCATGAAAAAAATGGAGCTGAAAACCTAGATAGATATTGCTGACAGTCTCTTCCTCAAATTTTATTTGGGTTAGGGCTCACAAGCAGTTTGAGTGGCTAGTCACCCCTAGTACTGGTATTTCAGGTATCAGCTGGGAAAAACGGGCTCAAGATTAAGCAAAACCTTGATCAAAGCAGTGGTGAGTTCTGGTGTAAGAAGGTCTAGCTGGTCTAACTGGTGGAAGCAGGGAGAACAGCTTTTCTGAAATGGGACTTGTGTACAGTATTTGTTTCAGAAACAAGGAGAATATACAACAATCACTGTGGCAGTAACAATGAAATACACCCTTTAATAACACCCTTAAGTGTTTTTAAAAAATATGGCCCACTGTAAATTAAAAGCAACATCCATAGTGCAACAGGTGTCAAAAATGAAGGATCTAGAATAAGAGTAGAAAAGATAAGGACAGTTAGCTCTGTGATGCCATTCACTATTCAGTGAATCCTAGAAAATCTGACAGCCTGGACAGTATGCATGCAGCTAATGAGAAAGCTGCAGTTCTTTTCAATACTGGTGTTTAACCCAGGATTGCACAGTGAAGAGAGAGGAAGCCACCAAAAGCATAAGAAGCTGGAAGTAGTGACAGTAACAGAGGACCCAAATCCCAAAGATATCTTCACCTCAAATAGTCTTTATGCAGGGCCACCACCTTCTTTGTGTGTTGTCAAGTGAAATTAGTGCTCCCCAGGTGTGTTAAGCAGCCTGATCATGGTAAATCAGCCTCCTGGAGCTCAGGTTCCCACAGGTCTAGATTGGGAAACTTTTGAAGTTATGTGGGATCCTGAGATTTCAGTTTTTAGGGAACCCTGCACTGCAAGTCTAATAGAATTAGAGATTTGCAAGGCCCATCAGCTGTCTGTTGCATCCTTAATTTTGCTTTTGAATCTTGGCATTAAAACTCAACCTGAATCCAGGTGAATGCATCTCAAATCTCAGTGTGAACATTGTAATGCAACATTGTGTGCCTTTCTGCACCTAAGCACAATACCAAACTATACCAGTTCTCAAAATGTATTTAACAAAATTGCACAAATGTGTTGCTATTGCAGAAAAGGTGGTACACATAAAACTTCAGACATGCTCACCTGGTGCTTTTCTGTCTTCAACATGGTAGGGCTTAGAGAAACCCTTCCTTAAATTATGTGATTCGACTGGATAACTGAATTTATGTGAAATAAACCCAGAACATATGGCCTGGACAAAAGGATGTTCACAGTGAACAATATCTAGCAGAAAGGCCACTTAAGTATCTCTTTATTACTCAGTGAAGTCAACTGGGTAATTATTATACTATAATTGCACTATTCACGTACAATATGTATGTGAGAACAAGAAATACTTTCTACAGAAGAACATTTGCTGCACTTCTTCAAAAAGTCAAAGCAGACTGTCTTACCAGGCGGTGTTCAAGTTTGAACTCAGAAGGGAAAGCAGGAAAAAGAAGGAAAAACAACAGCAATAACCTCCATCTTATACTTTAGGAAATACTTGTTTGGAAGAGTTGCATGAGAACATACAGAATTAATGTTTTTGGTTTCTTATCAGGCTGGACCAAGCTCAAACCAATGACCTCAAGGTTAAAAGTCCTACATGCATTTTCATGTTTCTAAACAATCTAACCCTTCCTGCTAATAAAATACCTTATTTGGAAGTCCATATGGCTGAATTACATACAGCTTGTAAAAACAACTAAGTCTAGATAAGGATGCTATGAGGTTATGCAGGCAAAAGATTTTAATTTTTTTTTTTAGCCTAACTAGAACTTAATGCTGTCACTGCCATAAAAGACAATTTAAAAGGTTTCTATAAATAGGTGAGCAAAAGAGGAGAATCTTCATCCTTTATTGGATGGATATTCTGGCTTGCTGGATGAGCTCAGATGATTGTGGTAAATGACATTAAATCCAGCTGGTAGTTGATCACAAATGGGTGAACTCCAGGGTTCAGTTCTAGGGCCTGTTTAATATGTTTATTGGTGATCTGAATGAGGGGATTGAGAGCACTTTCAGTAGGTTCACAAATGACACCAAGCTGGGTGGGAATGTTCATCTGCTGGAAAGCAGGAAGGCTCTGCAGAGGAATCTGAACAGGCTGGATTGAGGGGCCAAGGCCACTTGTACGGGGTTAAAAAAGGCCAAGTACCAGAACTTTCACTTGGGTCACAAATCCCTTGCAGAGCTACAGGCTCAGGGCAGAGTGGCAGGAAAGGTGTCTGGCAGAAAAGGACTTGGGAATGCCAGTTGACAGTAGCTGATCATCAGCTGGCAGTGTGCCCAGGAGGCCAAGAAGGCCAGTGGCATCCATGGCATCCTGGCCTGCCTCAGAAACTGAGTGACCAGCAGGACCAAGGCAGAGCATTTTGGGTGACCTCAGTGCCCATGGGCATGTCTGAGATCTGTGTGAGCAGGAATTGCTTTGCCAAGAGCACGTGGGTGCATATAAATGTATGTATGAGCCTGTGTGAGCAGAACTAGGCCAAATTCCCTCCTGGGGATGTGTAGTGGGCATAACTGGCAACAACCTTCTGGGTTGGCAGAAGGCTACAGGAGTGACTTGAATGGGAAAAGGCCGTGAACTATCCTGTGCCACCACAGCCAGCTCAACAATCAATCCAAGCTAAAACCTCAGCTGGTCAGAGGAACACACAGTGCCTCTGCTCTGACGAAAGGGAAAGGGAAAGGGAAAGGGACAGGGAAAGGGAAAGGGAAAGGGAAAGGGAAAGGGAAAGGGAAAGGGAAAGGGAAAGGGAAAGGGAAAGGGAAAGGGAAAGGAGCGGAGCTGCCAGATGCCCAAAGTGCATATAAGAAGACCCAAAAGGAGGCACAGGGGGGACGTGTGAAGATACAGGAGGAGGGACAGAGAAGGGGACATTGTGAAGGGCACAGGGGGAGATGCATTCAAAGAAGGCACTACTTGCCAGAGGACTGGAGCCCATGGATAAAACTGTGCCAGGGTGGACATGCCCATGAAGGACACTGCCCTCAGACAGTGGTCTGTGGAGGACCCCACACCAGGGCAGAGCAATTAGAGCAAGTAAATGTTTAGGAAAAACCTGGCCTGGGTCAGTTTTTGGTGTTTCATTGAAGTCCCAAGTGCGACCCAGACAGATGAGCAGTCTGTTCTCAGTAGGTGTAATTTAGGCAAGGAGTATAAAGAGGCAAGTTACAATTGTCCACAGTAAATCACAACTTACTCCGTCTGGATGAGTCCAAAAGGTTCAACTTCATCAACATCAAAGAATAAGTTCACCTCATAACAACTTAGGCATTTCAGAGATAGGCACTTTAAAACGGTTAAAAGATATATTGTCATTTATGACTCTTTTCCATGTAGCCACACAAAAAAGCCAGACTATTTTGTTATGTTAATTAGCTTGACAACTCAACTAGGTAAATTATGAAAGTAGTCTTTGCATCACATTCTGAATACCTGGATTCCTATAATAGAGTTGCTGATTAAAGCATATACTGTGTCTGAAAATTTCAATTTTTTCAGTTTAATGAAATTTTTGTTTTACTAATTCAGTTCTCTATGTTTGGCTGTAAACACTGCATATATTAGTATTGAATATAGTTTAAATCAAAACACTGTTTAATTACCTAAAGTTTTACTTTATTACAAAGAAAGGTAGTTAGTTCAATATATAGGAAAATGAATGTGTAATTACTATGATGTTACAAAGATGAATGAGTTGAGGGCATTACAATAATATTATGAGGACACATTCCAAAAGACACTAGTTGAAAGAACTTTGTGTCATTAACTTTATTGGGAGTCCTTCCAAGAGACTCAAGTTGAAAGAACTCATGCCATTAATATATTTGGGAGTCATTCCAAAAAACAGTAGTTGGAAAATGTTTTTGTAGGTTGATTTATTTGTTGGTTGAAGCAGTTAACACTTTTTGGTATTAGATGCTGGATTTTGACAGAAATTCATTCTACTACTGGCTTTTGTTAAGGGAGGTAGGATTTCCTAGACTAATGCTTGTTAAATGTTGAGGTTAACCACTTGAAATCAGGTAACTTAACTTTTGTCTTCTCCAAGCCACTTTAAATAATTTTTTTTATAGCATGAGCACAAACATTTATTTTCTTAATTCTTCACAGCTCAGCTTTTCTATATTCTCTCTGTCTTGTATTTATCACTGACATGTGTTGCTACTATTACTTTTTCATTTGAAGCATGCTTTTTCTGCCATAACAAATCATGTTCCTGCAGAGAAACTCTCAAAATTTTTAATTGACTGGTCAGTGCTTCTGTATTGATAAGAGGTTGAAATGCTTACTTGTTTTCTTCCACTTCATGACTGCCTGAAAAAAGGATATTCTCTGTAGTACATAGGCTGAATCCAGTACTGGGAAATTTTCTGCAGTCTCTTACATAATCAAGGAGATAGCTCGCATATTAAGCTGGATGATATGTCACAGCTTATTTTCCACCTTATTTTCATATCTATCATAGGATAGATACTCCTATCTCAGTTACTTTCTCAGGTAATTTTGGGACAGGACTTGTGTTTTCTGTCCTTTTGGAAGAGCACTGAATATGGAGGAGTCCTGGCCACTGCTTAATTCCAAATAGTGTCCTATTTTTGTAGCAATGGGGAGCAAAGTCTCCCACATATCTTTATTGTCATGTTGCTGTATCCCATGTTTCACATTCCAGTCTCAGTCTATTGATCTTCCTGGCCATATGCATGCCGTTTATCATCCAGTATTCCATGTGGGGTTGTGTTGGAAGGGCTGAAGCCTAAAGAGTTTACTTGTGAAAAAAAAAGTGCAAGCATGAACTGGAAAACAGTGAACGCCAGAGTTTTGTTCCTATATAAAACATAAAAATAAACCCTGGCAGATCTGGTTTCTTCAGCCTGTAGGCTTCATGGCCTTGTATGCCCTTCCTGATTCTCATGCTATACACCAAAACGACATGCCTCAACCTTGGCAACGTGCTACAATACATTCCTGTGTTAGATTGTGAGGCATTTGTCTTGTTTGTGTCCATTGCTGAACAAAATGGTGCCAAACAGCATTTAAAGATGTGGCAGCTGGAGCCAAGACGAGATCAGCACTCATGGTTTCACCACGTCAAATTCAGAAAACATCATCTGAAGCCAGCAAAAAGCTGGAATTTGAGGGAAGTTTCAGTATTTCCGAAATATGCACAACATCTTGGATAGAGAATTAGCTATGGAACATGCCTATGCCTCAGGCCACACCCTACACAGAGAGAGGTGCTAGAGTCCAAGAGACAGGTCTGTGTCCCAGCATCTCCAGACTGTGCAACATCCCACAGGATTAGCCTCCAGATGGTGGTAACCATGGGATTAACTGGACAAGCACATGGTCGTGACATTCATGAATCTCATTGATCATCAATGCTCTGCAGGATCAGGAAGTGATGCCTCTACTGATTCACACAGTTTTAGCTCTTAAAACAGGGAAATCTGAGGGAAAGTGTCTCTTTAGTGTCATATAGGCACAATAGGAAGGTGTACTTATTGCTTCAGGAAAGCCAAGAGCCCAAAACAGGGTGGACAGGAGAAGGGTCTTGCCTTACCTTCCCTCTGAGTCAGCTGAGTTAACTTTCTCCAAACTGCTGTGGGGTGGACAGCACCCCAGGGCCATTTCCTATCCATGAGAGAAAGGTTCTGATGATGCCATGTTGCTGCTGCAGGGCATGAATGAACTCCCCCCTAAGAACTTCTTATGTTCCCATTCCTAACTTCAAGTTTTGGAGGCGCTTTGAGCATCCCAAGTCTAAAATATAATGCTGCCAATGGATGTTGCCATCCCTCTCATCAACAACAAAGTCTGTGGCTGCCCTCCTGACAAAGTGAGACAAAGAGTTGTGTTACCATCAAAACAGCCTTGTCTGAGAGCATTGGACAAGAGGGGTCCATCTTGCCAAGGTCTGCTCATCCTCTGCTAGACATCTTTCCTCCAGAAAAGGGGTGTGAACGAACCTGAAATATTTTTCCGAGTCACAACACTGTCAATGAGAAATCAGGAGCCACACCAATGGACAAATTATTTAACAGGTCCAAATTAGAGGCTAAGTGCCTGTCTCTGTCATACAGAGAACTGGAGATATTTAAAACCCACGTGGACAAGATCCTGAGCAACATGATCTAAGGTGACACTGCTTCAAGCAGAGTGATATATCAAAGAAAATCAAGAGGTCTCTTGCAGCTTAAATTACTCTTTGATTCAGTGATGCTAGCATATATCTATGTTAGCATATCATTATAGTCATGTGTAGGAGAAAAACTAATCACCTAACTTAGAAGACCAATGTGCAGTCAAAATGAAATCATTGCTAGTGATTGTGATACTACAATATAAAACTTGCAAGTTCTTCAGAGGCTGAACATACCACCTCTCTCTGCCTCCACTATGTTGGTGAAAAATAGAATGCATATAATAAATAGCATGGAGTAATTTTCAAATTACTTTTTATGTACAGCATTTTTCTTTGCAGTAAATCATTCACTATACAAGACACAATATGACAAATAATATGTGTAATATGAGACCACAATTTTAAAATGACAGTCTACATCTTGGACTCAATTTCAAAGGAGAATGCAAT
Organism: Melospiza georgiana; assembly: GCF_028018845.1. Classification (NCBI taxonomy): domain Eukaryota; kingdom Metazoa; phylum Chordata; class Aves; order Passeriformes; family Passerellidae; genus Melospiza; species Melospiza georgiana. The sequence goes on from NC_080431.1 coordinate 40,673,820, forward strand.
TATCTGTAGACTTAAACATGAAACCCTGCTCTGTAGTCTGTCTTTCAAGACTAAATAGTGTAACAATGTGTATCTAAACACAAGAACACATATCAAAAAAACAACTTTGTCTCATCCAACACAGAGCAAAATTCTGCTTCCCTTTGTCATCACAGTCTCTGACTCTTCATTCTCTCCCTCAAAGTTTGATTTTTCAAATGCATTGATTTTGAAATTTAGTATGCATATACTGTGCAGACCTAATAGAAGCTCATACTGTGCCTTAAGAACCACTAAGAAACATTTGATTTACCACACTTGTATAAATATACAATCAGAGAAAATATCAGGACCACAAAACTTAGAGCATACACAAGTCAGACAAAGGGCAGAGGAAAGGATGAACATACAAGCACAGCAAACAACGTGGTAGTGGCAAATATTATCAATTAGCATTGCTATTAATATAGCAATTAGCATTTCTATTATAGTAATAGCAATTAGCATTGCTATTGTTTGCTTTATTTGTTGCTTAAATCTCTCCAATGGAGTTCTGAGAGGAATTAGATAGGTGGGAAAAAAAAAAGATAGGAGTAAGTCTGTAAGAGCAAATGGCAGATCTGCATGGACAACAGGCTACATGGAATTAAGACAGCAAAAATAAGCTTTTAAAGTCATCACAGTCTTCAGCTTCCACAGTTTGTGCATTGACTCTGTCAGCTTTACTGTTTGGCTGGCTCAGGTCTGCTGCTTCTTTTGTAGATTTTAAAACCTGTATGGTGAAGAAAGGAAACATTTAAGCTGTGTCCAATTTACCATCAGTGATGTAGTCCCAGATGTCCACATGATGGTCTGTTTAAGCAGAGTAACTTCTGCCCAGTCTTCATTCCCAGCTTTCACTGTAAGCCAGGAAAGCTGTGCCTCTCCATCACCCCAGTTGTAGATGCACTTCTAATCCTGATCATCTAGACATAGCCTTAGTGATTCCTAGTCCATACTTCTCAGTTTGGAAAGTTACACAGATTTACAGAAATCTTTAAGCATCACTTGCCTATGTAGAATATATAGCAAGGCTGAGTACTAGCTGAGGATAAAGCTTTTAAAAAATAACAAATGCAGTTAGCAGAGGGTGGTCTTACCAATACTGTAGGAGGGAATTTCAGACTCAGATGGAATTTTGGACATAAAAAGGAACATTTTTGCACTCCTGCTTTTATAAAACACCAAACAGGTTATTTAAGGACTGAAAAAAACTAAGAGACCCAGAAATGCTTTATATTGGCTCAGCTGAACAGAGATATTGAGCAAACTTTCAAGATGTGCTGTATATGCCAGAAGAATAAGCCAAGTCAAGCAAAAGAGCCCCTATTGGTGGCACAGGAAAAATTGTTTCCTTGGAGCAACATGGGCTTAGATTTGTTTAGATTGGCCAAGACAATAAATGCACTTTTTTTTCCTGGACTAAGTTTACTAAGAAGCTGTATTTTGTAAGTTTAGGTATAGACAAGTTACTGCTAGTATGCCCTTGGTCGTAATCCACGTAACTTTTGAAAAATTTACTACAAATAAATTAGAGGATATGACAACTAAATACAGGTTGTCACCTGTAGGCATTTGTTTTAGTAGATAGGGAGAATTCCAACACTTTTGCTGATTGTAGAAGTCAATGTCAGAGTTTTGTGGAAGTATAAATACAGCTTTACGCAATATGATCAATCACCTGACTCAAAGCACTGTTTATGCACATGATGGAAATTAGTGGGCAGAACAGTAAGGAGATGGAGGAGCACAAAGTCCAAGAAAAGTGCCTTATGCCATGCACTCTATTCATATGATGATGACCAAATTTCCCCAATTTCCCACCTTTTCCTACTTACACCGGGGCTAGACAGAGATGGACTACGATACTGCTGTTCCACATGCTTATGAAAATGACATCAGTAGACAGATGCTGCAGCCTCCAGTTTCAGGAGAGGATGCAAGAATCATCAAGTGCTTTTTCTTTTTTTTCTTTTCTAGTCATGCTTGGGTGGAAGTTACAGCAGATAAGACATCTAAACCCCAGGTTCTTAATACTATCTAAATAAACAACTTACATTTTCCAATTAGCAACAGTTATCATATTTCCAGAGAGAGCTGTCATCTCAGAGACTAGTCAAAAATACCTCAGCACATGAAAACCTGTTTATGTAGTATGTTCATTGCAAATATTTGGAAGCAAGCTCCATACACGTAGCTTAAGGATTAAGTGGTTTGGTCAGGATGTTGAGCAAAGAAGATCACACTCTGCATGCCTGGAACACCTCTTAGATTATGCCTCTTTGCTGGCACAGAGGAGAAAGTAAGGAAGCTGGAGGAAAGAACAAAAAGGTATGTTTTATGTTCATTTCTTGTTGTATAACCATCTAAAAATTCATACTAAACACAAAAATATTATGCGACTGCAACTCCAGTGAAAAGCCTCCTAATCCTTCATCCTAAACTGGGAGATATTTGGCCTTGACGCCTGGATGGTTCTACAGTGACTGAGATACAACCAAAAGTAAGGATCAAGTAACCAGAGCTCTGCAGTTCTTGAACTCAAACTAGAAGTTGTGCACTTCAGGGAAGAAGGCATACATTGCTTCTGATTATTTGCTTCCCCTCGTCCCCTTCCTCCTTCCCTCCTTTCTGCACTCTCTAGCACTGTTTAATTTATTAATTTGTTTGGTTCATCACAAATATCTGGAGAACTATTTTTCCAGACAAAATATGTTTATTTTCCAAAGTTTCCAGGTGAATATTCAAATCTCTTTTAGAAAAGAAACTTCTAGCAGCTTTTGTTTTGTTTTGCTGCTGTTAAGGCCTGAGAAAAAGACTTACTGTTGTTAGGTTTTAGCTTGGAAAATAAACTGTGATGTTTGAAATCTTACCTTTAAGGAGTTCATCTTGGAAAGTGCGTCACTGATCAAAAAGGGCATATGCATAATCACAAACCCGGAGGTTACCTGGTTTGCCTGTTGACCACAAACTGCACAACAAAGCATCCCACTTTGGCTGGCACCAGCATGCTCACCTTAAACTGGCCTAGGACTAACCTCCTAGAAACTTGTCTGGGAGATACCTGGTTGAAACAGTCCAAAAGAAAGACAGGGAATGAACTAGGAATTAAACTATGTAGACCATGTTTGGTGTAGTCCCTGAACTTCTTCCTCAGCTTTCTTCTTTTCAGCAGCAATAAGTCTCTCAACCAGGACAGAACAGAGGAGGTATCTCTGCTAACTGTTTGAGGATTGCTCCTCAGAAAGCTTTGGTTATTCCAAGATATTATGTGGTGTGGCTGTGCTATTATGTGGCTGTCACACCAGCCTTGCACCAGTTTACTCCTCTGCATGCAGAGTGTTGCACCATTCACAAGACATACAATAAAGTCACAGGGAATCTCCTGCAAATAGTTTCCAGAAGCTGACACATATATAAGAGTTCCTGAGTCTAGCTGTTAGCAGGGATGGTGCTGACAGATCTTTGGAAGGGCCTGATGATAAGGGATCTCAAGATGTCAGCCACCCTGCCCAGAGGTGGTTTGGAACCATCCCATTGCATTTCTTTCCAGATCCCCTTTCAGATGGATGGTTTGTTTATCCAGAAAATGTCTCTTTAAGAGTCACCCCTCTTTAAGAGTCTCTGTCTCTTCTGCCAAGGCAAGGAAGGGACTGAGCTGTCACCTCAAACCCTGTGCTATACTCATGCTCTTTAGCTTTAATGCAGATTTTAAAAATGTTCCAGCAACTATAGAACATCCAAAGGACTTCTAGCCTGTGACAAAGCATATTCCTGGACCAGAGCTGCTAGAGGCATTATGTTACATGAGTGGTCAGCTGTCAGTTTGTATCCAGTTATATTTTCTTTTGGACATGGGAACATAGCCATTTAAAAATAAAACCCAAACCACTCTACCGTGCTAGTCATATTTCTTACAGATGTTATTAACTGCCCTCTGTGACAGAAAAATAATTTTGCACATGTAAAAGTCTCTTACAAACATGATCTACAGATGAGTTTAAATAATTTTTTATCACTCCTTCAGGCATTACCTTTCTACAACATTTTAGCACATATGAGGTGTCATATGTTTCATTTAGCACATGTCATATGTGCTAGAATGTTGTAGAAAGGTAATGCCTGTTACATTGTGTCATATCACAGAATACCATATGATTAGCTGTAGAAACAAATTGATGTATGCTACTACATAACTTAATATAAACATCCTAAAATGTATAAACATGTACACCTTAAAACCTACCACATTAAATTCAAACAAATGAGAATGAAATGAGCATGAAAAAAGGGCTTATGAGCTAAATAAACCCCATGTCACTGTTACTTAGTTTTAACATAGTCTCATTTATCTAACTGGTGCTGAATCAATTACTTTCACACAAGGCAACTGTACACCGATTGGAAAAGCTCTCTTAATAAATAATTCCACTGCTCTCAACTAAAATCCCAACTTATGCCTACAAGTAGAAAAATTTGGCTTCTACAAGTCAGATCAAAACCCATTATAATCAGCAATCTATTTTTCTGAAAAATTTCTATTAAATTCTATACAATGTCTAGCTCTCCAGACTACTCTGAGAGTAGTAATTAAGTGTGCTTTGATTATAAGGGGAGCTTAGACATGAATTCATTTGCAAGCATTACATTCAAGCATCTACAGTCTGGTACTAAATTCCTCTCCTAAATAGTTTAAGTGGTGAAAACTTGAGATTATAGCTTGATTCAAAAGCTTAACTAGAACAGGGCATCAGGCTGGGCCTCCTGCCTTCTATCAGGGAAGAGCACAGGCCTCCCACAAATTCTGGTACTTTATCTATCAGTCTCATGTGTATGGCTCAAGGTACCTTGTGGAGCAGGCAAGTGTGTTTAGAAAACTGAATTGGCTCCCACATTTCAGTTTCTAGATATCATGAACAAATGCCTGCTTCTCTCTATTGAGTATAAAGAAAGAATATTAGCAGTAGCTGGAGAATGAATTCTTCCCATTTGAAAAATCCTGAAGTTCAGTATATAAAGTTCAGCCCAGTCTTTGTGCATATCCAGAGACAGATAAACTATCTTAAAAATGCATTGAGGATATCATCTTGAAGAGAAAACAAGGAAATTAACAATGTCATTTCTTATCTGTGGCTCACCTTGGAGAGAAAAAACTCCTTTTAATACCAAGCTTACAGTTTCCAGCTAAATTTCAGTGCTTCCATGTGTCAGTAGTGATTGATTACCAACTCACAAAAGCTCCTGTAGTGCTGTTTACCCTTCATCTTTTCCTCAGCCTTACAGCATGACTGGTGCAGGTTCTCTCCAGGTATAATCTCACCCCGAAGAACCTGGTCTTGGGCCAGGGCAAGATGGAACCTGCAGCTTCCAAAGCTCGAATCTATCAATAAAGATTATGTGTTTCAGAAGGAAATTCATTTTCTGGGAAATTAATGTTAGGACACACCCAAAAACTCCACAACAAACAGCAAGATGTGTCATAAGAAATTTCATGTAAAGGAATCGTTCTTACTAAGATGGGTTTTGTGATGTGTTATATCAGAAAGGAAAGGTAAACAAGGATGGGGAAATTATGTATGTTGGTATACACTGAAAGAACCTCTAAGCTTCTTCACCTTCATGGAAAAACACTATGAAAACCAAAGTAAATGGATGGGAAAATTGGGGGTTACACAGTAAAGATCACAGTTTTATTTAAAAAATCAGAGCAAATACCACTCTTCCAGTGGATAATTAACATGTTGTTTTAATCCTCAGGAAAGACAGTATTAGACCTTTCTTTTGCATCTTGACACCTTTTCCAGGCTAAGTTTTTTTTTAATTTCCTTTACCTAAGTGCCAAGAGTTTCCATTATCTATAGCCAGTCTCCCCAGTCTCCTAGAGAAGAGCTAAAATTTCAGCACCATCTTTGCTCTAAAAATCACAGTCCTCATTCTTTCCTACCATTCAGAAAAATCTACTGTTTTTAATTACTCCCAGTCAAATCTCAAGGGCCATTCTCCCACCTTGGAGCTATATTTGGACAGATAATTTGTTTTGATTTTACTTCTCCGCTTCCTAAAAAATTATTGTGTGATCCTCAGAGTCTTTGGCTTTTTCCTCTGCAGCAACATTATAGATAATGCAGAGTATTCTGCAAGCTGTCTCTTTCTCAAATCCTACCTGCTATTGGCTGCATTGAATTCTCTGAGTTTTCAAAGCATATGATAACTGCTACACATTCCATTTCCCCTTCTGGCCATCCTGTGTCTGCATTAGATCCAGCACTTTTTCAGAAGTCATCATTTAACATAAAATCTGAATGTACTACAATAGAGCCACGATTAATTCCCTGTAATTATTAATATTTTAGTGAGGAACTGAGACAAAAGAGCAAATATCTGATGCTGCAGTCAATGGAGAGAAGTAAGCATTGCAGAAAGACTGAATTACCTTCCTGCTAAGTACTTCCCTCTATTGACCAAATAGGAAATGAAATTGATATTTAAGATACAGTAGTTAGATCCCTGATTTTCATGAGAACACTTTCAAGAAAAAACGATAGAAATTATACTTCTAATATAAAGTAAAATTGTGAAGTTAAAGCCAGGAGTCTCTTGTGGATGTACCTCTACCTATTTTGCATATAATACAGTAAAAAAATATTAATGTACAGCTATCAGGCTGAGGTACCTAGCTTGATTACTGTCAAGCCTTGAATTTCAAGGTAACATCTTAAAATCCTTGAAAAAGCTCCCTCTAGTAAATACCAGAATATTAAACAGTGTAATTTCCTAGTATATTACTAACTTCAATACAAAATTTACACCTCTTTATTGTTGTGGCTCTCCCCCAACAAAATCAAAATTCTGAAATAGGTAATAGCTTTTTTTTAGTGGAATCTAGTAAAAAGAAAACTCAGTTTCCAGAAAACTTTTTTTCTTTTGTTTTTTTGTAATAAAGAAAAAAGGAACCTGATTTTCTTCTCAGTTATCTGGTAAGAGACTACTGCTTCTTGTATGTAGCTGTTACTTTGCAAAGCCACAACACATCAGCATGAGATGATTTATTCAACATTTACATCTGTTTAGGAATGCACTAAATATGAATGACTCCAACTACCAGGGAAAAAAGTGGTTCCTATAACTCCAGGAATCAGAAGTAAACAATTTGTGAGCAGAAACCACAGAGAAGCATACTTGTGTAGGGGATGAGAACAGGTGTAAGTGATGACAAATTGACATTTAAAGATAAGAAACATAATAGAGAGAAGGTAAGAAAGTGATGAGATAAAAAAAACTCAGGAGAAATGTCTTATTCCTACATAATTAGTGTGATGGGTGCCTCCCCTGTTGCCCATCAGCACCTTATTTCTGCACAAACTCCAGTGGTTACTGGAGCAGTTACTGTTCATCATATTTGCTTTAATGTCTAGAGTAACTTAGCAATCAGAATGCTTCAGACAAAAAAAACCCAAACTTGTTTACTATGCAAGTGGTACAAACATTGTATGTGAGTACCTGCACAAAGAAGAAAGTTCATTTCTAGCACCATTTAAGTATTTCTGAAATTTCTCATGGGCACATATCATATGACAACAAATCACTTATTTTAAATGTGCAAACACACCCTCACAAGCTGTCACTGAGAAGAGAAGCAGCGTTTGGAAGAAATGAATCTTGGTTTTGACAATGAAAGAGTCTTTTAATTCATTCAGTATCAATCCTAACGTTCCACTGGCAGGAATCTTGAAAGCATGGGCAACACTCTTTGCATCCCAGAGGCTCTAGGACATGACAGGGATGTGTTAGACTGGGGAAAGGATTCCTCTCATCACAGAGTGTGATCTAGTTCTTAGATCCTCTCTGGTCCTCTCAGCTTTAATGAAGAGGCTCTGACACTTCCATGGAGAAGCCGACCTGAATAAATGTCTTGGTGAAGGAAAAATTGCTCCAAAGAGAATCTTATCTTTCTCTGTTGAATATGGGGAAATCCTGTATGGGACAGCTTGAAGGAAATACCTAACTTTGGGATGACTCAATTTTATTTAATACCTCCTTTCAGAAATTATATTTTTTGCTATATATATTTAAATTTCAGGAACAAAGAAGAACAGATGACAGAGCAACATCGAAACACCTGCAATGGCACTGAAGGAGGGGGCAAGGCAGTGGGCCCAGCAGGAGCAAATGGTGTGTACAACAGGGTTGTTCTCTATCAGTTGCCCCATTTGGCAGTTTTTATCTCCACTTAGATTAATAAATCAAATAACAAAACCGCCTTTCTTGTTTTATTACTTGTTTGTACTGTTTTATGCGTTTACTGGTGCTGAACTGTGAATACATGAAAGCAACGAAAAAGCAGGCATATACAGTGGGCAAACACACAAATCAAACAAAAGAGAAAGGCCCCTTTTGTATTCGAAGCAGCAAATTTCATTTTCAGGCAGCCAGATCAGCTGCTGGAAGCTCTGTCTCATACTGACTGGAGAGATTGTGCCCTTGTGCCATTCAGATGTTACTGCTGGCAACTGCTAACGCGGGTTTGCATTTCCACCAGCAAGCTGATCATATTGACAGATTTAGGTCAAAGCACTGAGGAAGCAATTCACACCTGGTCTGAAGATCTGGACAGGCCAATATATACTGATGAAAACCTTCACTGTATTTAGACTTAGAGTCTAGTTTTTTCAGTGCTGCTGCAGTTTGCTCACTATATTAGCAGTCATGTACAGACAAGCTAACTTCTAAAAGCTGGAAGGGTATTCCTTCCTGCACTTTGTGTTTTAAAACTGGCCAATTGCCTTTGTTCGCTTTGGAGTTTCTTTTGTATAATTTAGCTACTGTTTCATGCAAAAACCTTAAAACTAATGAAAACAAATAGTACCCAAGAAACCTTAGAAGACGTGGAAGCAATGATAATAAGCACCAAGTTATCTCCACCAATGAATTTCCTCTCTTCCTGTTCTTCTCATGCACTCTAGGCTATTCACATTCAATAGTAATGTATATAGAAAGCATTGCAAATGCTGAATACATGGCTTGTGTTAAACCAAAAATCATCATCATTATGTTATAGGAGACCTACGAGTCCTGATCTTGTTTCTATTACAGTCACAAGACACAGATCTCTTAGTGAGTTCCCTTGTCCAAAGCCTCTGTCCAGAACAGGTACAGCTGCTCAAGCATTTTGAACAGTGCCCACTGTGAGCAGGCAGCAGGCCATCCAAAAGGCATCCCAGACACCAATGGGCACTTTATTGTAAAGTACTTTCTTCTTCACTTCCAACGAAACTTGAAAGAACCGAGATGTGTGAGCGCTGTGTTAGGTCTTCCTTAGAGGATCCTTGCTCAGCAAACTGAGCAGCTGTGTTTTGCCCTAGCTGAGTTTCCCAGGTGGCCTTTTCAGTGCAACCCTACCTAGAGAGAGCTTTCCAATGCCACGACTCAGCAGAATAAAAAAGGACATTGCTGTGGCTAGACCATTGCCCCAAAATTAGGCACACAAGCAATCCATTGAAATCAGAGTAGCTCCTTTGATTTTGTGGGCTGAATACATTCAGATTAGACCTGAGGCATAAAAGTCAAAAATATTTCCACAACAATTTACCATTGTTTCAGAGATTTTCAAGGGCAGTGAGACCAAATAAAACTCTTAATAAGCCAGTGCAAATAATGACTTTTTAATTTTAAGAACTTTTTCCAGCTGACAGTGTTGTCTTTCTTGATCAACAAGCAACACACCCATCCATACCTGAATTCAGGATTGCACCTGAATAGAGATTTCCTTAACTTGAAATCCAGTAGTCTGTACAGAGGAATGCTTGTCAGGAAGAGACATAAGCAGAAGCAGCATGAACACAGGGATACAATTATTTAATGTTCAGGAGAGATGCCATGGAAAGAGAGACAGTGGAAGAGCCCCACTGCATGGGATAGAAATGTTGACAGAATTTGGGAAAGAGGAACACAGACATGACACAGGCACCTGCAGTCCTTCTGCCTGCACTGTGCTACAACTTCCCTCCAGCCTTGGAAGAACAGTGCTCAGCTGTTCCAAATCTAAGTCACTTGCACAAGACAAGAGGGAAGAAAAGCAGGATTAAGAAGAAAAGAGAAATCCGTAAGTCATTTTCTCAGTAAAACTCTTTCTTAAAGAAATGGAAGAGAGTGCACTGAATGTGCTAGTGTACTGTTCTGCAGTAAAGCAAAAATGTAAGGATGCAAGGGAATTTGTATAAAAACAATTCTAGAGTAAATGAAAAATTCTTTTCATAGACAATAAGTGGGGAAATATAGATAGACAATAAGTGGGGAAAATATATTTGAAATTAAAAAGAAAATTAGTTCCCTTCAATATAGTAAAGAAAAAACTTCCAAAATAATGAGTAAGCAAGAGGGCAGACAAGCTTTATTAAAATTTAAACAAAAATGAGAAACCAAAGCAAGTCTTTTCTTTTTTTTTTTAATAAGAGTGCTTCTTGAGCTGGAATTGAGGAACCACACACCAGAGTGTTTCTGATTTTTGAGTGTGCCTTAGTGGCACACAGTATTGAGAATCATTCCTTAGGTGCCTTAAAATCCATGTATGCTTTGGCTGTTACTGCTCAGGACTGTGTTTCATTAGAGCCACTTGGGTATCATTTGGGTATCCATAATTGTGGGTCAATACAGTTCATTCTGCTCAGATGTTTGACGAGATACTCCCTGTCCTAAAAGAAATGCGACCAATTCACCAAGTATGAAAGATCTGCAGACATGCATTGAGGCAAATTTCACCATCTGCAAAATCACTGAGGTAATGGGAATACCACAGCCCTACAAACCCTATAGTTTTTATTTTCCCTGCATCAGGAATTTACCTGTTCAGAGGGGAAGGAGATATATATTTTACATGTTAGGTGGTAAAAAAAAAATAAATCCTATTATCACAGAATAAAAGCTTTCAAACTTGAGAATTCTTACTCTCCCTCCTGTCCTCTGGGCAGAAAAGATGCAGTGCAGTTTACCAGTGCTCTGGGGGTGTGTCACTCACAAAACTTTAAAAGTTCCTGTTTATTCTGAGTAGACATTTGAGATCCTGGGACACAGATCATAAAACTAGGCCTTTTTTCTTTTATACTTTGCCAGCAGCAGACTGTTCACTCTTCTGTGGTAGCATACATACATATGTAACAGCTTTTGGATCATCTGAACTAAGCCACATAAATGCAAGCTATAAGGAAGGTAGTGAAACTTGAGATTCATGTGTAGCTTGTCAGACTGGGAATTATGACAGCCATCTACCTTAAGAGTGAGACTATAAAGATCTCTTATGAGGAAATCCATTCTAATTAAATCATCCACAGAGAGCTTTTCATATTTTTTTAAATACTATTACCCTGCAGCACTAGCAGTCCTAGTTCTAGTAAAAAAAAGTCAAAAAAACCCAAACAAAAACAAAACAAACAACAAAGCTGTGCAGTATTACTGAGTCATATGTTAGTGTGACAACTCCTGTTTATCTTAACTTTCTGCAGCTTTAAACATGAAATCTAAGAGGGAGGAAGCAGGAAGACAATTTAGTGGTCAAGAATAGCTGGTGTGAAAGGAAGGGAGGGAGCTTTCCCCTTGGGCTGTGAAAAGATAACATGCTAAGTCTTGCTGTTTCTTCCAAAATCCATTTAAAATTGAGTATGGTGATTTACTGAATATACAGGTTCTGATACTTATTAGAAATAATTTATGCATATTTTTTTTTTTTTTTCAGAAATACAATAATCTGCTTTTGGTCCAAAATATTTTTTTAGAAAGAAATAGGTTCCATAAAATGAACAAGAAGATTTTAGGTGACCTTGTGTGTGCATATTATTTTGTGGTGTTTCTTAAAAACATAAACTGGCTTGGGCTGGAAGGGACCTCAAAGATCATCTATTTCCCACCCCTTTTCCATGGGCAGAGACACCTTCCATTAGAACAGATTGCTCACAACCCCATCCAACCTTGTCTTTTTTCCTTTATTTTCTATAATGATTTTGAAATCTAATTTCTATAGCTTACAACGGGAGAAAAACAAAACAAAACAAAAAACAAACAAACAAACAAAAAAAAAACCCCACAAACACAAACAAAAAAACCCAAACAAAAAACCCCCAAAATGAAAAAACCCTGGTAAGTTCAAGCAAGTTCTTGTCATTCAAGTTAAAAAAAGTTTTGTTTCCAGTTCTGGGTTTTAAAATGGTTTTAGAATGTCTCTTTTGAGGCACTTAAATTTCCTTCAGGGAAGGAGGAAGATATTCCAGTATTTTAGACAGCTGTGCAAATGTCCCCATTTAGGGGTTTCTGCATTCAGCCATTGTAACGAGGAGGAGCAAAACTGACTCAGCAGTGCTGCCTTGTACACTCACAGGGATGGATTTTCTCCTCACTCACAGGGAGTTTCTCTCCCAAAAACGAGCAACAAATATGGTACAAAGTAAAGCTCTGGACAGCAACAAACAAGGGGTTCTACAGCTCTTCACATGCCTGCCTGATTTTGAGGAGCTAGCCTGTATAAATCTGCAATCTTGCCACCAAGTGGAATGGAGATTTAGAGCCGTGCATATTCACAAACTCAGAAGCCACAGGAGCTGCTGCCCATAGCATCCCTTCTTCCACTGTGATAATTCAGTTACACTGTTGTAGCACTTCCACTCCATAATTCATTTCCATACCTTAAAATGAAGCTATCTGATTAAGCAAACTGCTATCTGTAAAAGAAAATTTGAGAACTATAGAAAAAAGCTCAATTATTTTTAGTGATGAGAAAGCCAGAGATGCAAGAGACAACTGAACATATCTTAAACATAGGTTTTTTATTTACATAGAGGCTCTCAGGTGGACACTGTGACTGTCTGGTGGTGACTCTGATGTGAATGCTGCTTTTCCAGAAGGCAGAGCACTTGGCACAAACCCAAAAGTCATGAGACTTGCATGAGACACAGACATTACCATCTGTACCTTCGACCTCTTTTGTAAAATGCTAAGAACTGCCACTGTTCTCCCTTGAATGGCTTCTAAAAAGCCTAACTAATCACTGTTAATAAAGTACACTGAGGCTTTCTCACAGCACAGTATTTGATTCCCTGGGACAGAAGAAAATGGGACAAAAGAATAAAAAGAGCTATCAATGCAGAGTTCCAATTCCATCTTAGAAAATGAAATTTTCTTTTAGGAGTACTAAGACACACAGAATGAGATCTTCAGAATGGCAGCTTTATTGAAGCCTGCTGAACTTATTGGATGTAGCTCAGTAAAATATATGGACCTGTGTTTTTAAAAAGTAGCATTTTAAAAATGTTTGAGAACTGGAAATGATTGCATGAGTGCTTTGGCTCTTCAGATTCAGAAGAGCCCATACAGAGTTTGCAATTAAGTTTATTATATGTACATTGCAATTAATGTTAGGCACCTATTTTCATGCTTTCTTGAATAGGAGCAATACCAGTGTTGTTTAAGAGCTTTCTCAGTCAGTTTCTTCTAGCTGCAGTTATTAAAACAATCAGATAGATAGGGCTGTTTCTGAACCTTCAATACAGAACTCCATGTCCCCTGTGTGTAGTGAAACAATATCTATTTAATGTTCATTTCACAGAATACAAGCTCTCTAAACTATTTTTCCTGTATGTTCACAGTGTTCATTTCCCTGGTATCTGGAGAGGTTAAAGAGCCTTGCTCATCTACAGCAAAAGCAATAATGTTTCTGCCAATACCTGGAATGAAAGCTGAAACAGCACTCAAAATACATCTTGAATAAATGTTCAAAAACATATCCTTAGGGTAGTTTCCCTTGTTACTGGCAAATCCAGTTTGCGTGTGTCTGATAAAATGGTTTGAACTAGGGAAGTTTAATACTGCAAAGAATGTTTGATGATGTTAGGACATGCCACATGACAAGCTCAGAGCAACTCACGATTCTCCTGGTGCTTCTAAAAAAAAAATCCATTAGATGTGTTAAGCTGGACATTCACTTTCTTCATCTTTCTAGCATTTTACAGTTAATTCCTAAAGTTTTACCCCCTACTATTTTTTGGTAAGCCTGAGAATTTGTAGTAACTTGTCTTTGTTGCAGCACATGACATGAAACTTCCTGAACTATTTTTCCTAAATGATCAAAACGATAGTCAATGACTTTTACATTACTCAAGTGAGAAACAAGGCACATATTTTTGCCAGTGAGGAGGACAATTAGCAAAAGAAAACTTTAAGAGGGAAAAATTCTTGTCTTTTTCTCTCTCCTGAGCACTTCAAATCATCACTAGGTAACTTCCCAGAGATTCAGGTAAATACGGAGGTCAGTGGCGAGATAAGAGGATAAACTTGTAGAGAATAGGAAAGATTTTAATCAACATAGAGTCATAAAAGCAAAGCATACTAAGACGAGCCAAATGGGGAAAAAAAAAAAAAAGGCAAGAGTAGTACTGCATTAAATAAGCTTAAACCTTTTATTGAATTCTAACAATCGAATTGGAGGACTTTACTGGGCAGAGATGCTCTTCCACAACCACCTTTGTAACTGCCACCTCAGCAATGTTTTATGTTCACCCCACTATGTAAAGTTCCACCCACAAGTGAGGAGAGCAAGCCAGTTATGAAAGAAACCCCAGACACCAGAGGCTCTAGGATGGTGGGAAATATGGATCCAGTTTCTATTTATTTAATCAAATAGGGGCCCCTAGAAACTGAGGAATTATATTGCACAATACTATTTTCAGTGGCAACTTTAATTCCATTTTCTTCTACTTGTGAAATTTCTACTTTTCAGAAACAAGAAGTTTCCCAATATCCTATCAGTGCTTGTGGTGGTGTCAGAACCATGGAGAACAAAAAAGAAAACTTTTCAGTTCTCTATTGGTTTTTAGCCATTGAAATATTCAACTAGTATTTTGGCTGACACAGAGCTCTGGTCAAAAGAGAGAACTGGGATCATGCTAGAAACAAACCAGTGCTCAGCAACAGCTTGACTGCATTAGGCTTGATTTGGTGGTGACTCCGCACCATTTTAGGTTGCAAAATGTTCCTTGATTTCTTCCAGGACATACAAACTGCAAATATTTTTTTTCTGGAAAGTTTTCAAAACCAATGCACATTGAAAGCCTCTGAAAACTGAGCACAACCTTTTTAAAGGGGTACTCCATAAAGGTATTTGCAAAGTATTTGTGGATGGATACATTTGCCTTTGGCTATTATGTTCCAATTTGCATCTGCAGAGCAATAAAAAAAAAAGTGTGTTTGTTTGGCTTATGGCTTTAAGTATAGCAACTAAACACTGAGGCAATTAATAATCATATTACTAGGATTTTAAGACTGCTAATTTCCCCCACCATGATCTCCCCTCTTCTGGCCACATTTTGAAATAATAACTGTTGTAAGCCATGGCCACGAATAAAACCCAAAGGGGCAGAAACCACAGGTTCTGTCTGCTGATACTAGTTACTACCACTTGCACAGAGGTTTGCAATGTTGAGTACATCTAACAGCTGCAGCCTCTTCCAGAAAAAAGCAGTGAAAAAGGCTCTATTACAACAGATGCTTTTCAGATTCTCCTGCTGAACACAGTCCTTTCTGTGATAATATACACAGCTTGCATCTACATCTTGTACCTACAATTGCCATGACTGCTTTGCAGAAACCTCTTTGGGGATTTTCCAAGCTTTTTTTTTTTTTAAAGAAATAGAACAAATAAAAGGAACTGTAGGCATTTAAACTGCATAGTAATTCCTGTATTTAAGACTTGTTTAATCTACAGAAATAGTTGCAGGAGAAAAGCAACAAATCAAACCAAACCCAACCAACACAGTGTTTTCTTTCCCTTAACTATTAGCATTCAAAGTTATGCAGAGTTATTCTCTCTCTCTGGCCTGAAGTTTCCAGTAGTCTTTTCTGTCCAGTTTAAGAGGAGAGGTTGAGGGAACTTAATGGCAGTGGCACTCCTTTGGAACCTATAAAATAGGTCTACCACTTCTTCAGGAAACCTTACAACCACTGATGGCTGCATAGAGGGCTGTTGTCTTGGAGAATCTTTTTTAAGGCTGGTAGTTCTTTTCAGGTCTCACAAGGCACATCTTTACTGCTAAATATGAGACAGAATTTGGGTTAAGCAGCAGGCCCACATATAATGCACAATATTTAAATGTTAGTTCACACTCCGGTTCCTTTTCAGGCTGGTTCAGGTGACTCTCTCCATGATAAATTTAGTTCCAGAAGAAGCCTCAGCTGTGCAGCCATGAGCCAGTTTGTGCCATTCGGCTTTGAGGCCGGGGGTTGGCTCATGGCCCCTTTTTAATTAGCAGCATAAACGTCTCTTCAAAGAACATATGTGGGTGTCAACCCTCATTAGAGGATTTGTGGTTGTGAATCCCAAGTGAGCAGAGTCATCTCTGCTGAAGACTTAATTCAAGCACCTGCAGTCTGGAAAAAAGGAAGGATTTAATTAGAATTTCTTATTAGTTAACCCTAATGGGAGCACTCCTCTGAGGTGTTTTGTTTCCCTCAGCAATTAGGATGCTTCCTAACTTTATTTAGTACTTTGGATTGCCAACTAGGACAGGAATGCCAAAGGTAGACATCACATTTTGTACCATGTAGGAAACCCACCTCCACAATCAGATCCACCCCTACACTTCTCCACAAAGAATTATTCTTTTGCAGTTTTTCACCAGACTTAGACTTAATCTCTGCTCATTCAGCCTCTGCTGATGCAAATTCAAATGAAGAACAGAAGCTTCCTTGTTGGAACTGCTCAGGAGTGGTCAAAAGCCCAGGCAGGACAGAACTTCACACACTAGGGAAAAAAAAGGGTGTCGCAAGATTTTATAACATCAAATAATAGAACCATGTTATTTTTCCTCTGCTGGTTTTCAACCATCATAGATGCTATCACTCCTGCTCTTCCTTTCTCCTTTAAGGGGTCAACATCAGGGATAACCACAGTCGTGTGGTCACTGGCTCAGAGTCCTTGATCTCAGAACTAATACTTCAAGCCCAGCTCCTGTGGCAAATCCAAAAAAGAGGATGCCAAAGAAAGTTGCCAGAGACCTTTCCCTTTCAAGTACAAACAATCTAAACCATATCTGATTTGTTCTATAAAAGTACACAGGGTTTGTTTTTTTTAGTATTATATTTCTTTTTTTCCTTGCTTTTCAGACTTTTAAACTCTTCAAGGCAGGAACCTGTTCTTGACTTGATCCAGTTTTACCTCCTGACCAACAACATGTGCACAGCAGCTGAATGGCTCCAGTTCTGAACTAACACTGACTGCCCTGAGTATGAGAAAACAGAATGGTATTTGTATTTAGACATTTCAATACACAAAACACCAAAGTGTTTGGATTGTGATGGAAAGGCCAGTGGATGCATAATTAATATATACTATCAGAACACCACGTGTTCTAGCCCAGATGCTCTGGTTCACATTTGTGAACCACCCCAATATAATGTAATATAATAACAAATACAGATGAGCTGCAATTATCTCAGTTTTCTACCATCCTCTCTCCTTCTTCTCCTCAGTTTTGACAGCTGGATTAGTAGCTGGCACCTGTAATAGTGGAAACAAGAGAACACTAATATTTCCTCCATTTTCTGCTACTTGAATTCAGGTCGTACCTCTCTCATCTTGTCACTCCAACATCCCAGGAAAATCCACTATCCTTCAGGGTAAGAATCAGTACGTGTGAGATTAAGGATGGGTAGCATTCATGAGTGCTTTTCATGTCTCTGGAGATTTTTTTAAACCAGCTCTCTGTTTACAGCTCAAAGGATACAGCATAGGGACAATTAAGTGGCTCCCTATTGTGGCATTTCAACTGTTGCACAAGACAGATCAGTACCTCCTATGGAAGTCTCCTTGTCTTCAAACAAGTGCTGTTTCCTTCCATTACCTTTATTTCTGATTCTCCTTCTCCCCTTTCCTTTCACTTGTAGTTGTCTTATTTTTTGCATTATATGAAAATATGAACCTTCATCAGCACACAGAACAAATCCCAAAACCCAACAAGCTGTGCATAATTACTTCCTTATGGATTCCTAAACTTGCTAGCCAGATTTTGCTCATTGACTAAATGCATTGATAAGACAAAATAATCCCATTTACACAGCATATATCTACAAGATACATGAATCTACAAGAATTTATTTTCAAATTTGAATTATGACGTTCTGTTATTCTGCTGCTCTTCTTCACTGCTACCTGTGTTCAATAGAGTAAAAAAAATATTTGCTTCACTGTAGTTCCCATAAAACCTAAACAACTCTATGTGTACATGGTAAGTTTGCTAAAACAAGAAGTATAAGGAGAAACTCTATTATGAAAGAACATAAAAATGATCAGCCTTAGAGAAAATGTATAGAAAAGAGAATCCAGGCTTTCTGATTTTCAGTTATTGAAATGACTGTTCCTGTTTTGGAATCGGTTCTGCAATTCACTTGCAGCTGGAAGAGCTTTATTCACATGACAAGGTGCACAGAGCTTAGGCAATGCCCTCACTTAGACTGCCAGCTGCTTTGGACAAGGCTTTTTGGCTTTATTCCATGAAATCCAAGTTGCTTGCAGCCCTCAGACACTACCAGAGCACAAACATTTAATCCCATTACTCAAGTGTGAGCATGTTAGGCAGGTTTTCTGGTACTACTGAGGTTTCAAGAAAATGCATTCATTTCTACTGCTTTGTGATTCTATCCTCAGGCTAGCACATGCCATGAGACAGATTTTCCCATATCTCTTTTTCTACCCAGAGGAAAGGGGAAAAAAAACCCCAAACTATTTCACAACAAACTTAACCGCTCTGTGGAACTAAGGAAAAGTTTCAAAACAGAGGGCAAAGCCGCCGCTTACTGCTTCACAAAGGATTAAAGGAATATACAGGAGATGTACTTTGTAAGTTCTCTTCAAGGAGATGGCCTGCTTTTATGTAAACTGCCTTTCATCTTATCATATATTGTTCACACGGAGGATATAAAGTAGACAGGATATCAAGGGAGGCTATGAAATGATGCAGCAGGAAACAAGGCTCTTTTCAGCAGCTTATGTTCCAAAACACTGCTGAAACACTCCAAGATTTCCACATCTCCCTATCTTTCTTGGAAATATGCTTGTGCTTATGTAAACCCCACAGACACCTGTGATTTGTATTTTGAAGCAGGACATCAGTTTCTGGAGCAAACTGTTGGTTTAATCTATATGGAAAGAGTAAGTCTACTCTTGGGAATGATGTTGAGGCCTTCCATGATGGAGCCCTCCATTATGTTAATGTCCTTAAGGGTAGCTTTTGCTCTGCTACATCATAAAGTCAACATGGATTGTTATGAATACCTGATACTTTTCAATCAATATTGGCATTTACACTCAATTCCGTATAGAGACGTGTGCCAGGGAAAATGATCATCCCAATTGTCTGGAATAGCTTGCCAAATAAATAGCACATTTCTTCCTGTTTCCTTTGGAAAACAGATCACTGACAATGCAAAACAATCTAAACCACTACTTCTAACAGAATGCTCTGTCAGTGACTTTGGAATTCCACAGAAGTAAAAAATATCCCTGCCCAGACGCTGAATTTTATTCCAAGCCATTCTCACTCAATGCCATTGTATAAACTGCTTTCTGAGTAAACTTTTAAGATACTGACCTGTGAAAATACTGTAATGAAACTTCATTTTAAATGGGACATTAGTAAGACAATACCAGCAAGATCATTTTTTCCCAGTGTCTAATTTCAGAGGTGCTAGAGCTCTTACCACTTGAACTAGATGCAGCTGGGGCTGCAAGTACTCAGTGCTTCAGAAAAGCATGCCCATGTTGTCAGACTGTGCATAATTACATTTGGCTCCTCATCAAAGAGAATCACTCAGTTCACACACAAACCACAGGGCTGGATAACAAAGCCACAGATTTGTTATCAGCTACCAGCTACCAGGCTGATAGTACTGAACATGGTGAGGCAGATGCATGGTCTCCCTCCACCCCACCCACCCAACCCCAGAGCTCCTCCTGCACGGGACGAGCCAAAGCAATAAGATGCCTTCAGAAGCAAGATAAGCTCCACTAACACGCACACAGCTTCTGGATCAGACTGCACTTATCAGTGAGATGAGAGCATAATTAAAGGAGTTGAGCCCAGCTGCACCAACCCAAGTAGCTTCATCTGTAAATTAAGTGGGATGGGACCCATTTTATATCATCAATGCTGCTTCTCATTGATTGGAAGGATCAGGTGCTAGAAGTGTTCCTTTTTATGAGGCAGAAGTAGGTTGCTTAATGTGAATTGAGATCCGGTGAAGAGTGAGCCATTGATAAAGCTATACACGTTTGTCTGATGCTTTTTTCCTTCTTTCATATACAGAAAAATTCTTTCCATTGAATATGTATTACCTACTCAGACCTGCATAATTTACTGCAGTCAGTGACTGCCTAGAAAAACACTGATTTAATCAAAACACATTTTTATGATTTTCTTTGGCTTAAAAAAATATCAGTTTTTTTAAATATTTTTTCTTCTGAGTTCCTGAACTTTCCTTTCAATTATTTACATTTTAAAGGAACTGAATGGGATATTGGCAACATTATGTAAAGAAACTGTATTATACCCTGATGCTAGCTATTGGAATATTTCAGTTCTAGAAACAATGTAAGTCTCCTAAAAAGGTCAGTATTCATTAAACATATTGCTAAAATTGAATTCAACACATTTGTATTGGCTCAATGAAATTCATAGGAAAAGAAAAAGCATGTATCAAGGGTTCCAAAGTTGAAGTTAGTATAACCTCCTGCAGGAAGGGTTGAAAAGCAAAAGAAACATTAGAAGTACCTTTTCTGTTTTCTATTATTGCAAAACAAATGGTTCCAAAAATTTCAGATTAGGTGTATTTTAGTTGACATCCTCATCATGTTATCTGCTGCTTCTATTACTGAAAATTTCAGTCTTGGATACAGATAATATACCTTGTTTAGTAACATCTGCGTGCAGACTGCAAAGTATTAAGGGTTGGCTGGATTGCTAGAGCTCAGTTTGGGAATTTGGCCACAGGCTCATTCTTTCTATATGTCTGGCCACAAAGACAAAAGAATATTTTGTTTTTCTAGGGGAACAACAGAAATGTCAGGGGCAAGAAGTGAACAGAAACAAAGAAGAAATATTATTTCAATTTTTTTAACACAGAAGAAACATTATTTTAATATTTCTAACTAAAAATATTAGTCAAAATAGAAAACCACAACAACAAATGCATGAGCATAGTGAAAGAATTCTACAGAGCAGAAAGATCATCTCTGAAAAGGCAAAACATTATCTTTTAGCTGTGCTCACAGAACAAAAATAACATGTTTGAGTATCAGTGTCTTGTTGGACTCTACCCCAGAAATCAGACTCTTTTAAGCACTCAATCTTAGCAAGAAAGGAATGTCTCCTCTCCGGTACCTCCACAGAAAGCAGTGGGCAGCCAGGGCTGCATCTGGGTGCCAGCTGTGCAGGGGGCACCTGTGCTCTGAGGCTACTGCAGAGCAATGGATCTGTCCTGCTGATCCACACTGCATGGCCAAATCTACTCCATAGCTAGAAGCCACAAGGCTTTTTTTCTGACCAGCCACAAAAACAGCTTACATGGCTCAGTCTCTTTCAGATGTTCAATCCCTCTTCAAAGAAAGCTAAACTGAGTAAAGCAGCAACAAATACCTAACAGAATTGCCTTCATTTCTGTGTATTTGTTATATATTTTTTCAAGTACAAGTCACTTAATAGTCTGTGAACATTTTCTGTTGCCTATCTAGCCACAGAGTTTCATACAATTTTGACATCTGCATCTGGGAAATGCGCACTCCTTTTGACTGTGTTAGATACTGAACTTCTCTCTACTTCCAAAAGGTCAAGATAGGTTCACTTTTGAAGTATTTCTCTGCAAAAAGTTTAAAGTTCAACTAACATTCATTGTCCAAACTTCTTACTATAGTTCAGACAGCCAAATTTACATGTATGTCTGTTGTTCACATGAACCAATGCAAAACAAGACTACCAGCTGCTTTTATACATATCATATGCCTGTTAAAGGTAATGCTTGAATTAAGAAATGTGTTTACTTCTTTAAACAATTAACCAAGAATCATAGAATCATCAAGGTTGGAAAAGTCCTCCAAGATGACTGAATACAACCTTTGGCCAAGTAACAGAAAGCAATACGTGCCCTGGGCTGCATCCAAAGCCCTGTGGGCAGCAGGGACAGGGAGGGGATTCTGCCCCTCTGCTCTGCTCTGACCCCACCTGCAGGGCTGCATCAGCTCTGGGGTCCCAGCGCAGGGAGGACATGGACCTGTGGGAATGAGTTCAGAGAAGGGCCAGGAGCATGATTAGAGGGATGGAGCGCCTCTCCCATGAGGAAACGCTGAGAAAATCAGGATTGTTCAGGCTGCAGAAGAGAAGGCTTCAGGGTAACCTAATTGTGGCCTTCCAGTACCTGAAGGGAACCTACAAGAAAGCTGGAAATGTTTACTAGAGCATATAGGGAAAGGAAAAGGGGGAATGGCTTCAAACTGAAAGAGGGTAGGTTTGGATTAGATGTTAGGAAGGAGTTCTTTACACTGAGGGTGGTAAGGAATGGGAATACTTGCTCAGAGAAGTTGTGGATGCCCCATCCCTGGAAATGTTTAAGGCCAGGTTGGACAGGGTTTGGAGATCCCTGGCCTAGTGGAAGGTGTGCTTGCCTTGCTGGGGGGTGCTGGAACTAGATTATCTTTGAACTCCCTTCCTACCAAAACCATTCCATGATTATGCCACAATCAACATTTGAGTACCAAAGGATTCTCGTTTGTTTGTTTATAGGTAAGGGATTCATAATGCTTAAGTCACCTAAACAATTATGGCTTATTATATAAAATGGCTTATTTAAAAGAGCAATGAGGTTTCAAGAATAAGCTTATCTAATCACTCACTTCCTTCCATGAGATACTTTATATAAACTATTGTTGAACTGCACATGTGGAAACAGCACCTCTAGGGCCTCTTTAGGTCAAAGATAATCCCTTGAATTCCCCTTGAAACAACCAGGCAGCCTGGCCACATCCAAATGCAGAGGTATGACCCCTACTCACAGACATTCATTCAGATTACGCACAACTGCTTACCTTGGCAGGTAAGAGCTGAAAGTCCCACCCATGGAGACAGAAGCACACTGAGCACTCACTGCTCCCCAGGCTGCAGAGTAAGGAGCAGAACAGCAGGGTGGGAATCTGCAGGTGGACGGTCAAGAACTGCACCAGCCACACAAGCCACAAAGAGCACGTGTAATCACTGAGAGATCATGAGGTTTGAATCTTGGGAGCACAAGAGGTAGAAATATTGATGAGGGGGAAAGATGGCTGAGTAGATGGGCTGGTCAAACAGGAAAATTAAATCAGACTAAGCAGAACATACTATTTCACTTTCAGTGACAGGGAAAGTCACCCAGGCTTAGTCATCTCCTTTTTTAACCAGTATTTCTGAGTTACTAAGTCATGCCTGAAAATTAAAACCACGTATCTGCTTTCAAGAGTGATTGTGCTACTACCCCAAATCCTTTTAATTATGAAACCTCACCCATCATTTACAGTGGATATTTAAATAGTGTGTTCTGTATGAAAATGCTGATTTTTAGTGTGTGTATTAGTATAAAGGTATTGTAATGGTGGGCCCGAAATCCTACTGGGCTTCATGCCTGAAAAATCCAAAGGAAAAAGACAGCAGTCTATGTCTCCAACAGTCTGTAGTTCAGGTACAGCTATAATCACCAGTCAAATTTTAAATGATGGGCTTAAAAGCAAAAGATGACAACACTGATAATTTACCTGTTATCCTGTTTGGCAAAGAAAAAAATCTTTTAAGAAGTATTTGATGATGAATTAAAAAATGGAGATGCCCAGCAATTCCCTACAGCGAGGGACAACACAGAAGGAGCTAGCAGGGGCTTTGCTTGCAGCATGCACAACCCAGGCTGGCATCATGGACTTTGATATGGAATTTCACTTCAACACTCAATGAGAAACTAATAGTGGGGATGGGATAGTGACCATGGCTTTGCAGAAGAGTACAACTAGATCACAAAAATTATTTTCAATAGAGAGGGGAAAATCAGCAACACACATTAAATGGTCAAAGCAGTGACATTGTCAAAGCGAAGAGAAAAATTATCTTAGCAGTTTTACTTTGGACAGATTTCACAGAAGCCACTACAAGGCAAAAGATTACTTCAGGTGAGGAGGTAATGGCTGAATTTCATATGTAGGAGTGAAAAAAAGAAATGTGTATCTTCAATGCAGGACTTCAACTTAACCAGACTATTACCTTGTGGAAAAAATCAAAGACAATGCCCCAGATTATGGTGCTCAAAGACTGGATACATAGGGGTTTTATTCCCATTGACTAAAGAGAGAGGGGAAAAGACCTTCAAGAAAAAGGTTGCAACTCACCCAGTAGCTCAAGAGGTGAGCCCAAGAGTAACAAGAGTACACTTTGGACTGAAGGAGATACAGCATTTTTGGGATGCAGCAACAAGGATACAGGAGCAGGATTTGCAGTCATGGACCAAAAGAGAAGAACCACGGAGAAAGGAAAGCAGCCTTACACTTAGAAATTATTTTTTTCCTTGCGAAAAGTAAGTTTGAGTCTTTATTTTTAAAGATAACTGTGTTTTCCATTGCCCTGAAGGAGATTTTGCCTCTCACAAAATTGAGCCTGACAGAAGTGACTTAGTGCTGCATATTCCACTCGGTTTGCTCCCACTGAGACTTGTGGTGAAGTCTGTGACACTGCAGTAGTACCCTGTTCAGTGATGTAAATTTGAGGGGAAACAGCCAGCTCCACCAGCTACGGGCAAACAGCAGCAGTACCACAGCCCATTGTAGAAACGAGCGTGATTCTCTTGATTCCTAGATTCAGGTGCTCACACCTTGGGTTTCCTTCTAGAGCTTGATGGAATCCAGTGTGACAGATACTTGACAAAAAACACTTAGAACAGAAAAGCTGTAAGGTTACCAAATATTGACATCATGTGTTACAAGGGAACAGGGTAATTAAAAAGGGAAAAACAAATGGATCTTCTCAAAGAGCTCATGATATTCAGAGCCGGGAAAACAGACTAGCTTTAGCTACAAAAAAGAAAATATTTTCAAAGTATATACTGCCCTCTTGTGTACAACTCGGAATTAAATACAACAGCTGCAACCTATTTCAAAAATTGAAAATAATGTGGTGCTATGGTGTCCCAGATAATGTAGGAACAGTGGTAAAATCCTGGCACTAGGGAACAAATTGAAGAGACAGTTCAGACCAGGGTTGCCATCAATGAGAAACTGATCACTGCCATGGGCCTTCATCCATCTATTATGAAGATCATGCTGGATCCCTAGCACCAGAAGCCATGAGAGCTGCAGAACACCCCACAGGCAAAAGGCAAAACACCCCCAAGCTGCCTCTGAACCCCATCACAACCACAGATTGTACACAAATGAGTGACTGTTTTAACTAAAAGTAACTTCTTCCAATTAAAGCATCTAACGAACAATGTGTGTTTAGTACACTCCTGCTTAAATACTTACCTGTGCCAAGTTAATTTCTTTTTTTGATTATTCTTGATACCTTCTTCAACAGTTCTGTTCTTTTGGAAAGGAAAAAAAAAAGGATTTTAACTGTATTAAAAGAACTTCAGTGTGAAAAATTACCTGTTTATTTCTGTTAAACAACGCTGTGCTGTGCAGCGATCCTAGTGCACTAGTACATATCACTTCTCAGTGTAATGAAAGCTTTATTCACAAGTATTTCCCCTGATCTTTTTATTTTAGCTTGCCCTTTTCAGAAAAGCAGGTCCTCAAGAAACTGTGAAGCAAAACTGAGAGCAAATTCATAGCCACAGTGAAAGGTACACAATCTCTGTTTCCCATTGCAAGTCATACTTGCATGCTCTAAACATTAAATTGAAAAACTCTCTTAAGATCATAGTAAGATTGATTTGAGAATAATATGTATTTGTCTCCTAGCCATACCATGGCTTCCGAACACAATTTAAAAAAATAATTTTTTATGTAACTCAGTTACTATTTGCAAAAATCCAGCATAATCTTTATAAAAGTTAAGTAAAAACTTATGGAGCTAAGTAGATGTGAGTAGCTAAATTCTCACAATGCTTACATGGCACACTGAAGAACAGCATTATTGCTGAAATAGATTCTTTATTTCCTGAAACATTCCAAAACAGTAGTATACACAGTTGTAATCAAATATTAAGTCATATGCCATTATAAGAAAGCATTGATTAGTGCAACTGGATTTTGTAAAAGATCTATCAAAAAGATTTATTTGCATTAAAACTCATTTTCCATAAGCAACTGTTAATAAAACATTACAATTTTATTCTTTGTAATAAAGTACTGAAAATCAACAGTAGTTTTAGAGATCACTGTACCTTTTGTAAGTGCAATGTGATTTATGCTGCCATTTAAATACAAAACACTATGACAATAAATTAACAATTCAACAAATGGTGATAGACCAACAAAACCATGCTGACCCAGCTGGATGGCAATTTCCAGTGAATGCTACCTTTTTTTTTTGTGCTTCTGCAACATAAATATACTGCTTTGTATTGCCAATTGGTAAGATTCTGTAAGATATGTTTCTAGCACTAAAAAAGTACATTACCCCAAAAATATCATTTATGGCACAGAAAAAGTTAAATTATCTCTCTGTAGTTCAAGGTTCAGGCAAGTTTAAATGAACTTAAGTATACAAAATAAAATGTACTGAAAACACTAGAAAAAAATTCAAGCACATACTTAAGTACCCCGAAATTCAAAATAAAATGTGTGATGCCTTTACACTGAATAAATTATCTCAGAACTTCAGTATGGCAAAGCCGCCCAAAAGCAAAATCTCCTAGTTCGTTCCAAGGAAATATTCTTTATTTTGCACACATATAATACTTTCTTCAGTTCCAAACGCCAACACTGCCATTGTTAATCTGGTAACAATGCAGCTGTTCAGGTAAATGATTAAGTGCAATATTTAGTATTGGACTTTAAGATGTTCATTTTTTAAAAATGACATGGCATTTTAGATGGTTACACATTAAGATCCTGGGGAAAATAATACTGTATGACCCTCCTTTTCCAAATCATTGTTACCCAGCCAGCTGGGTAATGAAATCCACATTATGTGTTCTCCACTGTCAAGGGGCATCCTTCATCAATAGCAGCCGTCTCTCCAGTTCCCATCTCGTATCGTGCTCAGAGATGACAGTGGCTTTGGAGGCTGAAGGAAACTATAACCAAATGACAAGGGAAAAAAAAAAGGAAAAGGAGGTCATAATTCCTGTGAAAGATCAAGGTAAAACACATCATTTACTTCTGCAACAACAATGGCTTTGGGGCTTGCTTAGAGACATCCCTCTGGTGCATTTCTGGCTACATATTAATGGACATTTAAAGATCTATTGTGAAATTAAGGGCACTTCCAATGAGAAGAGCATGAAAGATTTATAAAAAGGAATTGAGTGAATAACTGTAGTCATGAATGAGATGTCTCTAAATGGCTAGATTTCGTTTTTAGGGATAAAGATAGTAAAAACATATTTTTGTCACTATGGGCAGCAGAGAGCAAATGGGAAACACTTTCCAAAAAGCTATTGTGCTCAGCATGCTCATGAAGAACCAGCAGTTTGTAAAAACACCGTGGAAGCAGCAAAGAATTTTATCAGCTGGAGAACTCCACCAATTCTGCTCCAGACCCTGTTTTATCTGTCACAAGACATGTGATGATGTGTTTCCAGAGCCACCAGTTCCAACACTGCAACTCCTGATGGGAACTCATCATCCCCTGGGTCACCACCCTCACACCTGGGCTGCATCTCTCACTCATAAATGAGAACTTCCAAAACACTTCCTGACCATCTTCCAAACCCTCCAGGTACTACTGAGGGAACTATTTCAAGTAAAACTAAACAAAGGAAAAACAACCATCTGATTTGATCTAACTACTGGTAACACAGCAGGCTGTGTACCTAATTTGCCACAGCCATAATTATGTCACACCCCAATTTGCTGAAAAAATGTGTTCAATTTCATATAAAAGCAGACCTCAAGCCTTGTTTTCACATTACTTTGCTTTTATTATAAGTTACTGATGCCTCCTCTCCCTTCCAAATGCTTTTTGCTGTAAAAAGGCAGAGATATTTTGTAAAGCAGGCAGTCGGTAAGTCAGTTGACAGAGCAGCTTCAACTCTCTGCTAACACTGCTTTTCTAGTAGCAAAAACACTGCATGTAAGTAAAAACACTTGGTTAAAGTTAGATTCAGCCAAGCTGCTTTTGTGCAGCTCCATTTCAGTGCAGCATCATTTATCTTTGATGTAAATCCAGTTACTTGAGACTAAGAACATAATCTGCCTTTGCTGTTTTCTGCAACTGCTGCTTTTGTTTCCAGAGAAAAAAGAAAGTATATTTAATAATCTTCAAAAACACCTCCAACGCAAAAAGGAAAAAAAAAAAAAGCTAACTTAAAAATAATTTGTAAGAATACTGCTATGTATCTAGAGGTGCATCTCTGCTACAGGGCACTGACAGAAAAATGTGTCAGCAATGAAAACCATTTCAAACAAGCACAAGCTGTTGGTATGACATCACGTGGTTTGAGACAACAGAGTTTTGGAGGGGCCATAGTGCATTTCTACTTTTCCATCACCAGCTGGATAGCAGAAACTGGCTCCAGTACAAGGCAGCATGAATAAGCAAGCCCTGGCTCCACAGGTATGCTTACATTCCTGCCACACTTGTGCTTGGTATCTGGCACGACCCAGACCCTGAGCTGCTGACTGACATTCTGGCTTTAGCTGGAACCTGTCTCACCACTGTGGCCTTGTCTGGAAACTGGGAGTGTTGGCTGACCCTGCTCACCACCAGTGGTGCTCTAGGCTGGGCACTCCAGGGCAGCCCAGCTGTCCCCCTCAGCTCCCTGCTCACCCTGCCCTAAGGGCAGCTGCCCCCTCTGCTGTTCACACTGCATAAGGTTAAAACACAGAGAACTGGAAGGTGGGGTCTGCAAAATGCCCCACAACTGGAGTTGGAGAGGGATAAGGGTTGTGTGGACCCACTCAACAAAGGTGCTGTCTGAATTCTAAGGCTAAGAAGAGATGGGTTACACTATCACAATTCTTTTACCCTGCTTGAATCACTGATGGTAAGGAGAAAACCAGTTAATATTTAGTTATTTATCTTGATTATTATAATTTTTTACTATAAATTATTAAAGGCACTCCCTCAGCCAGTGTTTTATTCTATGCAGTAAATACTCAAGTTCCCTAATCCACCCCAATATAATGTGTCTAATAACCCATTTTATGTATCTAAAATACCAGCAACTTGGCTACTTAACAGTATGGCCAAAGGTAGGAAGACAGATTTACTCTGAGTGTGCACTTCTCCCTAAACATCTGATTTATTTAAAAAAACAAAAACCTATTTTTAATCAAGTCATGACTACAAACACAATTTAAGTTTGAAAGAAGACTCTCAAACTGATAATCAGAAATGCCATTAATTAGAAAATACCACAGTGAAAAAAAATAACCATCTAATTCCTTCCAAGAAAAGTCTGTATGAAAACTGAAACCACTTGTTTTTCCAAATTAATCTATAAAACTGAACAAGGGTGTTGAGGAACTGCAGGCTGACATCCAGTCTACCTGGGGGTTTCAAGTCCCGTGAACTCCGCACTCCTACAGTGCCAAGACCGTCCATCTTCAACCATCACTGCTTTGGCTCTATGGCAACACAGGATGCTGCTAAGGCACACTGGTAGGAAAGGAGACAGGAGCCCAGACTTCCTGGACTGTAAATAGCTTTGTTACTGATTTGAATCAGCTTCTAATAAAAACAGTGTTGAGAGTACAGTGTCTCAGTCTCCCACTGAAACCTCTTAATTTTGTTTTTCTTTAATATTGTCTGTTGTATGAGAAGTTACAAAATAGCAAGGGACTGGTCTTCATGACCCAGTAAGGCTTCCTCACATGTTGCTATGAAAGATTTAAGAGCTCTGCAGAAGAACATGAAGTAGAGGAAAGGAAAAAGAAAAAAGGAAAGAAAACCCTTAGCTATAAAGAAGTCTAACTGAGAGAGCTTCCTGCTGAGAGCAAAGAAGGTTATAATAGAAATCTCATGGTACAGTCTTCATCAAAGAAGAAACCTGACGGCTCTTTATCAAAGTTTCACCACAGTTGGTCAAAGTCTGTTGTTAGTCACATCAGTGTAATCCCCAAGTAACTCAACCAAAGAAAGACTGTGAACAATTGAACTTATTCTGGATCTAGCCAGTATGTAGTGAAAAGTACAGAAATGATGAGAGCTAAACAGTGACAGTTCATCCAACAGAAAATGAAGCGGCCACACAGCAGGCCCTCACAAGAGGAGGGATGTGTGCAATGCAAAGAAATAGTTGGAGGAGTTAACACAAGTTGAGAGAAGTTTTTCCTTGAGAAGACTTAATTCCTATTAATTACAGAACATGCAGCTAAGAGTTTAACTTCCAGCTATGATAAGGTGGTTAAAACACATCTTTCCTCAAGACTATTTTATTGCTTGACCTAAAATTAACTAATTTGAAGATTAATTTCTCTCTTTTTTTTTGCATGCAAAAATTTGCATTTGCTTACAGTAAAGCTACTACTACGTGATATTCCAGGATTCCCTGTGCTTATTGTCTCCCAGCTGGAATTGAAAAGATGCTGGTTCAACCCATGACTGCACTATCCAGGGTATTTCCTTTTTCACAATGCTGTAATGGTACAACTTGCATTTTTACAGACTACTGCCATTTACAACAACAGGGATGCAGCTCTTTCTATGTCAGCACTCTAAGATTAGCTCATGTCGTGACTGAAATAGCAGTAAGCACAAGTCAGGGAGAAGGCAAGCCACATCAGTTAATGATATGAGGCTTGTGTTTGTTTGGATTTCTTACTGACAGGTGGCAATCCATTCCTATTCACATGTGATTACACACTATCCATTATCAGAGATTACTATGGGCTACCAGCATGCATTGTCCATCACTACTTCTGGCAAGCCATCTTCACCCATTCAGTGACTCAGCACTGGGAGACAGAAGCTTTTGTTTTATAGTTCCATATTCAGGAGGTAAAAAAATTCCACAATTTAGGCCTAAGCCATCTACACAGAGACTGAGGCCTGTTTAACCCTCACCTTCGAACTGGCTGTGCAATTTTACTTCTGGGAATGCCACTCCCATTGACGGCCAGCGATGGTCTTGGAAGAGCACTGCGCCCTACGATGCCTTGACCAGCAGTCTTGTTTGGCATTGGGATCCCAGTGTTGGAGTACAACTGTGAGTTGCTGGACACTGGAATACTGCTACTGGTACTACTCCCTTGTACAGTTGGGCTTACATAGGCAGTAGCTTTGAGAGGCTGTCTGACAGACACTGGAAAATGTCCCACACTGTGAACTCGGTGTTGAAGCTGTCCTGGTGATGGAACTGCGAAGAATGGTAGAAAACAAAGCAACAAGGTCAGTATGCAACAAATTAGACCAGGTAGTAATTCTCATTTCAAGATAGATCTGAATAAGGATAAACACACCATTATACAATTTACTTGCTGCTTACAAACTGCTGAAAAACCTCTTGAATCCAATACTGTATCCAGTAACACAGCACTGAACTAAAATATCTTGTTCCACCCCCATCCTGAAAAAAAATTCCCAGTCCATATTCATCCTTTTCCTCCCCTCAAAGAGATTAAATTAGCCATTATAAGCACACTAAATCCACCTACGCACTTAGAGCTTTAAACAGGAGAAACTGCTGAAGGTATAAATTAGTCACTGTTAGGTGATTTTGATTTCTGTGAGGTGGAATGCAACCACATCTTGCTCAAGCAACATTGCATTAAAGCATTATGAAACATCACAGAAGTTTAAGCTCTATGCAGAAAAACAATAAAAAGGCTATAAAAGGTCTTGAATGTAACAGCATATTCCACAGCTGATGTTATGTAAACCATCATTTTAAATCAAGGCTAGGAGCTCCAGAAGCTTTATATATATAGATTTTTCTACCCAATCCTGCCCTCTGGTGTGCATTTGGCAGGCATCACTTTCTGAGTTCACTGTCAATAGCCTGAAGCATATAAATTAAGACACTACATTTAGAGCAATCCTTTTTCAAGTCTTTGAAAAAAGGACATCTTTAAACCATTTAAAGTCACAGGAAAAACTGCAGGGGAGTGATTTAATTAGACTATACAGTCAATATATTGTTATGGAACACTTATCACATAGCTCCAAAAATACCCCAGCACAGCCACTTACTAAGAATGGTTTTTTTAAGAAGTATTTCAGAAAAATGGAATTTTATACACACACATATATAAGAGCACGAACTCACAAAGAAATATGTATTTCTAAAATAATAAACAAAATTAAATTTTCAATGCACAACCATGAAAATCCATGTGAAAACCTGAACTATTTCCATTCTCATACCCAAGCAGGAAAAAATACAACAAAATAACCCATCACTCAAGAATATTTTCCAGAAAATAAGCAATTTAATTGAAGACTTTTATAACTTGTGCTCAACTTTGAAAGAAAACACCCACAACAAGCTTTTGCCAACTGCTCCCTCCAAAACCCCACAGGAAATGGAGAGCACAAGTTAAAGCCCTTCTTCCCAAATTACTTATTTCTTCCTCTTTTTCACAGGCTTCTGCCTGTGTCCAGTGAAATCCACTTCTCCCATTTCCACTCAAGAACCTCAACCACTGTGCTAGAAAAGATGGGTTTGGATCTTGATCTATCTTGCTCACATACTATTTATAATTAATTAATATTTCAGCTACTAGATCAATACTTCCTTCATCCCCCCCTTCAAGAAGTTACCTAAATTAAACCAATTACAGAGAAATTTTAATTCACCCACTCAACAAGTATATTATACTTGAAAATATAACCCTCTTTTTACTGCATTTCCTCAGAAGAAAGTGGCTCAACTTCAGTAGGAGAGAGGTCATGTATTTTAAGATAGCGTTTACACAGAGTACTGTACAACCAGTATTGTATAAATTACCAAGAAAAGCAGTTTTCAATTGTAGTATCAAAACTAAAAATGTGAGCTTACATGAATTAATTGCATTTTTGGTGTTTCTACAATATTACTATTTATTATTATTATTATTATTTCAGTTTTAAGGATAGCACAAAATAAATGGGCAAAGGAAAAAAAAAGTGAAACAACTTTCAATAACAAGACTGGCAGAATTTGCTTTCCAAAACAGTAACTTTGAAAATCCTGAAGTTTATTAAAATCTGGTGCAAAAGAGCAGTTTGCTTTTAATTTTTCATAGAACAAAAGATCAGTGACCAGGACGTGTATTCTACCACTTTCTCCATCTCTTGTGCTCAGGTGAAGAACACAGGTACTTACTACACGACTGCATCCTTGAAATCCCATTACTGGCTCCATGCAAATTGGAGTCAAAGCTCTGGCTATTCCTCACAGTGACAGGAGAACCAGCAAAGCCAGGGGTGCTGCTGATGGTGGGGGTGCTTGGCATCCGAGCGAGGTTAGGCATGCTTCTGCGGAGTTTGTCTGCAGCAAAAGAAGACAACACCCACAGTCAGGTCAGAACTTCCAACAAACACAAGCAGCCTCAGCACCACTCCTGCAGAAAATCAGAATTATAACAAACTATTTCAACAAAAAGAGAGGTTTTGCTCTACCAGAAGAACATGAATATGTTATTGACAGCTTTCAAATTGAACCATTATGTCTATTGTAACAGCATGATTATTCACAAGTAATTTTAAAGACACCAATAGGCAGTACATTTGCAGAACTGCAAGGATTTAAACAATAAATAATGATGAGTTTCACATAGATGTGTAAAGTAGGTCAGGTGAACCATGCCCTAAATGTGCCTGTTTCTTTGCAGTGAATACAAAAGCAAGTCTGCACCGGCAGTCAGACACAGCTATGTACTCTATGGATGTCAAAAGACAGGTGAGAAATCTATCCTAAGTGACTGAAGTCTTGCTTTCAGGTGCCAGTAAGATGCTAAGTAACTCCATTCAGAACCTAACCTTGTTAGCATGTTAAGTTTCTGCAGGCAGGCACATGCAAAAACTGCAGAGTCTTGATTCTGTTCAGTTGCTTGGAGCCCTGTGTCGATATAAGAATTTTCAAATCTGGTGTTTCTCCCTCCTACCTCACTTGTGGTACCTGATTTGGTAGGTGTTTTCAGAGTAAGGTTTTTTTGTAGGGCTTTTCACAAAAAGAAAGCTGCAAATGCCCCAGATGCTTTTGGGGCAGGTACAACAGCTAAGCAAGTGTCTAAAGAGGTCAGAAGACATCTTCAATCCCAGTCACACCAGCTCATTTGAAGAGAGGAACTGAAACCTTCCTGACATCTCAAGGCATCTTCCCAACCACACCACCAGAGGGAATCTAAGGGAAAGGAAAACTCTTCTGGTCTCTTCTGCCATCCGGCCAAAGGGAGATGACTCAGTTACGTGCAATCAGAAGGGACTGGGAGAAAGGCACAGACTAAAGGACCTGGTCCTGTGACATGGCAGACTTCAGTAAAGCTCTGCTGTGGGAAAACAAGGGGCATTTATTCAATTGTCACTGACAACATCACCGAGGTTTGCCTCTTGGCCAGGTTCAGAAGCACAAGTGCTGTGCCCTGCCGAGGTGGCTGAGTCGCCCCTCACAGCATGGCCGGCACAGAGATCACCAGCTCCTGTTCCACATAGGTTCCAAAGGCTGGCAGAAAGACACTTCTCACACTGCAACAGAAAGCAGGTGTGTGCTTGTCTTGTCACAGCAGCTACAAGTGCTCTCTCCCACAGAGAGCAGGGCATTTCCAGACTGATGCTCTGGTTTTATGCATAGGATCAACACAGCACACTCCTTGGAACTGCTGGCATGGGTCAACCTCCTGGCTCAGTTCACAGAAACTGCATATTTATTTAGAAATCTCCGTTCATCAGTCCACATAAATATACAACCTATTTAGCACCATTATTAGCTCATCTAATCCTTAAAGCTGCTAACAGGTGAAAAGTAGTAAGACATGACAGTACAGTTCTATCTATACAAGTTATTAGGAGTCACTGACGGTAGCCTCAATATTTGTGATGCCTACATAACTCTAGCAACCTGTGTCACAGAAAGGCTGTATCTCCAGCAGGAAAAGGAAATATAAGGTTTGAATCCCTGGGATCCAGGGTACAGTCAAATCCTAATAAAGAACTACAGCATAGACAATTTTCACCAAACAAGTCAGAATTGTGCTTCAGTGACTAACTACTGACTGAAACTGTCAGTGGTACAGCAATGAACAGCAAGGGGATCACCACTGTGGTGCAGCCAGGTAGTGAGTATTAATTATCAGTGATGTAACAATGATAAAACAGTTATCAGGCTTCCAAAACTGTCCTGGGGACGCAAACAATACCACCCATACAGCTACTGTATGTATCTATCTCTAAAATATTCAAGAATTCTGCAAACTGAAGAGGGAACTGTCACCCTGTGATGCAATCCTTGGGCAAGAGTGACAAAAAAAATCATGAGTATGGGATGTCCGTAGCTACAGTTAATTCTGGAGTCCTAGCCTACCCTTTCAAAGTCCTAGGTTCTGAAATCCTAATTCAACACCACAGAACTTGGCAAAGAAAGGTCTGAGCAGCAGGATGGCGGTAGGAAAGACAGCACTGCATAAAATAGCTTTTTAAGTATCATGTTTTATAGCAGAATTCTTTGGACTCTACATGCTCTTCCACTTAGAGACTGCATCAGCCAGCCCAGGCATTATTTGTGCCTTGAACTGTCCAGTGGATGCAGCGACAATAGCAGAAAAATAGGTACAAAAGTAGCTCGGATTTCCTCCATGTCTTGGGTGGCCATGTCTTTTGCCTCCTGTTCATTAGTCCCTTCTTGTTCCAGCAGTTTGCTCTGCTGCTGATTCATTCACTCCTCAGGCAGCAGATTCCTGCTGCACCTGCAAATTCTCATCCATCAAGCAGCTGTGTTACTTCTTTGATGGGTCCTTGTGTCTGCTGAGATAAATGGCCCTGAAAAGCAATGAAAATAGCGGGTCAGTTCTGTGTTTGGAGAAAACCCAGAAACGTTCGCCTTGATGGCATTTTGCAGCTTTCATCTCTGTGGATGATGCATCCTCTTTCATCTTCTTCTTGAAGTTTGTTCTGTCACCTGCTTCCCTCCTAAGAACAGTAGAAAGAGTCTTAGAGACGTTTTGTTTGTAAATGAAACGATGGCTCTTGTGAGCTTAATATATGGAACCAGAAGGTGGGAATTACATGATTTTAATATAATTTCAGGCCACTGAGATGTGAACAGATATGAATTTGCTGAAAATTTATGAGAAGAAAAAAAAATATTTTTCCAAGCTGCTTCACTTTTCAGACCTCTTTGCTGTCCTGAGGAGAAAATTAATAGAGAGGAGATGGAATAGAGATGTATTCTCAGTTGAGAATTAATTTGCTCAAACATCCTGTTTGTGATGAACACTGGAATTTGCTACAGTTTCTGCTACCTCTTCTGCGCTAATCTGGTTCAGTGACAAACCTAAAACTGTCATCAGTTGCTTGCAGCTGGTTTTTTAGGAAGAAGTGGATAGTAACACCAGTAAGAGACTTCAAAGGACCTACACCTGCTCAAGAAATTACTGGATGTGGCACTTGGTGCCATGGTCTAGCTGGCAAGGTGGTTGTCAGTCAAAGACTGGAGTTGATGATCTCCAACAGCATCCATAGTTGTTACTGTGACCCACTACTAAGTCTCAACTATAACTTAGGCTGAAAAAAATACGGTGTTTAAGTAGAATGCAGCCATATAAAGCATCACAGGTGTATCTTTGCCTTTCCCAGCCTTCTTTGAGATAAAATACTATGACCTACAGACATTGATTGTATTGTTGAGGTATTTGTACATGTGAAGAAAATTCAAGGATAGGTCATGCAAGGGGAGTTAATAATTGGTTCCTGTCTAAGAATAATTCATGCATATACACACATGCTTGTAATTTCATGAGCTTTCTTTCAGCAGCATACGTTGCCCTTTCACATATCTGCAATAGAACTGCCTACTGCATATTTACATCCACACATGGATATGTGGCATCCATGCTGAATTAGCCCATTGCCTCTACAGCACAAGAAAAGCTGGGAACTGTGAAATACAGATCCTATGCCCTCAACTGAAAATGTACACGAAAAGGTGTCACCCCACAGCACAGATCGTATTCACTACTACTAGAAACAGGTCAAAAAGCAGGAAAAGGCGTCCCTTCTTTGTCAAACATTCCACAAAATTCCAGTGAAGACAACAGTTCGCCTCTCACCCAGCTGCTGCCCCAGTTCTGATTTTTTGCCAGGAAGTTCTTCCCCTGATGCTATTTCTTCTCTGAAGTCAGCTCAGGATCAGGGGCCCAGCTTCTTTCTGGCAGGACACCAGAACAGGCAGCACCTGCCTTCTGTCTTCTGATCCCCGCACCGCTGGTGGCTGTCCCTGTTCCACCGCTGCTTTCCTTCTCCCTTCCCTGACCTGACACTATCACTGGCCGAAGATTAATTCCATGTAGCATGCAAACAGACCTTGTCCTCAGAGCAAAGCTGCTCCAGAAGAAGTGCACTCTTGGTGGGCTGCCAGATGGGGACTTCTGTAGCAGTCCTTGGTCAGTATCATCTTCAATCTGACAAAATGCCTCATCCAATGAGGTCCTCCTTGCAGGGAGGGCTTAAGTTGACTCTACAGTGAAGTTTCTTAAAACACTTTTATTCCTTCACAGTTATTCTCTGCAAGTGTTGTCAATGTTTTATTTGAACAAAAGGACTCCCAAACCTCACCAAAAGCACAGAAATGTAATACAGTGAATCAGAAGTACTGGTGTCTCAGAGAAATCTGTATCACCGTCTGAGCTACCTTAGCAGTTTCTCACACATATTTAAATCTTTCACAGAAATCCTGCAAGTTCAATTCTGCTTTACATGTACTGTATGTACATTGTAGACTTCTCTTGTAGACTCTATTACAACTTCACTTTATGGGATTAATTTCTCTTCCTCATCTCTGAGGACGTGAGATGAGTATCTGCATTACATTTGTCACAGTTATAGCATTTGTAACATCCCAAATACACCAGGGTCTCTTTAATGGTCTGTGGAATCACAAGCTGATACAACAGAGACATCAGTGTGTAAAAGCACAGATACAGATTAAAGCAAGACCTTCAGTTAAGTGAGTGATGTCATTCTCAATAATGTCAATACCTCCATTTTATTCAGAATTATTACTTCATCTCATCCTGGCTCCACATGCATATGTCTCCCGCCACGGATAGAGCCAATTAAAGATTTTTCCATTAGCCTTCCATGAGTTCTCCCACTGATCACTGTCCTCAATATGATCCAAAGGCAACAAAGTAATATTGTTTTACTCCTTTTCTGCAATAAAGTCTGCAACAATCTCCTAGAAAGAATTTTTCCTTTCTTATTAAGCAAGAAAGGTTATGAGCAGAGAACACCTCGTAAGTCTATGCTGAACCTGTATCTAAACACAATGTACTGCTGCTCTTCTATGTCTGCCTGGAGTTTGCTTAAAAAACCCAACCAACAAACAGAAACCACAACTGCAGCTTTCAAAATGGGGCAACTGCCAATGATGTCCCTAATATTTTTGAAGCGTAGGCGAGAAAGTTACTCATAACTAGTAATTTCTGGAAAAGCGAATTTTTTCAAGTGAATGGTATCTGTGGCTTTTTTAGGAAGGTTTATGCCAAGCCAAAAACTTAAAAAACAACATGAAAAGGAAATAGAAAATATACAGTAAGATTAACCAGACTCAATGCGATGTGACTCCATGAACCATATATTTTTCATCCACCTCTTCTTACTGCATTATAATAAACTCCTTCTTTACCTGGAATAATTTATCCAAAATACAAGGTTTGCAATTTTCACGTATTATAAAAATGGACACTTTAAAATCTACATAAAATATCTACAATATCTTTTGTCTGCCAGGATAAAAGGTTGTGAGCAAGCTGATCTCAAGAGATGGAAAGTAGGCCTGAACACAAGAAAAATCAATTCCATTTTCAGTATCTTGTCATCTGGGTTTTGATTACTCTGGATGATTTCCCAGCACTACAGTTAACCATTACTTCTGGTTTCAGAAAATCAGAAGCATAAAGGGCAAAAATATTATCAGCTAATTAATAAAATTAATTAACAGAAATAAAATAAATATTTTAAAATTTGAAGAGAGGGCAGTTACTTTTGCATCAAAGTAACAAAAAGAATGAATACTTATGGACAATATAAAGCAGAAATCAGCTTGGTTTTATGACTTTCTGTAGTATTTCTTCTATGAAAATGATTATATAAAAAGTATTCTGGATATTAATAGTTAGCAGCATTTTAAGTTGCTAAATAGTAACTTCTTCAAATTAGACTAAGGGGAGAGAGACATAAGCATAAATCTTTCCACTGCAAACATATTAAAAGCATTATTTAAGTATAAAACACTCACTAACTAGACAAATTCGCTTAAGTTAATTGAAACAGATAGTTCACAAGCTGTTCACACCCTATCTCTGTTTTTCTTTACATTATCTATTTTCTGACCCATCGACCAATTACAAAATCCCCAAAAATCATGATACCTTAAAAAGTTTACAAATGTAATTCTTCTGATGTAACTCATCATTACAGAAAATTCAGCAGATTTAGAAAGGTGTAATTCAACAAGGAAAACAAATCCAGACAGATTTCACCCAAAGCTTATTTATATTCTTGCCAGAACTGGCAATAAAACTTATTAGAAAGCAAAGATAACATAAACGCTCCACAGACAATGGCTGTGAAAATGTTGCTTAAAAGTAACAACCAGTACACCTACAGCTCATGCTGGGAGTGCCCCACATACACCTTAAACACATTGCAATGCATTTCACATCTAAACATATTAAGATTGGCACACACCTGGCACTTTACACTAGTGTTTTACCAGGAGCCTTCCAGTACAGCAAGCTTTTGGGGCTGGCAGTAAATGTGACTGACACCATTCATTCAGGCATGAGTGGAATAAGGTGAGATAAAGAACCTGGACCTGGGAGTGGGGGTAACATGGTGTGGTCCAGAAGTACGCAATTTTATCTTCAAATAGATGTACAGCAATTTAAAA
The DNA here is from genome assembly GCF_028018845.1 of Melospiza georgiana. Lineage (NCBI taxonomy): Eukaryota > Metazoa > Chordata > Aves > Passeriformes > Passerellidae > Melospiza > Melospiza georgiana. The sequence goes on from NC_080431.1 coordinate 40,714,068, forward strand.
CAGGGCAGAGTGTCAATATTACAGCAAGGGCAGCACTTTGGTACAATACATTGGCAAGAACAATGTATGAGCTCACTGAAGTATAGCTTCAGACACAGCTGGAAAACATTTGAGAGACTATTCTCACTCCCAGGAAAGGCAGAAGATCACTAGAGGAGTAGAAACTGCAAACCATTTATTTGCTACCTAAAATATAATCCTGTGAATGAAGAACAAGCTACAGTGAGAGACCAGACACCTGGTGCACAAGTCAGTGCCTATGTGAAGGTTACCTCATGGCATCCCACAGATCCTGGGCTGTTTATGGAAGCTAAACAGCATTGACACAGGGTGATGGGGAAGCCACGGTGCAGCAAAGTACCTCATGCAATTCTACCTGCACAGCTGAATCAGGCCCTTCATACAGAGGTGGGCATCCACATTTCAGCACTTAAATGTAGGTGCTTCTCATCAGGCAAACAATATTATACTCCTAAAAGAATTATGGAAGTTTTCCAGGCTTATCACACCTTCACCATATTTTTCACATGCAGGTAATTAAGTACCTCGCCTAGAGGACCATGCCAAACCAAGTTCACCAAAAGCAAGTACGGCAGCATCCCTCAAACTATTTGCCTAAAGGCAAAAAATAGTAATTAAGCTAAATATATAGACTATGACACACTAGAAATACTGTGTTCAAAGCTAAATACTGGGTTTTGTACCCTAGACTGAGTGTCAAAATTCAACAGTTACTTGCTGCTTGTTCTTCTTTTATGAAAAGCTCTGTGAATGCCAGATGAAGCAGAGGCCAGTCCCTTGACTGCACATACAAGAGCAAAAGTGATCTCTTTGGGAGAAGACAAAGGGATAAAAATTTAGGAAGACTGCTGGAATGGCCAAGAGCAGTACAGCATGCGGTATGTGTGACTTAATTATTAATAATGGATCATGCTTCCCACATATACTGAAGGCAGAAACTAAAGGTTCTGTTTTTCCATCTTTCACATCCTTCCTTTTCAACTGCCCTTGTAAACTAACAGTGTGGAACACACCATCCATCACAGAGAGCTACAGACAAATTCTTGTTTTGCAGTCTACCTCCATTTCAATGTGCAGGAATTCTTGAGAGATAATGAAATTTTTGCCAAGATGGTAAGTGCTGATAAGATTTAATACTACACAGACACCCTCAGTACAGTGAACACTTGACTCCTTGTCTGCCAAAAGAACACAGTCAAACAAATGTTTCTCACCATCAGTATTTGTCACTTACATGGATCAGAGTTTCATGTGTTAGAGGCTGAAGGTGTAGAAGCTGAGGAGATCATTCCCTCCTAAAGACAGTGGAACTATTATAGCACTGTTTGTTAATCCTGCAAACAGGTAACTGAAGTCACATCCCCAGCTTCTGGGTTATGCCAAACACATTATCCAACACCTCAAAGATCTTGAGGAAAAAAGTCAACTAGGTGATAAAATGGTAATCTTTTACATGTATACACTTCACAGTTAATAAACTAGGAGTCTAATGTTTTTAGTACCTTAAAGGTTTCCATGCAGGAAATTCAATGCTTAAGTTCCACTGACACAGAACATTAAAAAAACCATTCAAAACATATTTGGGAGCCACAGAAAAACATGGCAGCAACAAATCATTCTCTTATTCCTGAACAAGAATGTCCCAAAGGTTTCCTTTCAAACTGCCAACATTTCTGCAAGCCCAGCAATGCTGTCCCACTCTTGTACCTCCCTGACAAGAGAAGTAACATTAAAATTAATATGGCACAAATGCTGTACCAACAGACACCCACGCTGCTCTACCCTCTGTTAACATCACCTCTCCTTCTATATTGTCACTTGTCAATTATACTTCCATGCCAGGGCTTACTTTGAATAGAAGTGGTTTGGGCACCAACCTGTCATGTCTTGTTTGTCAGAAAAGCAACATGCATACCTGTAGCACCATAAATAGCAACTATATGTTGTTTTGAACAACACATTTATTTTCTTGCCCAAGGGTGAGCTGTAACCTGCAATGTTACAAACAAGACCCTGGATGGAAATGGATTGTTAAAAATTAACTTGGGGGAAAGACTGAAGGTATAGGAAAGTAAAATGCAGCAGAGAGAAGAAAAATTGTGATCATAATAAGGAAAGAAAAGAAGCTAACAGCAAAAATGGAGGGAAACTTAAATCGTGAGTAAGCATCAAGATACAAATCTTCCATATTCTGGAATGCATCTGAAATGCAGTGCAAACAAGCAGCAATAACTCAGGATAGTTTGGGAGTGACATTATCTCCAACTATTTTAACAATCAGCCCTATCAGACCTGGAACAGAAGCAAAGGGCCATAAGCATTCATCACAGCACAGCTGCATTAACAGCAAACTCAGGAATAAGAAATAAAATTAAAATCTGAAAACCTGGATCTCTATTTTACTGCATCCAGAATGGACATGTGTACATCAAGCTTGAAAGCCCCAGAGGTTCTTCTAGCAAACTACTAGCCTGCTAAAACATGCTCTGCTTTACCTTCTTTCTTCACTTGTGGTCATCTTTGCAGCATTTTAAAACAGACTAAAGCCACAACTTTCATGACCAGGTCACAGATTACATTTTGTAGAAAAGCGCTTAACAGTAACATCCCTTCATCATTTACACAGGCTTAAACTGTCACAATGTTTGTCACAATTTGTGTACAATTCATCTTTAAAATGGCACTGGCACTTGGCAGAGAAAAGACCACTTTTCAGAAAAGCATGCAACCCACCTCCATTAATCCTATTTGGTTGCTGCTCTGGAGTTTGGGCTTGAGGAGAGTAGAAGGGCTGCTGATAGGTATTTGTAGGGAATTGTGGGGAGGTAGGGCTCCTTCTGCAGTCCCGGATACTGGAGAAAGTCTGTGAGTGAGGAATCCCTCTCTGGAAGGGGGAGCAGCGAGTCAGACGTGGCTGCGGAGGTGGGAGGTGGTCAAACTCTTCCTCATCCTCAAGACTATAGCGATCATACTCCTGGTCACTGCATGTCCCTTTTTTTCCCGCATTCAGAGAAACACTGGAAGTGTGCCTTGACACAGATGCTGAAGTTGAAGCATAATCTTGCCTAAGGCCTGTAAATTCCAAGAGGAGGATGATTCAGCTTCTGCTAAGTGATTAACTCTAAATATGCACTTCAATCTTGAAAACTACACAGGTAAGTAGACGGAATTTTACATCAAGAATTGAATTTAAAATGTAATCAGGCTGAGGATCTGATGTAGGATTCATCTGATCCACCTTTCAGGCATCTAAGCCTGAATTCTCTCCTTGAAGTTTTTTTTTTTTTAAATAAAATACTAAAAAAGAATACAGGAGTCCCCAGACGATGTCTTAGATGCCTTTCCTAAGAGGAACCACTCTCAGGAGGCACATATTTCTCTGCCAATAAGGATTACATGAGTACTAAGTTTTTACCTTCTCAATACTCTTAATCAGAGGAATTACACACACATTAGTTTTCCAAGCTGTTGCTATTGAACATTTATATTCGTGCAACAAAAATGTTTACAATGACATTTCTTAAGCCTACAACCCACCTAAATCTTCCGGCTCTCCAAACTCCCTGAACAAGAATTACTTCCTGATAGCATCCAGTCCCATGGACAAGGCTTAGCAGTAACAAAACTGCATTTTACACAGGTACACAACCTTCTCAGACTGTATTTTACACAGTACACCCTCTCAGAATGCCAGGTTTTGAAAACCATCTTACAATAAGCACTACCCTGTAAGAGCCTGTTTGCTCATCAAGTGAGAGGGAAACATTTACAACACTTGCACATCCCTCCTTTCTCCAGATGCACAGCAACCAAGGAAAAAACACTGCACTTCCAGGAGACAAGTAACTCTGAAGTAGCTGCAGATAACAACCTTCCTAGACCTTCAAGAAGCCCTAATTTTTAACAGATGTCTTTGCTTCATAATGCAAACTTTCTTAATATGCTTCCTCTCCCTCTCCTCAAGTGGGAGTTTCTATTTGTGGCTGTGAAGAGAGCGTGCCTGTGTGCACATATAGAACTGCCACTTTCCACAGGATTAAGTGGTCAACAACTGTCACGTGCTCAAACATTCTCCACCAGCTGCTACTACAAGGATGACATACAATCAATTGCACATGACACAGATTTGAAGAGAAACCAGCATTTTTCTTTCCAGTCTGCCAATGCCCTGGTTCCTTAAAGAGCTCAGTACCTGAAGTATTTTTTAAACCTCACTCTGAAGGAGATGAGCACAGCTGTCATTTAAATAATGCAATCCTTTGTAACCCTGACAGTCATAACTTTTTTTCTTTTTAAAATCAGAACACTTGTTAATTTCTCTGCTGAACATGATGCATCCCACCAGATATTCAGCAAGCTCTCCTGCTGGCAGGTGATCACACTGCCTGCCCAGTCTGGTGGCTTCAGCCAGATCATGGCTCTAATTTTTTTTCTCATTTTATTATTTTTGATTTATAAAATCACTTATTACTTGGCATTTTCATTCAGGCCCTGTCTGTGAATTTCTCTTGCTTTTAATCTCATCACTTCCTCCTTGATATCTCACTTGGCACTAACAGGATACAGGAGAAATACTCCACTTAATGTCTCAGTAACCTCTAAGTCAAATGTGTTTTATTTATTAATAAAGACATTTTACAAAAATTACTATTAAGCCAAACTAAAATCTATGTTAAAGAAGATTTTAGACTCAGATTTGTGCATAATTACTAGTTTTAAACCAAGATATTGAATTTAAAAGTCCCAATTCTGTATTTAAGCGGGATTTCATTTCAAAACTCATCTGAAAATATAAGAAAATTGAAGTGGAGGCAAAGAAAGCCAAGAGAGCTGCTTATTTTTACCTTTCTCATTAAATGCACGTATGAGAAAAAATGCTTTAGGATCTTCCATGTCCAGAAATAGAATTATTTCAATTAATATTCAGGAAAACATAAACATCAGATTTTGAAAGATCCAGTACCAGTTCAGATTAACATGAACCCAACAACATACACACCTTCTCCATGCAGGTGAAGAGTACTTCCACTTGCCACTCAAGAGGCAATACAACTTAAAAAATATTTACTTCACTGAGACCAGACTGGAGCAGTTTTAACTATAATAAGATGTCTTCCTCAGACTGTTGTGAAAACCAAAAAAGTGCCACCTACTCTCCTCCTGTAGACGAGCCATGATCTGAACATCAGTGAGGTCCTGCAGCTTGTATCCCATGGAGATGGAATCATCCTCCAGCTCCGAAGTGCTCAGTTCACTGTCTATCGATGACTGTGGACTCAAAGGGGAACTCCTAGAAATGTACCCTAAGTAAGAAAGCATACACTTTAGGCTACAAATATGGCCAACTTCATTCAGAATCATCTGAATTTACATTATAGTAGCTTAAAACATTTTCTGAATAGCACACAAAAACTTACAGAAGTGTAGTGCAATTCACTAACAATTAGCAAAGAGCTTTGATATTCATGAGAAGTAGTAAGTGTATGAATGGATCATGAATTCCTTGGCTTGTTCCCAAAATAGCATTGCATAGCCCAGACAATGAATAATTTACCCAATACTGTTCTGATACAGCTCAGATTAGTATAGTCTAACCAAAATCTGCATTTGCATCTCTTATGGGACTGTGATTCTCCCTACTCTGTTTTGAAAAACAAGTGGATATGTGTCACTGACTTCTGCTCAATACTCAAAGGCCATTTAGCTAAATTTTACTATTATTTTTTTAAACTATATATAATTATCATATAACTCAATCTCAGTAACAATTAGGGTTGAACATTATGCAACAGAGAAAGCATTACTTTCTTCACAGAGGTACCTTTTTGAAAGGCTCTGGATTATACTTTTTCCCTGAATGTAATAGTAAAATATAAACTAACCTGCAATTAGTTGCATGAGCTAGTTGTTGTCCAACTTTAAAGAAAAATCCCATCAACTAAAACAGTAAATAATTTTCTAATGTCCTGTGGACCACCAGAGACCCACAGCCTGCAGGGCAAGAACTGCTGTGACTATGGCTCACCAGCTGTGCTTGTATCACAGGTGTGTCTGCATCCTCTAGCACTGCTGAAAGCAGCCATCTAAAATTCATCCTAAATTCAGCTATTTTCTAATAATATCTCCAAAAGAAAAGGATAAGCAGGGGATTACTTTGTTTTGGAAGGATTGTATGGAGTAAATGTGTTTGCTTTCTTAAATGTTTAAGTTACAGCAGTCCCTGAGGTTCTGCAGAGGTAGTAACAGCTGTACTCCTTTGGAGCTGCAGAGGGAAGTTAGGAAAGGTACCTGAGGGTACCTCAAACAGCATGAGTTCATTTAGGAACTAGGCTTCATCCCACTGAATAGGGAAGATGTTTCACTCACACGCAGACAGCTACAGCAGGCTCTCTGTCTGGAGCTGTTTCTCACCCACAGTGCTCATATTCCTTAAAATAGGAATTTCTGCAGTGATTTCAAGCATTGTAAGGAACACTGCACACAGATGGGTGTGACACTGATCATCAGCCCATCCTCAGCCCATGCCTGCTCCTGCCAGCAATGAAATGTAACTGTCTTTCACCCAGAAGATTGTTTTCTCCACTGCCACTGCAGTTTAAGGGCAGTCACAGATACAAACTGACTCCTGATATCTGTAGTGAAGAAGGAAAATGAAAATCCTTGCAATTTACAGATCACAGAAAGTTTTCTATTTTCCTAGAACTTGTGTGTACCCTGAAAAATAGTGGAAAACATAAAACAAATCTTGAACATAAGCAACAATATCAGCTTGAAAACAGGCATGATTCTGCCAGTTCTTCTTATTATAAATTCTCACTGCCAATTTCATTACACAGCTGTACATATGTTTCTGTGGACACAAGGAAGGGGCACCATGGGGCAGAAATGAGCAACAAAGCTGGGGACTGTTGAAGCTGACACAGTCACAACTGTACTACTGGGTAAATCATTAGTGGTATTTACTGGCATCACTCTCCTATAACATGCTGCATAACACTTGTAGTTAACAGCCAAATTTTAGGGCATTAAAAAAATGCCCAAAACTCCAATTTGCCTCTGAGATATGAGTTCATATACAATCATTTAAAAAGAGTACTGCTGTTAAATGCTAGCAGGATTAGATACAATCAAGCACTTTTGTAAGTACCGTAAATCAATAAAAAGATAAGCATTACCTGTCCGCTCAGGTGTTAGTATTGCTTTACTGGAAGTTTTAGAGAAGCTGGGACTATTACAGCCATTGGTATATGGGGTGAGTCTTGCAACAGGACTATAGGGAAAAGCCAAGGAGACAGGCGTAGAGAAGAGGCTCCGCCATCGGCTAGCTGTTATGGATGCGAGGGAGGAGGGGGAGAAAACAAGATTTACAGTTATTAATAGAACAGTACTGTCAGAGAGAAAAATCATCTCATCTTAATCTGTTCATCATACATTTTCTACTTAATACAAGAGGAAAAAATGGTGAAAATTCAGCAGCAAATCAGAGGATCAGCACAGTCTTCTGCATGTAAAAGTGAGCTCTAAAAGGTTTTCTAGCAAATATATCTGTTGACTATATTTTGCATATGCACCTTTTTGGTATATATTTATCACATACATCACTGGGTGACCAACACACAAATAACAGGAAGTAAAAACTGCTACAGTTAGCAGAGAAATGAAAATGAAATTTATAGTGCTCTTCAAGGAATTGTTCATGACAATTAATCATCACACAATTGAATCAGCAGCTAAATTATGAGTTATGGGAGTTCAGAGACAGAGCAGTAAAAGACGCTTAACCATCAAGTGCTAAAAACAACTGTAATCCCATATCAAGCTTTTAAGCTACCATATTTTCCCTTCTCTTTTTACACCACCAAATTCCTGATTGCATAAGCATGATTTTTTTCCCCACTATTTCTTGAATAACAGAACAAGGCATCCCTTTTTCTATACCTTGTTTACAAAAAACTTGCAAGGCATCTGGTTTTCTAAGCAATATCACAAAGCACTCAGAGTTGGCAAAAATAAAGCTAAAGGCTTGTTTCATTTACATTTATTTAATTTACATTTTCTTACCCACCCAGTATTAATACAACTGTCCTTTGCCTATTTTACATACCTTGAAAAAGTAGAATAAACAACATTCACATGCTCTTCCAAAAATAAATAAATATTAGTACTAAAATTGTTTTAAGAAAAAGGAAAATTTAAAAATACATAAATTTCAGAGAACTCATTCAAATACAAGGAAAGATGAAAAACATATGATGGAATTGCTTTTTTTTAAATAGAATCTATTTTCTACTCATAGATGTTATGTATACAACAGAGGGAGCCAGGAAAATACTTACACCTAGCTTTGAAATCACTGGCATAACCTCAATGTTCAGCAGGTGTTCTTTGCAGTGTCAGGTGCTACAAACTGATTTTCAAAACCAGAAAGGTCCAAAAGCCTCCAAAAGCCATTCTCCATCACATGGCTACTTAATACTACAATCTGCTGTGTTATCTGGACTTGTTAATCTGGTCATTTTACATGCTAACAGCCATTCAAATAACATTCAAGTTTTCTGTTTTCACACCAAAATTATTTAGCAGGGCATACAAACTTTATTCCTCCCTCCTGCTAACATCAACTTCAAGTAGCCATGGGAAGGATGTCTTGGCAGGCTGTCAATCACATCCTCACAACTTTTGGAACAATCAGTTTGTCACCAATCCAAACAGTGTCATTTCTCCTCCTGTTCCTTCTGCTTTGACCTACTTAAATGTATCCTGGGTTTTTAAGGAGTAAAAGCCTCTTCAACTCCTCCCACAAGTGCTACTAAGCTTGGAATGAAGACAACTGCCTGCTTCCAGCACAGGCACACAGCAGTCTGCAGGGACAGGCAGTACCTGCACGGCTCAGGCTCTGAGGAAGGTAGCTTAGTACACATAAGTAGCATAAAAATTCAAACTGTGTTCTTTGCTGTCCCCTCACTGAAGAATTATTGCAATTCTCTCATTTTTGGTGATTCTGGTTCCCTCGAGCTCAAAGACACCCAAAGTTCTGAGATCTTTAAAGGCAGCATCAGCACCACTTTCAGGAAATTGCTCGATGCCAACCAAGGCACACAACACAGACTGCCCAGCTGGACTGTTTGTCCTCAACATTCACTAACAGGATCAGTTCTAAAGTGAAGCATGCAAGTGTCTCAGGACAAAAAGGAGAGCAAACACAGATGAACATAACTCTACAAACTAGCAATTAACATGAGTCCCTGGGGCTGAGATTAATTCACAAGGTGTTAATAACAGCAAACTGATCTAAGGTATTCACTGAAAGAAATCCATACAGTAAGAGCAGACCTCAATATCACATCCACAGCTAATGTCTGTCATTTCCACCAGGAACCATCAATAAGAGCAAGGGATGACAGCTGCCTGAGATTTTATTTTCCTGCCTAGGACAAGCTACTGCTTTGTAGCAGCCTGACCATTTGCCAGGCCAATTAGCTGCCAGCATGTTCTCACCCCCAGATGTGGTCAGGCACACAGCATAAACAAACATCATTCATTACCCTCTACAATAACCACTGTGAGCTGGCCCACTGAACACAAGGCAACAGTTATTATGACTTTGAAAGCAAGAACCCACACCAAGAATTTAATTAATATTTATGGCTAACCAGATTTCAAACTCCTCTTTCAAACAGCATGTGTTCTCAAGGAAAGATGATGGATGGATGGATGGATGGATGGATGGATGGATGGATGGATGGATGGATGGATGGATGGATGGATGGAGCCAAGAAGTTCTATCTACACTAACCTCTATATATATAAAATCTCTAGGGACACCAATGTAAAACATTCCCAATCCTACAAACTTCTGCCTCTCTGCCTAAAATAAAACTTTCTAGTCTAAACATCAGGAAATGATGGATACTTTTTAGGCATATGAGTTAATCCATTGTTTAGGATCAAATATAAAAATCAGCTTTCATTAGGTTTCAAATAGGAATATCAACGTACATATTGAGCACTTTACCGTACTAAGAAAGACAGCAGAATTAAGACTTACTGAAGTCTTGTGTTAATGCCAAAACCATAAAAAGTTACGTAGGAAGTGAGCGCTATAGACATGTAAGCAAATATGTAAATTCATGTAAAATTTGTAAAATCCCAAACCTGTGCAATAGATAGTCATTTCAGAACACTTATTTTGCTCCAAACTGAATGTGAGACTGTCCTGGTTAGCATGATAGGCACTAGTCTGCTGTGCATGGATGAGACAATGTTGTTAAGACCTTTATTTTAAGTTTAAATTCCTAGCTGTTCAGCTCTGAATTTTACAGTATTTGTAGCTTCTTCTTAAAGCCCCAATGCCAGTTATCTGCAGTGAAGTAAGACTATCAGGTACCCTTTAAAAACAAAGTAAGTTTCTAATCTTTGCAGTTGAATAGGAACATAGATAATTCTGCTCTGAGTAAGTTATACTGAAGATGCACTGAAGGAAGGAAGAGATTCAGCCGTGAAAAGGAAAGCAGAGGCATCTAAAACAACAACCAAGAGAAAAGAAGCCAAAAAATCCATTTCATTTGCTGACATCGAAGACGTAAACACTTTAAATTTCACTTCTTGCTGCATTAAGGTGGTGGAATGAATATTGTAATAAAATAAGCATAAATTGTCCCAGTCATCTTAAGTCTACAGCTATTAGAAGTGTCCAACTTTCTGCATATTATTTCCTTAGTTTTGATAAATTCTTAATAACTAGACTGCTGATAATGCACTGTGTTACACAGTACCTACTCTAATATGTTTAAAAAAGGACTTTCAAACTGACCACATAAGTGAGCAATCAAAACCTTTCCTTCCAAAAATAAAATCAGCAACAAGTGAGACTGCTCATACATTTTAAATATTTACTAATAGAATTGAAGGTTTAAAAATTAATTAATCTTATTTTTATAACATCCCTGGAGATATCAAAATGCTAAAACAGATGAAAACAGTAACTCATATAGGAAAATATGAAGAAGTAATTGAAAAATAAAAATATTCACCATACTGAATCCTGTGAATAATCAGTATTTAATAAGAACTGCTGCAAAATTTCACATGAAAGCCTGAACATGTGAACATCCACAGCACTCAAAAGGAACCACACACCCTGCAAAACCACAGGATTCTGTACCATTTTTAAAGCAATCCCCCTCCTAAAACTAATTCCTCATTTAAGCCACATAAGGTAAAAAAAGAAGTCCTAAACATATACAGAAGCATGTTTTTGAAAGGGAAGATGAAATTTGCTATTTAAATTAATGGGAATGTTCATCAGCTGGAACACAAGGTAGTAACAGGTAGAGATCCTCATTATGTCGTTTTAGTTATGAGGGGTTACACTGGTGTGAACAGGGACAGCTCAAGAACAGATCCTCTCCTTGAGGAATCAGGTACACCTGGAACATCACATGTGATATATCCAGGACATGTTTGTGACCAAGCACTGGAACAGGCTGCCCAGAGAGATTGTGGAGGCTCCCTTACCAGAGGTACTTGAAAGCCCTATGGACACAACCCCGTGCAATGAGTTACAGGACAGCCCTGCCTGAGCAGGGAGGTTGGACCAGATGACCCACTATGGTCCCTTCCAGTGTGACCCATTCTGTGATTCTGTTGTCATATTAGCTAAGGGTATAAGGGTTTCCAGGAAACCAAACCAAGTACATGCACATTTTAAACACCTTCCCATTTTCAGGACTCCATTAGGAAACTCAGTGAGCTCAGTTTGCCAGACAAGAAATTTCTTTCACTCTAAGCAACACAAATAAACAATATTTTTTTGCTATAAAGACAGAAAACAATAAAATCACATATATCAGTGTTGTACTACTGACTAAACATGCTAAATTATATCAGGCATCATCTGTCTTGTTTATCCACTCAATTAGTTAATTTTTGTATAGGCCTCCAGGCAAAGTCAAAAATACCTTTTAAGCTCATGCTTAAAACAAATTCTATAGCATACATGCAGACATTTGAATATGGGTTCTAATTACAAAGCCTGAACAAACTCCCATTTCGAGCCAGCACTGGAGGAACACTTACAATACTGTGAATCTGCAGCACTGCAAATAATTTTCTGCCAACACAGTTTCTTTAGAGCAGAAAACCCAAACCAAATCCCTGGTGTATTCTGAGTATGTGTGGTTGCACAGTAGCCATGCTTAAAAGAAAAATCTCTCTCATGGGAATAAAACACAGAGACCTACATGGAAAACAGAAGCATTTAGCTGATCACAGGAGAAAATCCAGAGTGCTGGAAGGGAATTCAAAACCCTCACTCTACCATAGATAGGAATGCCTAAGCCAACTAAGAGGCATCACCTCCGTGAGGCACAACTAACTTCTCCCTCCTGAAGACAGGTATTTTACCTTCACTTTTGGTCCCTGTTAAAAAGCAATGCAGAGTTTGAGAACTACTCCTGCAGTCAGATATACATCTGGGAATCTCTGTGTGTCTAACATGCCTGAAAAGACTGACAGAGGAAAACATGAAAATATTCCCCACTACTCATTGATTAGTGCTGCTTTGCAATAACAGTACTGGCTCAAGAAGCAGGGAACATGGGCTCCCACTACTCAGCAGCCTGTAGAGATTTACTTGAGTCACTTGAAAACCCAGAGTTCATGTGAGAACTTGAAGCAATACAAGACAGTAAGTATCCTGCTAGATACTTACCAGGAACCAACACTGTTGCTCCTATCCAATAGAAGAACTTCAGGGAGCCAAGCTTTCAAAAAAGCAGAATCTGTATTTCAAGTACCTCAGTAGCTCCTGAACACATGAACCTTCAAACTACGTGCAATCTTTGGTCTGTTTCACAGGGTGAGGCACTCAGTCCTGTGCTCAGAATGACTGTAATACCTTCCACAGTTTTTCAAAACACAGTGTTCAAAGCTTTCCTTTGCAATTTCAAGTCCTAAAAATTCATTTTTTTGGAAAAAATTATGGGTTTATCATTTACAAGATTGTAAAATCTGGGCTTAAGACAGCAACGTTTTCAGTTCTAATAACTGTGAGTAAAGAGCATGGAGTTGTACCTGTAAATCTGGAAGTTAGTTTGGGACACATCCATTTTCCCATCTTGTTGAATGTTATACAGCAAACTTCTTGACTTTTCAAGCAGCACACTCCTAGTTCCCGTCTCCCACAGCCATCATCTCCCACAGCCATCAGCTTTGGTCATCCCATCAGCTTATTCCAGTTTGATTTCCTAACCACAGCTGAGCTCAGCCAGCCATCCTGCTAGTGGCAGAAACTTTGCTATCAGGCAGTCACACCTCATATGCTTAATGCACATTTGCAGTCACACTGAAACTGTCATTGCCCAGAACTATTTCCTGCCCTGTCACACAGAGATCACAAAATGCTTGAGGCTTGTTTGTCATTTCTGTCTGTTGATTTCTCCATCACGAGAGGGAGAGCACCCCCTCATTCCCAACTGCAATGAGAACAATAACTTCCCAGTATAGACTGCACAAAGGGACTCCTTTCAAGTGTCAGAAGAATTGAGGGGTGGGGGGAAGGTGTTTTAAGACTTGGTTTTATTTCTCATTATCAGTACTCTGATTTGATTGGCAATAAAATAAATTTTTCCCTAAGCTGAGTCTGGTTTGCCTGTGATACTAACTGGTGACTGATCTCTCCCTGTCCTCATCTTGACCCACAACCCTTCCATTAAATTCTCTCTTTCCTGTGCAGGTGAGGATGGGAACAATAGCAGAGTTTTGGCGGGCAGCTGGTGTCTAGCTAGGGGCAATGCACCACATGGACAAACAGTGATAAATTAGGAGGAGCTGAGAAAATCAATGAAGAGTGTCCACTTGCCCCTAAGCCTAGGAAACTGAAAAGCAACTTCAAGAGTATGTGAGAGCTTCTGTTTTAAAAATGTGAGAAAACTGGGAGTACCTGAGAAATTTGTTTCCCAGTTCATTCACATGAACTGATCTAGTATTAGCATAGAATGAGAAAGCAGTTCAGTTGGTATGAATTAGTGTAAAACTGCTTGATATACAGAGCTACAACATATACCTCAAGAGCTGTCCCAGAAAAAATAGCACAGACCTCTTTTAAAGGCAGAAAGATTGTCTAAATTGCAGCAGTTCCTGCCACTTTCAGCTAGCACAGCAAGGAATGCAATCAGCAGTGGTGTCTGACATACTGCTATTGGTGACAAAAATGTAAATCTAAGATTCAGGACTAATACTTTGCATGACACAGTCTAGTTGTGCCAGTGATTACCCATTGGTGTGAGCAGGGAAGTTTCAAAGGTAAATGTAAGTTACTCTTCTAGTTTGATGTATTCCAGTGAAAGACTGACCTGAAAATTGTTTTTGTACACACTGAATGCTGAAAACACACCCACAGCACGGCCCAGCTGCAGCACACTGAAGAGCATGGAAACTCCAAACACCATTCACTGACCCAGTTTTGTAACAAAAATTATTTTATGACATCAAAGGATTCAAAAGACTAGAAAGGAAATGGAATCACAAGGTGCAAGCTACTTCCTACAAATCCCAAAGAAGGATTTTAGCTATGCCCTTTGGAGGGTAAGGTTGTGGGTTTAGTCTTGTTTTGTGGGTTTTTTTAACTTGGCTCTTTTTTTAAGGCAAGCCTTTTACTGTACAGCTATGTAAACAGACAAGTACAGAGGCTCTGTGAAAAATGCAACTCTCTCAGCATTCATCTTCCTCCTGGGTGCAAAACTCTACCTGCATTCACACACCCAAAAGCAAATGTTCTGATTAGAGCTAACAGCCAAACTTGGCTTCCCTCCTTTGAGAACTTGGCCAAATACTATGCTGAAATATTAAGCCTTAGGCATGACCCAGGGCCCAAATATCTGTTCCCTCCCCAGCTCCCAGTTTTTACACAAAAGTCAGTCTGATGCACTTCCATTCTATTTGGTGGATTGACCAGAACCCATAAGCATACATGAGGAGCTCACATTTCAGCTAGTTTGAAGTAAGACAGACCTTTCTGAGCAGAAGACTCATTCTCATGTACCAATACACAGGGTAATCCGGAACAAAATACACAACCCGGATTCTTCTACCAAACTATTAATATCTCATTATTAGGAAGAGTGTTTACTCCACTTAATTTAAAAGCCTTCAAGTAAGGCCTTAAGAGCCTTCAAAAACAGGATTTTGGTAAGGATTCTTACCAAAGGGCATCGTGAATGCAAAAATTAACACAGGAAGAATACACAAACTCACTAAAGAAGAATCCACCAAAGGTTAATAAATCACATCTAATTCAGAGTTCACATCTGGTTCTGTCAGTCACTGAACTGGCTATACAGCTAGCATGGTGTCAGGGCAGTCATATACAGTACTTTCCCACATTCTCTCTCTTCCACTATCTATTCATGGTGCTTTAGGATGCTGGATCCTGTGCCCCAGCCACAAGGAAGATGCTGTTCTGTACAGACATCAATGGCTGACCTAGTCACCTCAGGACACTATATTTCCAAGAGGAAGGAGAGGGAATGATTCATCTCACCTCTGCTTGCAAAGGACAAAGAGGTATAGCACCCCTTGCAAAGGGAGCTATACCCCTTTGTCTGCTCTGCCTACAATGGCAGCCCAGTGTGACTGGCTCCAATACAGATCTCTGCATACAAACTAAACTCTCTGACTGAATTCATTACAGAGAACAATAAACAGAGCTTAAAAACAGAGTTCAAAGACTGCTTCCAGTTTTCACTTTTTCTAAAAAACTGAAAAAGACAACTCTCGCAGCACTAGAGCACTGCAATGCTTGCATACATCCTCCTGAAACCAGCTGGTATTCAACTGGAGTCACCAAGCAACTTTCTCAGCAGCACTTCCAGTTGGAAGGGGACCTCTGTGTTAATTAATTTTTTTAAACAAGGAAGTGTTTCTCAATCTCCTTTACCAGGAAGATGAAGATCACTTGTACCATCACATTTAAGGGAGAGATGGACAAGTGGAGAACAGTGGCAGGAAGGTGGGACAGCTGAAGTAACACTGCCTCCAAAAGAAACACATCAGAGAACAGCCTCCAAGGTGTGCGTAAGGGCAGGAGAGATGAACTCCACGTCTGAATCCAGTCATTCACACACCCACACAGCACAGTGTAAAGCAAGACATTTGCAGCGTATTTTAACAATTAGCAACAAAAAAGAAAATTGTAACCACCTTATGATGTCACTCACTGGATAAAGATCTACCATCAGGATGTGCAGACAATGCACCTCAGGCCACTGAAATATATTTCCCCAACCCTTTCTGGGCCAGCTGGATAGACCTCCTGACTCTGCTGGTTCTGGCTGTAAATTCCCAGGTGTCTGGTAAGGTACACCCAGCAGGTACAGACTGAATTGGGCATCATCCAATCATCTCAGCTAGTAGATCTGAAGGGGCAGCAACCTCTGTAAGCACAAATGAAGAGCTCTGAAGAAGCTCTGAGAAGACTAGTGCATCAACCAGAGGAAGGTAGAACTGCAGCAAGAAACTAATGTCTCTTCTACAATCAGTGCACCTTCAAAGCAGCCAGCTGTGCCCCAGAGGAAAATTAATCTGTTGAAATAACTTTGCCAAACCTCCATACCACACTAATTTCGGAGTTGTGGCCCTACTCCTCTAATGCGGAAAGGGTGTCTTCATAAAGACTTTGCTATTGCAGTCTGTGGCACTAAGATTTAAGCAGAGCTGTGCCCCAAGTCATATCATATCACTTCAACATTGTTGGAGCGTTGTGATCATCATGAATCACATTTTACTCACTGCCTACTAATCCAAAGGGAAATCATTTCTGCTGGCACAATTTGTTAAAGAGTTTATATTTTCCTTAATGAAACACAGGTCTATCATTGACTACACACATGCACACGTTACCACAACATGACAGGCAAAAGCCAAAGTCTCATACTCATTTTGCATAAACATTGCAAAACTCATCCCAACCTGATTTTCTCTCTTGAATTTGCTACCTTTGGCAACTATTTTGTTTGTATTTCAGTGACAGTGTGATACAGCAAAATCCCACAGAATACTGTGGGAAGAGTATTTTGCAATCACTCAGACCTGGTTTAATTGTTCTGCTTGCCACAACATTCCACAAGCAACAAAAACAGGTACATTTTGAACAGAAAAAGGTCTTTTTGTCTTTTTCTTTAAATGCAGGTTGGGTCTGTGGCATCTCCCAGGTTTAAGAGACAGCATGTCTGGGCCTCAGGACATCTCTTCACAGCCTACTTGCTTGCAGAGTGCTAGCAGACTTTGTCTACCATATAGTTCATTGCTTATAAATCCAGTGGAGATTTGCTTTGCAGACCAGTATGACATATTCTTGTCTGCAACAGTCAAGGGAATGTCTGCAGATATTCGGCAGCAAGAACTATGTGGCTGTGGCCATCACCTCCACAGCTGCCACAATTCCAAACTTGCAGCATCTTCAGCGAACATGGCTGCCTAGGATGCAGCTCACGTGGTAAAATTCTGGTGACCAGGAGTTTCACAGGCACTGTGCCAGATTTATTACCAGCACAGTTCTGTGGCTTATGGCCATTACCCAGAATTATGAGGATGTAGGTAGATCTGTTTTCTCTGGCTCAAAACTGCTATACTTATCATCCTGCAGAGAGGTGCCTTGACTGTAACTGGATCAATGACATATCCTCACAGAGGAAAGAGGCACAATTTTGGCAACCTCACTCGAAATCATGTTGTTTGTAGGGTTTGCCACTGATTTTCAGGTCTGGTATAAAGAAACAAAGAAAGTTTAAAGTCTCAAGTCAGGCCCCGATCAAGATATTAAAAAAAAAAAAAAAATTCCTTCCACTTTGATACAGAAAATAGGTACCAGAGCTGTTATTTTGCAAGACTGAAAACCACTTAACAGAAAGGAACAGGAGAGCTCTAGCACTCCAACTCTCCCTGGACACAATTCCCTGGGGCAGGCTGAGCCCTCTAACTTACAACTCTCGATAGCCAAGATTCTGGATCAATGAAGAGAGAAACCTGGTATTACATTTAAAATTAATAATGTATGTTGGAGTGAGAGTTGCTTCTAATGTAGGCCCATGATCATAAATCTGTGCACTTAAATAAGCCCTTCATCATCCTAAAACTTATCCAGTGGTGAAGCTGACTGAGAGGAATCTGGCCTGCTGCTTCTTTGGAAACCCATCTGGTATATACACTGGTTATGTGACTTTTGTTAGAGGTCGTCCTCCTGCCCAGCCAGTCAGCTCTATGCCTTGTGGCTATCCTTATATGAGGACTTTGCCTCACCATCCAAGAGGAAGAAGCCGTTTCATGCCCCCTATTCAGAGGGCTTCATCCACCTTCACACACATCATGGTGGTTGTAGTGACAACTTTTTTCAGTTGCAGTAGAAGCTGGTAAATTCATTTAATTCATTTTTGGCTAGCTCTCTGTCAGATAACTCCCTGAATATGCTTATGACCATGCTGCTTTCTTGGGCATCGGCCTTGCAGCTAGAAGATATTGGCTTCTCCTAACCTGTCTACTCCACACACCCACTCAATTCTTTAGATTCCTTAATATGAAAACCAAATAAGCCTGTGGGTGAAGAGGCATTTTGCCAATACAGTAGAATAACATCTGTAAATGACTTTTACACCACTGAGCAAAGTTGCTCTTTATAGAACACTCCACAAGCATTGCCATGGACTAGACAGGCTATATCAATACAAGGAAAACGTCCCAGAACAAATGTAGGTATATACCAGGGACTTTGGCCAAAGCAGGTCACAGATGTACAGCTTTTCACATTCTTGATGAACAAAACCATGCTGCATTCACATCTTTAGCACAGACCTGATCTTTCCAACACTTTTACCAATGTCAAAAATACCATATGTAGCTCTGTTATGAGTCAGAAGAATCCCATGGTGTCTAGGCAAGTTTTGCAAAGTCCCCCTATAGTAAAATCTCTAAATATAGGGCATCAAATTCCAGAGTTTGAAATAATTTGTACTGATCACTACCAGTCAAATCTAGAGCATAAAATTACTTCTTTTTCAGTCATGTTGGAAACAATACACATGTGGAAAGTTTACCACATTTTACCACCTCAAACATAAAGCAGAAGACTCCTCTCCAAGTTATCTGACACTCATCCCAAAAAGCATATGATTCATTGGCAAATACCTGGAGGAATATAAAGATAATGCACAAATCCCAGGTAAATTAAAGACTTCCAGTGACTTCAGCAGGCTTTGAATCCATACAGTTTTTTTCTTACTACATTTCTATGATTTTAAGTTTTCTACTCCTATATAGAGTATGTTAGACACAATCACAGAAGATTTTTAAAATGGTATTTATTTGGTTACCTTCCTTTGTACCACAAAACTGGAGACACTTGATTCTTGCCTCAGGTTAGTCCTGAAGCTGCAGAAAGCCTGTTTTCAACAGATTTAATTCCAGTATACCACAGGGTAAGTAAAAGCTGGAAATTAATTTTGCTTGATGATTAAAAATTCTTATGAGAGTTACAGTACAGAAGCCAATCTGAATTTCAGTCACAGAGGAGAAGGAGAACATTTGGCAAAACACAGCATATCCTCCATCTTTTAAGAAACTGTGACCTGTATTCATCTCAACTAGCATACAATATTCAAAGGTGACCTCCAGTCCTACCTAACCAATGATGCTGCTCTCTGTCACTGGAGGAAGAGAGATCTCATGCTCTGAAGATGTTGCTTTTTTTCAACTAGTAACTAGTTTCAAGCCTGAAGTTTAAGATGGCTTAAATAAAGTAGTATGAACCTTATCTTGAAAGCACTTAAAGCATGTTTAACAATGTTTAACACACAGAGAAACAGATATGGTAACTAGAAACCTGAAAACCAAAATATGAGCACTATCATGACATTCATTCACGCTGGATACCAGTGACAGCCATACCAATGTGCATTATCCATGCAGCACTGAGCTGTGCAGATATATTGGAGCCTGGCATGCTCTGCAGGGTGTAGAAAGGCTGTGTGCACTGACAGGATCAATTCTTACAATCTCCTGTTAGGTTACTTATGTTTTGGTAACACAACAAGAACATGTGAGGTCTTCTGTGAGCCTGGATATGCTCTGTATCCTTCAAGGCTACTAAGAACATAAGAAACTTCTCTCATCAGTAAGCTACTTTCTACATAGCGAAAAAATAGTGAGTCTTACAGTGTTTCCTTAACTTCAGCCTGAGAAGGCCTGTTTTCAAGACCACTTAGCCTAATCAGGCTTTTGTTGGTGCAGAAATAAACCTCCACACTCTTTTAAAACAGTCTATTAGACATCCCCACAATATGCAGCCAATAGCAGATTTAAAATCCCACTGATAGCAATTCATCCACTATTTCAGAAATATTCTCAATCCTTAGAAAGTAACAGCTGCTTTGTAATTTCAATCATTTGTATTGGTCGGTGCTGAGTCATTACAATCACAGCAATCCCAAAGAACTCTACTGAACAGACTCCCCTTCTGCAGCTTTGGTCTTCAAAGTCGAGTAAGTGATAGAAGACAATAGTAATAGCACCACTGCAGAAAAACAAATTAAGATCAAATCACCACTATGTAATAATCAGGACAAACATTGAATGGCAGTATAAAAAATTTTATTTTTGAAAAGCATTGAATATATTTCAAGAAGAGCTCAACTGCTACTGACAAAGTGAACGAAGATGAAGGGTGCCTCTGCCCTGTCACTCTCTAAGTCCTCGCTTAGGGAGATCCTCTAGGATAAGGAGCAAGGCTTCTCTGTGTGATTTAAAGAACAGGAATTAGTCAACTCCCCTTGCAGATCAGAGCTCAGCTACTACACAAAGTACTCTCATGCTGAAAACGCACTACTCATTTAGTCTATACATTGCACAAGTATAAAAAATGCTATTATGAACTGTTCAGCAGACTCTTCAGAGACAGTAACTCCAGTTAATAAAAGAGAATTTCATCTCCACATGCCACACAGGATGTACAACACTTCTAAGTGGACATGTGCTATACTGCTAATCAGACAGAATAGCAAGAATTTGAATCAAAGGTGTATTTTTGCTCTGAACAAGTTGCTGGAGGAAAAATACAGTTAAAAATATATAATTACATTCCCTAAATTTAAATTTTCTGGTAGCTTACATGATTCTGTCTTTGCTGCAATACCATCAGCAAAACAGACGAGAATAAAGGGTAGGGGATTCATTCTGTTAAAAACAGACTCAAAAAAGGACAATTTCCCACTCTTCTCCTAACAGTATCTTTGTTATATACCAGTGAGAATTCAAATATTTGTGTCTGTTGGGATATAACTCTCTTGTTCATTTATGATAGATGAAAAAACAAAAAAATTAGTCCAACTAGTCCAGGATTAACCCTAAATTGCACTTTTCCTATCATTATTGTTTAGTCCTGAAATTCCTCTGCATCCCAGCAACACCTACACAAACACTACAGCTCCCCTAAAACCATATCTGCTTGCCATCTGTATTCATAGGTTAAATTTCTGGCAGGAGGCTTCTGCCAGAGAGCCCAATTTACAGTTTCTGACTTCAGCACTGTTCCAAGATGCCCCACTCCCTTCTTTGTTCAAGTGTATCTGCTGTCTATATTGAGGCAGACTGAAAAAGCTAAATCTAAGGCTCAAATCGAGGTCAAAAGCAGCACTTACCCTCCAGGAACCCTGTGGCTTTTGGATAAATATAGCAGGTGTCACAGTTATGTCATTATCATGGGAAACTGTTAACACTATTACCAAAAGCAGAAAAAAGATACACTTAAAAAATAAAAGCTACTGTGAAACAGATTTTTCATACTTCTAAAACACCATGCAGGAAAAAATCTGTGAGAGTTTATGATTAATAAAGTTCTAATAGAGGTTTAATTGACTGTTAAATATAATAATATATTCAGAATATGTATTCTCATATAGAATTAAGGTTCAACAACAACCTTGAGTCAAATTAAGAAGCACTAACCAAAAAATTGCTACCAGGAAAATGAGTAAAGCAACATAAAAAATACCATTATCATTACTGTCATAGGAGTTAGGGCTTCTGCAACAATTTTGAAGCTAAGCAGACCAGCCTCTTCAGATTCCCTAGAGAAAGACCAATGTCTCCTGACACTAACTCAGAGCACATTCCTACATTTAAAGTTCCGGGTGATTTCAGGTATCTCAAGGGAGACTCCCTAGGTAAACTTTGCCTTGCAAGTACCTTCCAGATGTGCACTGCACCAATAACTGTCCAAACATGTAACAGAGAGGCAATCTTTGCTCCTCACTAACAAGCAACACAGCTATAAGCTGGCAGAGGAGAGAGGAGTATAATATCACCCAAGAACATGGTACAACAGGGAAGGCATGAGAATGGCACACAGACAGGAGTCAAAAGCACACAAACTGCAGAAGCACCATCAGCACAACTATTACACTGCTGCAGCATTCTTCTGCCCTGTCTTACGGTTCAGGATAAAAGGTACTCTGCAGCATCTTTTAAGTGTTTCCATCATCAGAACCTGTCATGTCCACAATAAGCAGAAATGGGCTTGGACAATATAATTTGAGCTATTCCCTCAAGCCTCTCTAGAAAGAAACATTTTATTTCTTCCAAATATTTATTAGAGATCTATCAGCATCCACATAAATCAGAAACAGGTAAAATATTTTTTTGGACTACATCCACTACAAGAATGTATATGCCTACATACAAATTGAGATTATTTTTTTCAATTATAAATAAAGATCCATTTGTGGTTACAGTGAAGTATTTCACACCCAGTGCTTCAAAGGACATTAAGAAACAACCATGAGGCAGTCTGAATACTGGCTATACAATTACAATGCATGAAGCAGAAATGACAAAATAGAAAACTGAGGACACCATGGAGGAACATGCCGAAGCCAAGATTCGACTCCTCCACCCTGCCCTGTTTCATGCTAGACTGCAAATCACTCTATATCCTGCCTTTCCTATGGGCTAGGAAGGAGGAACAAAGAACATGGAAAAGGTTTGCTAGCATTTCACAGACCTGCTTGAAGGACATGGTGGACTTTTAGGAAGAAAGGACAGTAGGATGCTGAACCAAGTCCTCTGTATCCGAAGGCAACAACGCAACAGATGACTCAGTTGCTATCACCCAGGTAACAGCAGGCCACAAAACCCTGCCCTGCAAGGACTCCAAACATGTTATGAAGAAAAAATTGCCTGAAGATAAAAGTGACAGATACATCAAGCACCAACTAACTCTAAAATAAAATACAATAATAATTAAAAAAATATATGGTGCCAGTCAGACACAAATTCTAAAGACCTACACTCAATCCTACTCTTTTGTTAAAACTACACTGGGGTAGGACCTTGAGCCCAATGAAACTGGAATTACATTATATGAGCCACTCCTAAAGAATAAAACAAATTAGAGCCCCTAGCCCTAAGAAATCACTTTATATTCTGACACAAATCTTTACATGATTTTCAAGTGATTTTAAATGAAGTGGCAAGCAGCTAATACTACTTAAAGTCAACTTGCAGTGGCATACTTTCACCACATGAGTGATCTTGCACTTACTTTCTTGTGTACTGTTAATTTTTCTATGAAATGACAGCACCAATATAAAGTGCATATTGTATTTTCTTATATGTAAAAAGCATATCTAAACAGAAAAGACAAAAAAATGCACACATACACACAGAAGGGCCTACTTGTAGACAGCCTCACTTTAACACCTACAGTCTGGAGCAGAACCAATCCTTCAGCGTAAACAGCAAGGGCATGATTCAGTCATCTAAAACCAGAATGTAATGTCATTTTAGTGCTCCAGCTGGTCCAGTTCAGAAAGGCTGTTGTGCAGATCCTGTATCATACCCATCTGCCCACCTAGATATGCCAAGGATACAAAAGAGTGTCAGATTATTCTTGGTACCCTTGCTAAGATCAATGGATCACAATGGATCAATGGATCACAGTCAAAAAGTGACTGAACCTTAAACTGTGTATTTACTAGACATAAACCTAAAATTAGGTTGAACAAACCTGGACCATTACATAGTCTATGAATTCACATATACACCTGAGACCCAACAACAAGGTCCTTACAGCCAGACACAAGAGGAAAAGCTCCATGTCTGCAGATGGAAACTGAGACACAAACTGTATGTCCAAGGAAGATTCAATCACACGGATGTCCCCCTGTGATATAGATACAACACAAAGCAATATCCCATGTATCTAACTTAAGACTGGCAGACAAAATAGTAGAATTTACACCATTTCACCAATGATTGGAATGTGGAACTAAACTTTTGTGCATTTCTTAGAAAGATACAGATAGCTACTGGTATGTGTGAAAACACAAAAAGATCCACAAGCATCCTGCATCCTCATTTTGGAGAATGAGCTTAGCTTCTAAACAAATGATTACAAAAAAGGTCAGAAATACCCTAATTGAAGAAATAGGAGACCATGAGAAACTATCTCTGCATGAAAGGCATCAGGGCTATTGTTGCAAACTGCAGAAGGTATTCAAAACTTGTTAAAAATTGAAATCCTTCTGATGCTAACTACTCCAAGGTCTTTTTCTAATTAGTGGAGAGAAATTACCATCTCCAGACTCAGTTCACCCAACTGCCTAAGAACAGCTGGGTGGACTGCAGCTTTGGCTTCTTCAGCATCTGTTGACAGACTGTTTCTCCCAAGTATCTAGCTTAAATGACTCAAGTTTCCTTAAAATTATGCGTAACATTTAGTATCAAAAAGAGCTCTTACAAATCCTTACTGTACTTAACTTGGAAACAATCCATCCTCCATCATCTACAGACAAAACTAAGAAAGAGCAACTGATCTCTCCTATGCAGCAGAGAACACAATTCATCAACATTTACAGAAGAATTTATCTGACTGCAGGAGGCTATCTTCCAAGTTATCTGCCCCTAACTTTCTGAGTAACCATTTCAGAATTGTGCACTTCAAGGCACAAGTCTCCTCACCCTGAATTAATACAGGGCAGGCAGCAAAATCAACACTGGTACTACCTAATGGAAAAGACAAGTGAACAAAAAGAAGCTTTCTTTCCAATAGCAGGAGAAGTAGGAGACTTGTTCCAAGTCACACTGCACGAAGTGCAATGCCCCCTCTGCATTAGAGGGGCACACAGGGTTGGCTAAGTTGAGCAAACAGCCAAAGTGAAAATACAGAAATAAACCTTTTAGTAAAGAAGCAATGCTACCTCTATCACATTCTGAAATGTTACTCCCAGCTCTCTTCTGCAGAAGTTAAAAAAAAAAAAACAGACTGTGAAAGAAAGACAACATGAAAGACAAAAGCTGCAACAATAATTTGGGGGCTAACAAACAGTGAGTAAGCACAAAAGACTATCAGAAGCAATAATGAAATTACAGCATCCACAACAATCCAGTTTTGAAAAGATTCTCATTTCAATAGAAAAAGTATCTCCAGAGGATAGGCTTCCAAATGCCCTCAAGTCAAATATTAAAACCTAGGTTTCTTTTTAATTTCTATCCAGGAAAGTAGTTGCACACTTCAGAAGCCAACCCAGGGATTAGTACTCTGCTAGGTAACACTACATGTGCCTGTACTTTTAGCAAAAAGCAGTGTTCATGCTACTTCTATTGCTTTTAGACACACACTGCATTACAGGCTTTGAATTTACATTGCGAGTATAAATTATTTTAAGTAAGAAAAAGCCTACTGAAATCCTAACATGAATTTTAACAGTGTTTCTAGCTGTTTAACCACTCATGATGAGATGATAATCCCAGCTCAGTAATCATCATGGATTAAAAAAAAACACACTCTAAAATGGGATGGGTGTCTTCTCAACTGAGGCATGATCTAACACCACCTCTCTATCATTACTGACACTTCAGAATTCAGGTTCCCCTTGCAAGTAAAATGACAACCAGAACTCTATTCTAAGCAAATAATTATGAGCTGCACAACAATCAATCCCCAAATATGAAATTAAACTCTTAAATAGTATGTAGATTTTAATTTAATAAAAAGTAGAAATCATATTGAAGAGCTGTAGTAAAAAGGCAAGAGATATCTCTGAAGTTAATCCAAAGTTAAGAGTCTGATCTTGTACAAATTTGTTGCCATAAGGGTTTTAAACCAAACACTTCCATCTTCAAGTGCACTTGCAGAGCAGCAATGTTACAGTGACAGAGAGAAATATTCTGTTTGTAATGCAAATCAAGTATCAAACCTGAGTTTTCCCAAACTGAAATACACAAATCCTCAATAGCTGTGCTGCAAGATCCAGAGATATCAGCATGTGCAAAACCTCTAAGAAGTGCTTGGAATTATGCAGCGGTTACAAGAAACTACTTCAAATAAATGAAATCTATTACAAAGTAAGTGCTGTGCATGTATAGGGGCACTCCAAGCACTAAGCTTGTACTGAAGCAGAAGATGCCTCCAAGATGTCACATTCCTCAAAAGGTGCTAAAATGTGGATAAGAGCTATGGCTGCTTGTCATTTTTCATATTCAGAAACATACACAAAGAGGAACCAAAACTTCATGCCCATTTTTTCATACTTTTTAGAGCTTTAAACACTTTATTTATCATGGAAACAACAATCATCTGTAAGCTTCTACACATTATTACTTCCTGCCTCAAAAGCATTTTATGTAAAACTAACCTGCATTTTATATGATCAAGAAAGCTATATGAAATTTTATTAATCCAGTTAAGTATCACAACATACATACCTGATCCATCAATGGACGGCAAATAAAATTAAAGCTAAAAAATTTACCTTAGAAAAAAAAACCAAACAAAATCTGCCTTGTCCTTGTTTCAGCACAGGATACACCTCAAGCATACAAGATAAAAACTTTTGTTCACTTTTTTTTCCCTCACAATATTTTCTGCTTGTTTCTGGTGTTAATAAACTACAGCATAAAAATTCCCTATGACCATGGTTTGTAACAGTTGAAGTGTATTCCACATCTTGAAGATTCATTCTTTCATTATGAACCCATGGAAAGCAGAAGAGAGTTAGGATCAGGGGAGAGAACACTGCCTCTTGCTGCATAAGCCACAAGTTATACATCCAGGTAAAACCCTCTGACTGGGGCCCTACCAGCTGTAACCTACCAGATTTTTCTTTAATAGGTAAAAAGAACACAGTACTATAAAAATAAATCATTTTGCTTGGTCTCCACACGGTTTTTCTTCTGGGTATGTTGTATGTTTGGCTATCAACCTTAACTGGTATGCATCATTGGGATACAGCACAATAAATAAAATTCCTCTAAAAAGAATCCTTGTTTAGTGGAATCTCAAGCAAAGGAGAGAAACTGCAATGGATCTGTTTCACAACAAATCTTGTCATCCACAGATGACATAACAGCATTCATCCTGAAACACAATAATAATTTAAGAAAGAAAGAAGAGTTTACCTCCTTAAAACTATGAACTGTTACAGCTAACTGCAAAACCTACAGACTTGAGCTGCCTACTGTTCTTAAACATCTGAAATGGTCTTTCTGAGTAAGAACTCATCTCAGCACAATTCTGAATTGAGCCAATATTTCCTCTCTGGAAGGCTGAATTGGATGAGTTACACTTTGAGGCCCTGCATAAAAGCTGAGCTCCTACAGACTGACTCCTTGCTAAGCCTCTTAAGTCCTCTGTTTATCCACCCTCCTGCTTCAGAGCTTTTTTAGAAGTGAAGTTAGGCAGGGTATCTTCAGCCAGGGTGTCAGTCACCACCATCTCATCACTTTCAGAGAGGTTACACCCATCTGCATCAGCTAGGAAGTTTGTATGTCACATCTCTCTGCACACTGAATTAATGCATGTCCCAACATCTTCAACTACTGCTAAGAAGACACAGAAGAGGCTCTACCACACCATTAAGACTGTTAGGTGGCCCTGTTACTTCAATTGACCTAAAAATATAAAATAGGACAGCAAGACTAAAATCCAAACAGCAAGCTAATTGACTCTACAACATATGAAGAACTGCTGCAAGCATAACAAACCAGAAAGGTTTCAAACAAAAGATAACTGATGAAGAGTGAGAACAAAGATGCAATCCAGTCCAGCCCACAGAGATAAAACAACTGAAACAAACAGCAAACAAATGTTACCTCAACACTGTAACTGCTCATGGAAAACAGGCACAATTCCAAGCGAAGATCCTATCATAGGAGGTTACATTAAACTTTCATTCTCCTTAAAGCTAGCATGCCTAATCCACAGAAACAGGGTTTGTAATAAGCCTGCTTCATTATAAACATTATAAAAGCTTTACCTATTTAGTGGTAGACCAGAGGAATGCTGAGAAGCTTGCCCAGGTTCTCAGAGTGGCTCACAGAAGAACCACCTGCTGGAGACCACCTCTGTGTTTGTAATAAACCCTAACAGTTTATGCCAAAATGAATTCTTAACTTCCACCATGAAATACTCAAAACAGTCATTCTGACTAGAAAAGAAACAGGCTGGTGAGCACAGCAAAGTGAAAAGAAAATACCACCATTCAAGTGATTTTTTGGCCTGAAAGACCAAGTAGCTGTTAGCTGTTATTTCACTGCCTTGGACTGCCCTGGCAGAAGTCTCTCACCAGACTTTCAGCCTTGTTATGAGAAAACCTAATGCTGGGATATTTCAAAAATCAAATTAAAACTTTTATGACAATCAGGATTTAACACAGTAAAAAAATTTCTGGAGCAGGAATAAATGAGGGAGGATTAAAAATCTTAGTAAGAAAATCAGAATAAGTTACAGCTCAAAAATAAGACTGGCAATTATTTTTTTTCCTTTTGGCTCATAGCTCTTCTCCCTGCATGAACTTATTCAGATATGCTGACTTTGCAGTCAAAAATCAGTTTTTATTGCTTTTTATTTCCATGTGCACCATGGTGTCTGAAGAGCTGTAACAACTAAACTGGTTTAATTTTTGGCTAATGCACCATGCACTAAGCGAATTCTACCAATAAGCCATTTCAGAAATCACACTCTGGTACATTATAAATGTTTTCTGACTGCTCATTTAATAGTTCTCAAGTACTTCAGTGTTAACCACTGATACAGAGCCTAGCAGAAGAGGCACAAGTAGATTTCAAAATATCTTGAAAATGCCCTTGCAAGGCATATGGCTAAAAGGGGAAAGCAGCATTCAACTTACAAGTACAAAGTTTGAAACTTTAGCACCAGAAAGAAGAATGCCATACTTAGTGAGTCACTTATAAAATTAGGATGGATTATGCGTACATATTTTTACATGTATAATACTGATTGAGTGCCCTGCAAAACAAAACATGGGGAAGTCGGGTTACAGAAAGTTTGCTTTACTTCATAAACCAAATTATAATATTCTTACAAAAATCTCACATCTGGTTGAAAAACTAAGGAATAAATAAATATAGTGAAATCAATTTCTAAAAGTTTAAGAGTAAGAAGGATGATGCTTGCTGATTGTGTATTACTTAAAAAGGCACAGGTGCTAATAGAAAATATTTAGAAATACTAGTATTAATCAAGTCTTAACTGAATTATTAATCAAAGCAATTTTACCAAAGAATTGATGCAGTATAAATACAAGTCTATTCACTCCTTGAACATACTGCTCCCACAATAGGTTTTATTTATGGCACATAATTTCTCAGAAACTTTTTACAGAGCTCAGGAAATTCATGAGCCAATTTCTCTGAGCAGAACATATGGATCAGAGTAACTCATTGTCAACACAAGTCAGTGACATATGCCATTTGCTGTGACTTCTGCAGAGAGAGACTGAACTGATAACCATAGTGCGATTTTAATTTGAAATCTTTATTACCTATTCAATTTAAATCAATCCTTTTAAGGGGAGGAAAAAAGGCCATGCAGTCCTCTTGCTTGTCTCTACACTGACATTACAGGCTTGACTCAACTGTCCATATTTGGATGTGCCTGCCCACCTGAGAGGCCCCTGGGGAGGCCAAGATGTCATTAAAGAACACTAAAAGCACAGGACCTTTGGAAGGTCTGCATCTGCCCTGAACAGAAAACAGGGTAACAGGCCATCTCCAAGGGCACTAGTTACCTATGTGGGACAATCTGAGCAGAGCTTCTACACCAGACTGCACCCCACTGTGGGATGCCCCAACACAACCCCACACAGCAGCACCTTCAGGTAAACATGGGGTTGAGTGCCAAGCACCCACTACTGTCAGCGGACTCAAGAGAGCTACTAAATTCATTCTACAGTCAGCACCTACATCTTGTCACCTGAGTAGCCCCCCAAATTCCTCGGACTCTACACACAAATCTTCCATTGATATTCAAACATGACACTCAGCTCACCCTACAGACACCTGAACTCAGACACCCAATCAACAAGCCAAAGTCCACCCTAAAACTAGATGGGATGATCACCAATATAGGAACCACAGTTTGGCCCATGTAACTTGAGGCAAATAGGCTCAACTAAGTATTTCCAGATCAATAATCATTGTAGCATCTTTCATTTTTTTTTTTTTTTTGCAGTCAATGCAAAGAGGCCAATGTCTTCAGAGCCTGATTCACTTAAACACTTGATTTTGGATAAGATTTATCCAGCTACCCATATCCTCCAAAGCATACAGGAACATACTCAATCTCTCCTAATGATTGCTGTAGCTAACTTATACAGCCATATGTTCATGCTGTCATTAGCTTTATTCCTTCTTCTGTCATGTTCATGTATCGTTCATTTTCCTCTTCTTTCCTAGTGAGTTACAAACCTTAATATACTTCCTTAACTGCTTTCTTCAACACCACTTAATACAATCTTAATGAGACCCCAGATGGTACAAAAATAAGAAAAGTGCTGTCTGATATATATTTAAAACAAAAGTCAGAGCACACAGAGAACTCCAGAAGTTCACCAGCACTGATCAGCCATCAGACAGATTCCAGTACCTGAGATTACAGAGAGGCCAACAAAACAGCACCACAGTCAAGTTAGAGCTCTTTTTGGTGGGTGCTAAATTCAGCAGAGTTCTAACACTACATCATATGTTGATAAATATGTCTGTAAAGATTTATAGCCCCATGATAATTCTGACTTTACAAAAAACTACAATCACCCTTTTCCAAATCTCAATAGACACACCAATAGTAAAGTTAACATCAGTATTTCCTTGCCAGGAGGTCCTCTATTTTAAGCCCTGGATGAAAACTGACAAGTTAGAACAAGCTGTGCAGGAGAAAAAAATGGATAACAAAGGAGGCAAATACTTTCAAAACTGCGTGATCAGAAACAAAAAAATTCAATCATTTGTTAGCATTTATGTAATGAAAGAAGACTTGTATACATATGAAGAAACTCCACATCTGCCATGTGTAAAGCCTGCTAAATTGTGAAAACACCAAAGAGGAGTGAAACACAAGACCAGAAATGCCAACCTCCTAATAACAGAATTAACACAATAAGATTACCTTGCTCCAGTCTAAAGCATAGGGAACGTTTTGCAGCTTCTATCTCAGGAGTTGGATGATCCAGAACACGTCTGCACCACTGCAGAGGAGTCAGTGATTTCTCTTGAGGAGTGCGAGTCTTGGTAGGCAAGACGTACAACCTTAACCAAAACACACAGAAGTATCAGCAAGATATGCAGTACTGCAAAGTTTGCTTTTGTACGCTCACTTTCCTATTAGATCACTAATAATTTATAGCATCCAGAGCCCTGCAAGAGGATATCTAATAAAAAGAAACATCCTAAAGTAGAAGAGTTTACATTTCTTTTCTTTCTTCCCTCCTCAGAAAAATAGGTGGCAAAATATCAACTCTACAGGTCTGGCATGGTCAAACAAAGTTCAAGTAGATTACATATTAAAATCTTCTATCTCATCACTACCATTGTCTACATTTCAGCACTGCCCAAAGTTCAAACGTATTAGGTGCTGTACACACACCAAAGGTGCTCTTGTTTTTCCCTATACTTATATTTACTGGAGATTTAGATAATTTCAGCATCTGAACTTATCTTCACACAGATGAACCAGATGTTGTTCAAGTCATATTTGTAATGATTAAAAAACATTCAATGAGAAAACACTGAAAATCTATTTTCAACATTCAACAGCAGCAGAAAAGAAAAAAAAGCACATATGCAAAAAAAGGTAGTGTACGTGCATTATTCTCAGACAAGAGTTGGCAACTGATCAGTTGCACATCAGGAAAGCAGGTTTCAAAGCAGATTTCATGGGAGAATTCCTGAGGCTGAGATCTGGGTTGCTGCTGTTGCCCTGGCAGATTAGCAGGCACAGCAGATGCCAACTCACCTGGGAGAGTTCAAATCTTCCAGGGAGCAAACTATTCTTGTCTGCTGGACAAGACGCCGACTCACAGCTCCCTGGCCTGACCCCCTCCGAGACGCGGGGCTAGGGACACCCAGAGCCAGACTCTCAAGGCACCACAAAAAACACTTCACATGCCTTAAAGGGATCTGGCCTGTACAAAGGGGGAGTGAAAGCCAAGACCAAAAACTAAGCAGGATTTTGCCCTTCAAGGGGTCGCTAACAGGTAGCAGCAGCCTTTCACCTTCACAGTTTTGGCTCAAGAGCTACCCAAGTCTCACCAGAGCACCCCTTCTCCAGTGGCTGCTCCATGGAGTTCTTTGCCTTTGAAGTCAATCAACACTGTCTATCCAGCTCTCAAGGAACAAATATCCTCACTGCCATTGCTATCTCCCTCTCTTGGCAATCCCAGCAGATATCAACTACTGAATTGCTCTGAGGAGAGGACTCATTTCCCCAGACTTCCTGCAGTGCCTGACCACACGTTTAAAAAATGATGCTGAGAAAACCAAAAAGCAAAGGAAAGAAAAGCTTTCAGGTTTCCTGTTAACCTGCAGAAGTGCTTCAAAAGCTAAACATCTGACTGATGATTTTCCTGTGAAAAGCTGAACACTACAAAGTAGTTTCACTTGTCTGCAGTTTGGCAAGGTTGGTTGGTCGGTCTTGGGGTTTTTTGTAACTGCAGTCAAAAAAAAAAAAAAAAAGGCAAGCAAAACACAAAACCTCGAAGGTATTTAAGGCCTAAAATTGCAAATCAAAAACTAGGATATGCACTGAAGGCTTTGGCTTTCCAGGTAGCAGTTTGCTTTAAAGACTGAGATTACAAAAAAGCCCCAAGCAACTGGCATCACACGCCCGACCTTTCATGGACAATGACAGAGATTTATCCTTGAACTAAAAACATTCAACAGTTAAAACAACTACTCCTAGTGCAATAAATTTGTCAACAAATTGCTGTCATGAAATTCTGCCGGTGGACACACACATATGTGACATACAGGTAAATTCTGGCACCCAAATCTAGGATTGCTCCCAGGGAGGAAATCAAATTGGAAATTTCACTATGGCACACAATGACTGACTACCACCATAAAATGTAAACAAGGAAAGCATTTTGCTTAACAAGACATTATCAAACAAATCTGATATTCCTTAATGCTAGGAAAGCCAGAAGTTGGAACCAATGTAAAATTTGATTTAAGTCTGGACTGACAAGCCCAAGCCAGCCCTGCAGACCAACCATACACACAATGAAGTAACGCTGACAAAAATTTCCACACAATTTGTACATGATCCTCAAAAGCCATTTCCAGAAACGCGATATTGTGTACCATGAAGCACGTAGAACAATCAGAAATATTTCTGATATTAAGATTAATTTTTTAACATTTTGACCAAAATTAAGGATATTTGAACATATCTCAGCTTTTTTATACTACATTTTATTCTCATCTGACATTAACTTATAGCTTGATTCAAAAACTAACCTCATAAAAAGGAAAGCTACGTGGAAGCTTAGACAGATACTCTAAAACTGATTTAAATAAAGGTAATCTATATATTGCTATTGACACTTGAAAACAAACTGACGTTCCACATGGCTGAACGGCCAATACAGTATTCCAGCACTGCCCCTGTGATGCTCGCCCACGCTGCTGAAACAGGTTTTGAGGCACCAGCTTTACTGATCTACTTATACCTCTACCTTGCAGTCTCCCCTTCTGTTTCTTTTTACGGGAGTGTAACCATTACGGGTTACACACGTTAACCAGTCCAGGTCGATTTCATTTTTTGCTCTATCCATTTCGCTATTCATTTCCGATTTATTCCATTTCCTAGCACCCTGCCGTGCCTTTTCAAGCTACATGGGCGCGTAAGATACACAATTTAGATCAACGGCTAAAAGACAAAAGCCCTCCCAAATCCCTGAAGATGGGAGTCAATTTGGCAGAGATTTTAGGATGAGCAGGCAGCGCTGCTCAGATCAAGGCTTTCCCGGAACGAAATTCCGCTATTTTTAATTCCTTATGTAAACACGGGGCTGAAACTAGGCTGAGATCTGAACGATATTCCTCGGGGTGGAAAACGAGCTCTGCTCCCCACGGAGGGCGCGACGCCCGGGGCGAGCCGAGCGGTGAAGCCCCGACCGGAGCCGCGTCTCGTACACGGGGCCCTCCCTCGGCAGGGCGGCACGGTTTGGACGGGGGGAAAAAAAGGAGAAAAAAGCAGATTTCAGTCTAAGCGGGGAGATCAAGTGGATTTGGGGGCTAACGCTAATCAGAGCCGGGAGACCGCTGTGGGAGGCCCGGCCGGGGGGCACAGCCGGGCCGGGCGGGGAGCAGGGCAGGGCCGAGCCGCATGTACCATGTATCCTCGTCCTCTCCGCAGCCGTCCTCCAGCTCCAGCACCGCCACCTCGTCCAGCACCGTGGCCGCCGCCCCCGTGCCGCCGCCGCCTTCCTGCCCGCCGCCAGCGGCCGGCGGCCCGGGCGAGGGCTTGAAGTAGGCGAGGGGCTCCGGCGGGCACAGCAGGGTGGGCACCGGGCTGGGCACGCACGGCGGGCCCGCGGCGGGGGGGCTGGCGGGGCGCAGCCCGCCCGGGGCCGGCGGCGGGGCCAGCAGCAGGTGCGGGCTGGGCGGGCCGGTGGCCACCGCGGCGGCAGCGGCGCGGCTCCGGAGCTGCTCGTTCTGCTTCTCCAGCTTCCGCACCAGCTCCTGCAGCTTCTTCACCTCCAGCTCGGCGCTAACGGCAGAGCCCGCGCCGCTCCCCTTCACCTCCGCCATCATCGCCGGCTTCAGCAAGGCAGCCTCCATCCTGCCGGCCCGCTGCCGCCGGCGCCGCCGGCACCTGCTCCGCCGCGCCGCCGGAGGGCAGCGCCCGGCCCCCGGGGGAGGCGGGAGCGCCGGGCAGCGCCGCTGGCAGCGCCGGGGTCCGGCCCTGCGCCGCTGAGTCGCCCGCCCGGCCGGCCCCGCTCCGCCGCTCCTGCGCCTCCCGTTAACGGCGGCGCGGGCGGGATCCCCTCCCACTCCGGCAGCCCGAGCGCCGCGCACACGCACTCGGCAGGAACAAAGAGCCGCCCGGCGCCCCCGCCATCCAGCCCCGGGGAAGGGCGGCACGGACCACCTCCGAGGGAAGCCCCGGGTGCCTCAAGAATAAAGTGCCTTCCCCCAATGCCCCCAGCGCGGCTCGCCCCGCCTCGCCTCGGCCGCGGGCTGGAGCCGGCCCAGGGCGCCGCGCCTCTCGTGAGCCGTGTAATTAGAGCCTGGTGGTGTCAGGGTTGTAATTATGCAGATTGAGAGTGTGAGGGGAATGGGAATCACAAATAGAGGCTTTGTTGGGCTTGAAAGGAGGTAATTCAGCCAAAAGCCGCCGTTTGTAGGTTTGAAACATGCTGATTCTGGGAGTTTTGGCACAAAGCGAGGAAAGCGACACGTTTTGGAAGTTGCGTTGGTGGTGAAGCAAACACTGAATCGAACATTGCTAAAAACTACGTAACTATGTTTTGGTTATGTATAGGAGAGCTCCTGAGGTGAAAGATGTCCTCGTATGAAATGTCTTTCTTAACACAATCCAGGTACATAGGTGGGCTTGTAGCTTGCAGATCTTTGAGAGCGGTATGAGTAGTTTTCACTTACAGCAGTGGGTTTGCGTTGTCTTTCATTGCCCAGCACTGTAGGAAGCCATTGCTTGTGTCCCTTGTGTCACCTGGGAGGTGAGCAGGGATTCAGTGTTGCCTAGGACAGCTCAAGCATCACACAACCTTCGTTGAGTTCATTTTCTCTGGCTACAGCTTTAGGGGACAACCTTCTAAGTCACAGTCCTGTGTCTCCCACGGCTCTGATATGAAATCAGGAACAAACCTCATGAAGTCAGGGCAGGTTTAGATTAGATATTATAAAATATTTCTTCACCAAAAGTATCATCAAGCATTAGAATTGAGTGCCTGGGGAAGTGGTTGAGTCTTTCATCTATTTGAAAGATGTGTAGATGTGGCACTTGGGGATGGTTTAGCGAGGAGTGGGCAGTGCTGGGTTAACACACTCAGTGATCTTTGATGCCTTTGCCAGCCTAAATGATTCCGTGGGTCTAAGGGTTGTAAGTTGCTCAGCTGCCCACTAAAAATGTCTGTTGGTCGGTCACTACCCAGCTCTTGAACATCAGCTTTAGGCAGAGCAGTAGCACTGTCAGCCACTGCTGCCTTCACCCTGCTTCGTTGCTGTCTCAGGTTTCTGGTGTAAGGAGGAACTGACCGTGATTTTCTGTTCAGGGCATAAGTCAACTTTGGAATCATCCAGCCTGTCACAATTTTGTCTCTTTTGTTTATAATCTGGAAACTTTCTTCTGCATGTGCACAGGACAACAGCACTATTGTTTGTCAGTCTTGGAAGCATTCTTTTAGTATAGATAATAACAACCAGTTCTAAAAGAATGACTAGAAAGGAAGCTAGAGTGGAGTACAAAGCATTGCCTTCCAGATGATATAATATCTATCAGAGTAAAGAGAGTAAATACCCTCAGTAGCCCCCAGTGTACTACTTTGCAACCAGATAGCAAAGACAAAACTTTGGTTGTGTCTTCTCTGTCCCTTTGGAAGAAAGAAGGGGAAAATGTTGAGTGTAAAAACCATCCCATCTGACCCCAATTCTACCATGTTTTATTAGAACGAGTAACATAATCCAGTTTTCACTACTACAGATATCTGTAATTTTTATTCGCACAAGTGAATGGAGAATTGAGCTTCTACATGTTTAGTCCCAGGCAAAACGTGTGTCTCTCAGTTTGTTATCACTAATAATGGTACTAGCCTTAATTCTTAGATGTGCATTGTTACTCCAGCAAGATTGCAAAATTATATAAAAAGATTCATTAGCAGCATATGTAATATTGAATTTATTATACATCCCTAGTGTACAATGAAAAAAAAAGCCAAGAAGAAGTTTATTATAATATCAGTCCTGGAGGATGCAATGAGGAAATAGAGCTTCAGTTATATATCATAGCACTTTTTTTCACTGAAATAGTAGTTAGGCATTGCAATAAGTTGCCCATGCAATTTATTACATTAGTGCTTCCACCACTCTCTCTGGAAGCATTCAAGAGGTGTCTGGATGTAGCAGTTGGGGATATGGTTTAGGGGTGATAATAGTGGTGCCAGGTTGATGGTTGGACTAGATGATCTTGAAGGTGTCTTCGAACCCTGATGATTCTGTGAAATATCAAAAGAGATTCAAAATGGAGGTTTTTGTTTTTAATTTGAACCAAGGATCCAAAGTCTTTTAGTGCAGCAAAAAAAACCACTAAATGGGTTTTTATTATTTAAAGTTTCAGTTTTCATAACAGGAATATGACTGTGTGATCTGGATATTGCATCACTAAAAATATCTTGATCCAGACACCAGTTTGGAGATACATCAGGAGACACATTTGAAGACAGGGCAGAGCATGTAGCATCATAGCACAGGATCTTAAGAGTCACCATGGGAATGCTTGTCCTCAGTTACCAGTACAAGCAGTTGAAAATTTTCAAATGCCCTCTACTGTTTGTGCCACCTACACAAATGTTGCTTGCAGGCATTCATTTCAGAACTCAGTTTCCAGAGAGAAAAAGCTTAGGACTCAGTGTCGTGCCCTAGCATGGGTACAAATGCATCTTCTCCAGAGAAATGCATTGATCACAGACATCATATCACCAAGAAAACAGCCCAGAGATTGGCTCCTCCTTGACTGGAACTTCTTAAGTGAGATACCCAGTAGTATGGGTAGAAAGCAGCTTGACGTTGTGCATACTTCAGCTACCGTGCTCACAGTCAGTGTGAGAGACTGTCTTTTTCAGGCTTTTCCTGTACAAGTGGATTTAGTAAAGAATAAAAATGCATTTCACTGTGTTGTATTTGTTGCTCTATTTTAAGTGTACTTGTAATTTCACCAACACATAATTCCACTAAGAACATAGCTTCACACGGAGGTGCTGGCAGGTAAAATGTATGTTGATGAATACACTGTCCCACGGTACTCAGGTTGGTCAGTTTGAATACTGCAAAGATGATTTGAACATCTTAGTCATTCAAATAGTTAACCTAATTGTTTAGGTTTTTAAACATAAATTACTCTCCTCCCAATATTGACATTACTAATAAATTGTTAATGAGTTCTATTCAGTATGTCAGCAATAAATGATGAGTTTGATAAACCCAGAACTTCATCAGCACTTTACAAACCGCACTGAAGGCTTGATGGTTCCATTCTTTTTTTTAAGGCATTGATAAAATGTGTCTAACCCCAACCCCAAACATCCTAATGTGCCATGAAACCTGTTACTCTTGGACTTGGGAAATCATATGCCCTAAATCAGTAGAAATCTACCATAGAATTCTACTTACACTGTATCCTCTGTTAGGAATTTCTGAATCAGTGTAGTCACTCATGGGGTGTCGATGCAGAGAACAAAGAAGCAGGAAGTCCGCAAATCCCATCTGCTCTTTTCTGGTAATAAGCTTGTTGCTTTATGCTGCAATAGCTGCAGGCAGGCTGGATCTGCCTTTCAGGCAAGCCAGTAAAGAATTAATTGGTGTAATCCAGTCTGGGCTATACAAAAGATGTGTAACAATAAGGTCAGAGCACGGACAGTAAACTTCAAGTCTTGTGAGATTATTTAAAGTGCAGTTCCAGTCTGAAAAATGGCTGTGAAAGTTGTTTTATAAAAACAGAGCCACTATCATGCCAGCAGAAGTGCATCCTATCCAGTATTCTGCCTTTAGCAAGGGCTGATAGTAGCTTTGTAAGGAAAATATCTCAGAAACAAGAAAAATATTGAGGGATATTTTCCCTCTTTCAGAAGTCATTGAATCAGGACATCTGGATCATTTAATTTTGATAGCAACCAATGTGTAATAATATTCCACTTGCTGAGACCCATTTTTAAGCCATTTAAACATGAGGGCTCTACAACCCCCTGTGGCAATTAGAGCTGCAATTTAATAATGTATTGTTAGAAAAACTACTTCTTATTATCTACTTTAAAATCTGCTGCTTAGTAATTTGATTGGGTGCCCCTTAGTTCTGGTTTTCTGAGAAAGACAGAATGATTAATCATTCTCTATTCAGCTTCTCTTTGTCATTCATGACTACATAAAATTTAGATACTTCTCTTCCCAGCTGACAAGCCCTAATTTATATAGCCTTATCCCCACAGAAGTCAGGCCAAACCTCCCATTGTTTCCTGTCTCACTCCATAATGAAAATGGAATTTTCTAACCCAATTTTTTTCTTTCTATTCTCACTTCATATTTTCTTATAAAGCCAAATTTTCTTAGTTAAAGAAATCAGCTTAACCAAAAGCATATTGCCTTCTTCAGAAACACTCATCTATTCATGAGCATGCCTTGCTTCAAAAAATCTCCTCCAATAGATTGAAAAAATCTCCTCCTGTAGATTCTTCTCCAATATATCATACATATCCATAGTTTCTGTATTCTGATATTTATTTCAATTTGTACAAATTAGCTTGATTAAAAAAAAAAATACTAAATTAAATGCAGTTCCCCAGAGCAGTTTTCGTGGTTTTTTCAAGGCTGATGTCCCAGCTAATGCTTCCAATTTGTTTGGCACCAAGCCTGCTTTGATTGGTAGGGTAAATGTTTGTGAGAAGTTCAACACTGTCACACTTGAGTTGCCATAGAGATTTTGCATAGATCCTAGACCTAGCAATTTGTTATTGTTAAATTTATATGTTTACTCTGCATTATTTGAGCAATTAATCACTTTCCTGAAGTTACAGCATGTTTTCTT
This sequence comes from Melospiza georgiana, assembly GCF_028018845.1. Taxonomy (NCBI): domain Eukaryota; kingdom Metazoa; phylum Chordata; class Aves; order Passeriformes; family Passerellidae; genus Melospiza; species Melospiza georgiana. The sequence goes on from NC_080431.1 coordinate 40,754,188, forward strand.
CATTCTCAGTGTGTCTTGCAAACATTTTGACTTCCTAGCTGTTGCTAATTTCATGCTAATTGACTTTTTCTTTCTTATACTGATTCCTTCTCTGAACTACCATGATTCCTTCGGGCTTTTTGCTTATTTAATTAATATTAAATTGAAGTACATTGTAATCACCATTAGAATGGATTTACTTTAAGTACAAATCCAAAATTGCATCATTTCAGTGAGCTCAAATTGCTCCAGCGCTTATGGTATCCAGAGATAGTCTCTGTGAATTAAACTCAGGCTCTGCTAGTTCATAGATCCATCTAGACAGAATTATCCATGACAGCTCTTGTTCAAGGGGTTGTTGTTTGATTGTTATCAAATCACTCTGACTTTCAAATGCTTTAGACTCCCTTCCCTTCCCTCCCCCCTTCCCATCCCATCTGTTTATTATAAACTGAAAGCGTCAAGGTGAATCTTGCAAATCAGGATGGGTTTCTTTCTAATGATCTTCATCGATAACAAAGACTAATTAGACTTTCAAAGAAGTTTGAATATTTACATTGTCTCCAGTATACAAAGATATTGGGGAGTATAATTTGGTTTACCACTGATGAATAAGAAAGAGAAGGTTGAGGGGGAATGGGGTGTTCAAGGTTATTAATGAATGAGCTGGTAATCTAAAAGTTTTTGAAACACTGTTTGAGTGTGAAGTGCTGAAGATCATAATGACAGAAATACAGCTTCTCTCCAGAAGGTTAAAAATCCATGACACACCTTCTGCCAAGACTCCAGATTTCAGCTCGACTTATCTTCAGGGAACAGTGGCAGTTGATTCAGGAAAAATGCCTTATTTCCTGATAAAATGATTCTTGGAATCATCTAATCCTGATTATGATTTTTTCTTTTTTTTTTTCCTTTTATTCATCTTCTGTAATCTTTACTTTTTCTCTATTTGCATATAGTTGGGGAAAGAGGTTGAAGGAATTAATCAACTTTGCAAAAAAGTGGAAAAAAATTACTATCCATGTTAGTAAGTCCATCATGTGGATACATAAGGGATATTTACAGTTTGCAAAATGTTAGTAAGTGTAGGCCAACAGACTCAAGACTTTGTGATGCTGCAAATTAGTTTAGAAGTTATCATCCTAAAAAAACAAACAGCAATGTGCTTAGCATTGGTTATGTGATGTACGTAGGAAAAAAATTAAATCATAAAAATTCCTCAGGCCAGCAGTGATTGTGTTTGAGAAGGCACATCTGAGTGGCACCATGTCAAAGGAGCATGGGAAATTTGCAGTTGCTTGAAAGGCTTTTCTTGTGTCAAAGTGGGCGTGTTAGCTTTTCAGATAGGGAATTGTTTAAAAAAATAACTACCTGAACTGTCATCCAGGTTCAGTTTGGTTGAGCAAAAATCTTTGCTGACTATCCAGAAAAGTTAATGTAATTTATTTTTATCATTTATTTTTTAGTGTCAGGTAGGATAGAAAAAAAAGCCTGTAAAAATAGTGTATAAAAATTTTGCGGGTAAAAACTTGTCATTGCACTATCTATAACCCACTGAATCACAAAAGATACAATAAAATGGCAGAGATGCCTAGAAGGTAATTTAGGGACAGTGAGAAAACTTATGGACCCACTGTTCCATAAACTGTACAACTTGCAGAGTACTTGATATCTTTCCTGCAGCATCACTAGAGTGGCACAAAACCCCTTGCCCTTCCTCCTGCCATGCCAGAGCTCCTGGGTCTGGGTAGTGATGGATCTGTGACAGGCAGTGATGGATCTATCAGTCTTACTCCCTCTGGGTCCCTTTTGTCCATCCTTGAGATGTACAGTCAGTGCTGGACACACTTCCAGGGCTGGGGGGAGAGCTGGTCTAAAATCAGCCCTTTCTGGGACAATCTGGAAATAGAAAAAATGCAGTACAGCAAAGGTATTTCTTGAGTACTTTCACTGGATTGATGGAGGATGTATGAACTGTGGTTTTACTAAAGGAGTGTATTGTTCTTAGCGAGATCTTTTCCTTGTGTTTGCTCCAATTTCATTATGAGAAGCAAAGTCCCTGCTATCTTCACTCCCACTTTCATTTATGTTTCTACTGAGGAGATTCTGATTCTCAATTAGAAGGCAGGGGAGTTTTTAAATAGTCCTGGTGATCTCCAAATTAAAACCCAGAAACCACAGTTGTCAAAGCATATGCCCTCCTGGGTACATGACTAAGTATTTGGGATGTCTCTCACTAGAGTGGAAGAGGCAGAAAAAAACATTGTTCCTTCCCAGCTTTTGTCCTTCAGCTTTCCACAGATGTCAGTCGTGTCAGACCTGGTATGCTTGCTCCCAGACAGAATTTTGGTGTGAGAAAACTGGTATTTTGTTGAAAAGGCTTTTCTGTTACTTTCACATATGTTACTTGGGCAAGTGGGCAAAGTCAATGCTCAAATGCATTATCAATTGTGAAAATAGCTAAAACCAGTGTTCAAATGCATTATCAGTCACATACTTCTGTAGCTTTCCTTTCCTAAATATTGTTTAACTATTTGAAATTACAGTGCTACAAGTGTGGTTAGCTGGATTCTCATTCTTAATTCCAAGATTTGAACTATATACAAGGATAATATAATTCAAAGTTCTGTGGGTGGAAACTCCCTGGAGGAGTTATATCTTCTCCTTGGAGAAGATATGAAGACAGACCAATGTTTTCTGGAATATTCATCTTACAGTCAAGTTTGACAATTAATTTCAATGGCACCATTATTTACAACAACACTAGTACTGTTGAAATTCCTTAATTGACTTATTTGCATAATGCTTTCATCTTTTTCATGTTTTCTCCCTTTTCTGCTTCTTTTGGTATGTAAACATTCAAAAATGGCTTGAATGACAGAAGAAGTTTGTCCTTCCTTTCCAGAATTGATTGTGTCATCTTTTTTCCTGAGTAAGTAGTTTTAAAATGTTGGCTGCCAATTGTTTTGACCACAATAGCTGTCTAAGCCCCCTAAACAGATGTCTAATGACTGCACAGCAATGCCAAGATTCAGACAAGTGCTTTTGGCATGATTATATTCAGATATTGATTCTAACAGGACCAAACCGGTCACACTGTAGCTGTCAATTTATAACTGACACAATTATAAAAACCTCATGAAAAAATATTCCATTTCCAAGCAGCTTTCTTGGAAAGGGAGGTATACTCTGGATATTTCTTGGGTCATTCATACAGGTGCAGCAGTACCACCCAGAGGCCACTGCTGTGCTGGACACTGCACAAACCAGAGAGAGTTCCTGTCCCAAAGGGCTCAGAGGCTGGAAAGGCAAAGAAAACACTAAGGCTTAGAAGAGATTATCATATAAAGATGTATTTGTAATAGTCTTCAGATGAAAACTCCCAAAATGTCATTCTCTCACTGTCCTACTCAAACCAAATCTGAATGTAGACAACCCCTCTAATCATTGACACTGCTTTTAATTCTTAATTAGACCAGTTGGATGAGATGAGGAAATTCCAGGATTTGGTCCTTGTTCCCAAGACAATGTATTTTTTGTTCAGGAGTAATTCCTGAGCTATCAATAAGCATATAATGACTGTGCAAGCAGTGTGGCTATCCAGTGGAACGTGGGCCTTAAGGATTCAGCCTGCTCTGGGCAGGAAATGTGGCAAAAAGACTACCAGGAACATCCTGTTTATTCCACACATCCAGCTGTTCCACTGTGTTACACAACCTGCTTAGGTATGTTGGGGGAGACGCTGAACTTGGCACTCCCATTTTCTGGGCTGTTTCTCTGTTCAGAAAACATAATGTCCATGGTTTTAAAAGGTGTTAGTTACTCAGGTGTTCAAGATGGTCTCATTTTAGCAGATTGTGCCAAACATATTTATTTGAGAATACCTGCAGATTCTTCTCTCTGATATGCAAGGAATGTTTGTAAGTCCTAGTTTTGCTGATGATATTAGAGTTGAGTTGCTCAGACCAGGCAAAGCACAAAACAGAAGAGGAGGCCTTTGAAGTCAAAGAAGGACCTTATCAGGTTAAGAACTCAGTTTTTCTGCATCAATTAAGCAGCTAAACAGAGCTGTTATGGTCAACAATTTCAGACTTCAGCACATCAAATCTACCTATGTATTTAGTCTCTTTATCCTTTGCCTTTATGGAATGATGGATGTCTCTGCTGCTGTGAAGAAAAATGAGGTGTTGTGGTGCAGCAGAAGGAAGAAAAGGAGGCATTTCTCCCTTGTAGTCTGGCATCAACTAGTCTGAAAGCTGAAATCAGTTTCTGATGTAATAGACTAGCTACAATGAGCAATGTTCAAGTATGGTCAGAGAGCAAAACCAGCCAAGAAAGTGGGTACTTTTCATTCTAAGCAATGAGATTATGTTAAAACATCGAGTATCAAGGAAGGCAAGCAGAGTTCTGACCTTATTGTTGTGAGTACATAAACTGAACACCTGAAGCTGTCCCAACAGTACACACATCCCTATACAAAGAAGCAAGGAACAGAGGTGGCCTATGGAGTAAATGCAAGATCTATTTGATGTTTTTTACAAGCCTAGGTAAGGAGACTCTGTGAAGTAGCAGAGAGTGTGTCTTGTCAAACTGTCAAGGATCTTTATTTCCAGAGGAAGAGGATGAGGGGACAGTATTACAGATGTTTATCACTCTGTGTCAAGCACTGATAGGGAGGGATGCTCAGGCTGAGCATTCTGTGGGACCCTACACAGGATACAACAGAATATATTAACACTGCAAAGATGTTCTTATGACATTCCTTGTTCTTGTAAGTATCAGTAGTTTTGAAGCAATCTACATATTTAAATGCATCAATATGCATTATATGCATTATTTCACTCCTTTCCTCTGATTGCTTGATTCCCCTCCCCGTAGAGCAATGCCCCAGCTTTGTAAAATAAAGTATCCATTGCACGCTGAAAAAATGGGCCTGATGAATCACAAACCTCCACATAATTTGGTACATCATCTCTCAATACAGCTTTTCAGTCTAATTTAATGCATTATTGAAGATAACACGTTCATTAAAACAGCTGCCAGCAAATTCTTCATTTGGATTGTTTCATGGAAGGACTAGTCAAAGGGAAATTAAACAGTACAGGCTAACGATATGCAAAAAGGACAAAAAACATTTAAGTTTTGATACATTGGTATTGAGATGTTAATATGATTTTTCTTAATGAGTACTGCTCTGCCAGATATGGTAAATCACAAACCTGGTGTTTCTTCTTAGCCAACTTACAACATATAATAAAAAACAACAAAAAAACACATGGCAAAATTACCAAGGCTGTTCAGTGAGGATGACTTAATGAGCACAGAATTATTATTTATTGTTTTTTATTGCTACTACTCTGTCAGTGAGCATTTAAGTAGCAGATATTTTCATCCAGAGCTCCTGGTCTCTGGGGGAATGAACTGAAATCTCTCATCCCCTCAAACACTAAGAAGTCCTAGATTCTAATGTGCTGGCTCAAATGAATGTCTAACATCTTCCATTTAACTGGGCTTTAGCAATAAGTTTTGGTCTCTCAACAGGACCAAATTTGTGACATTAAAATTTTGCCAGTACTTTTTTCACCCCGTTGAACCAGTTTTACTGGTGAAGCACAGAGTTTTAATAATTATTGTTTCACTAGGACATGTCATCAGCAAGAGACACACACCAGAAAAATTATCAATAACTAAAGATTTATTAGAGTTAATGACATTAATTAATAAGATATTAATAAAATTAACAAAAAAAAATCTGCTGTCTCATGTCTCCATTGCATAATCAGTCTGAACATCCTTTAAGCCAGACAACATACTTACTCAGCTGCAGGCCCAGTGCTTTAAATTACACAGACATCCATATCTCCTGCCTCCCCTATGAAATGTGCAGTCAAGGAGAGAGTTTGACTGGGACAGCTACTCACCAGTCTATTATTAACCTATGGCTTTAATACTTTGCATGCTTTTAAGCTCTTGCCTAGGTCCAGCAGCCTTCAAAAACTAACTCTGTCACATCCAGGAAGTCCACTTAAGCTGAGATGTAAGGAAGAAAAATCCGTTCTGAATAAATCATAATCTAAAGCATCTCATGACAAAGACTAGTAGTCAATACCTTTGTCTGTCCAGTAAGCTACTGAACTATTGATTATTTCAGACAACATATTATAAGAAAGCATGAATTCTTTTTCAGTTATATTCTGTTTCAATAGTTATATTCTCTCCAAAAGGAAAAATAAAAAGGTTTCACGGTAGTCTCAAAGGAAGGAGTGTGACTGACATAGTGTAGATGTCTAGAAATCTGAGCTGTTCATTCCAGGTTCCTTTACAAACCATGGAACTAAAGATGTACATTGATTAATGTCACAGTAAAATAGATGTTTGCAATCTGACCAATTGAATTGCTTCCTACAAATGTCTGCTTCTCTCTATAGGATAGAATAAATCAAGTAACTCAGAAACAGAAATCTACTCTGTAGATGTATAAATTTAGGCAAGATGAATCGATCCAAAGTGTTTTGATAGTCAGTTTAATAAAAGTAGGAAAGATAAATACAACATACTGTCATGCAAAGTAGGTGTTTGATTATTTCATGGCAACTATTAAGTGCACACTTCTTAAAAAAATGGTGATTAAATAGTTACCAGAATTGCAAACATGGAGTGGGGTAGTTCTTAAAACCCTCTAGCAATTTTTGTCCAGATTCCTTCTGCAGTAGTAGAGATGCATTTTCCAAAAATTATTTGTTCCATCTCAAACTTATTGTTCAAGTTATTTAGGAAGAATCTTTCTCTGGAGTTTGATGTCTCCCCTTGTAGGTGCAATATGAACCTACTTCCCTCTGCATGAAAAACAGTCATTTAAACTGAGTGATTTCTAAATGGCTAATCTTGATGAGGAAAATCCCATTCATGCTATATTAAGCAAATAGGTCTTTATATTGGAATAAAAGAGAATACAGCCCCTTCAAAACAAATATGTAGGAATGTCCTGGCATTCAGAAAATTTCAATAAATTATCATTGATTTGACTTAAAATTTAGTGGTTTCACAGATCTGATATATATACTGACCAATATCTTGTTTTGCTTCCTGCAATGTGTGTATGAAAATGCATCTAAATTCTCATTAAAATAATTCTTTTAATAACCATGCACTAGGACTTTGTTCAGAGAATTCCCAGCAGTAAAAATGAATAACTTCCCACAGTGTTTTGAATTAACAGGCCAATACAGTTATCTTAACATTAGTAATTTCTTCATCATACTTCTGTGTGTCAAAATTAGTAGATCCATTTTTCTGCAAAAGAGAAAAGATTGGTCAGAGATGCCAAACAAATCATTATGCTCTAAGTGTCCTAAAAGGAAACTTCACATTTTTTTTCTTTTTTAGAATGTCTACTGAAGACTGTCTGTCTGTCTTGTAACTTGATGAAATAGGACATGCCAATTTATTGTTTTTAATATAGAGATCCTTGCTATGTCTTTATACAGTTTTATAACTGTTACTATGCTTTATTAATTTTCTGATCTGATTAGTTGCAAAATTCCCCATTCCCATCAGATTTTGCAATGAGTTAACAAAAGCATTCTAAGAAAACAAGTTTTTAATATAATTTTAGTTAACATCATGTTATCTCAGAATTACATAGTTGAAAACCAGCTTGTCAGAGTATTTCATCTACATTTCTGTTTATTAATTTGGTACAGAGGTGCTGACTTATAGTATTGTGAAATAATAATTGCCATGAAGAGAGAAGACTTAAAATCTAGCAACTTCTAGAAAAATTAATAAAACAAAACATTTATTTGTCCCTGCCTTGCACATTTTTTTACTCACTTTGCTCCTCACAAAGGTAAGAATCATAATCACATGTAATATCTTCATTATGATTTCATAGATTTTGTATCTCTTCTCATCACAATTACTCCACTAGGTGAAAATACCTCTGCACCCTGGCTTGTTTCAGTAGAACAATCTGATTCTCAGATGGCCTTGTAATTTGTTCTCACTTCCAGGGCAAGATGCCGTTGCTTCCCTCTAGGGGTCTCTATTGATTGCACAGGTACAACACTATAGAGAGACTTGAAGAGATGAACTTGGAATGAGACCAAGATCTCCCTCACAGATACAGAATAATTGTGTCTAGAACCTGGGGTTGGATATCATCCTAAGCACCCAAACTTACTGAAGTAGATGCTTTGGAAAGGTTTAAGTACACACCAATGGTCAAAAGCAACAGCTGTGTTGTCATATATTGAACTCTTTTGAATGAAGTTCACTAAATGGTTTTTCCCATCTTCAGTATTATACATCTTGTGCCTTACCTTTAACTTTGGAATAACAAGGCTCACAGTGCACAGTTTGTTTGTAAATCCAAATGCTGTCTCCTGCTTTTAGATCTTCCAGAGGTCTCTTACATACTTCACACTTCAACACACAAGTCAAAGAATGAAGAAAAATTAAAATGAAACATTTCTCTAATACTCTTACCCAGCATGCTTTCCTTAAGAAAACAAACAACCCCAGACTAGAATAGGAGTTATTAGTACTGCAATATAAAAATGAACTCTGAAAGAGTAGTTTTAGAAAACAAGAAGTTAGATATCTGAGTATGTCACTTTTAGATATCTAAAAATCAGATACCAGTGTCTCAACTGGTTGCCTAGGTACTCATTACACTCAACAACCCTGTCCCTCCTCCAGACATTTCCCAAGGGTACTTTTACTTTCTCTGTCTTAGCTTAGGTGTTTATCCTGCAATAAGATGAATCACCATTTTGAGATTCTTTTCCTTCTTCACTGAATAAAGGGAGAATGATCACACATAATCATCTAACTCAGAGTAGATCTTAAAGAATCTAGATCTGCTTATTTCAAAATATCTTATTGCATTTTATCTTAACGGTTAACTATGTTTCCCATTCTTGCAGTATCTGGACACTGCTTTCACAAACATCTCAAAAAAGTTAATTTTTTGAGATAGAGAAGTGAAACATTTCCCATGTTTCACATATGAAAATGCATACATACACACAGAGGCTGACTTACCAAGATCACAGGTAAAGCCTACAGTGGATCAAGAAGCATGGTAATTTGATACAGAAACTAGGATCATGATACCCAGATAATTTTATTTATTTATTTAAATCCAATGAAAGAATAGTAAATTCTGGGTTCTTTGCATATTTTATCCACTGATAAGTGAAAATCAGCATTAGTATTAAGGTGCTGTTAAAACAATCTGCTGTCTTCACTGATTTTATGTTTCTTTGTTTAAATCAGTAAAAGGGTAGACATGTGTTCAAAGCTCTGATCACCAATATTGGTTAGAATTTTTACACAGAGGAAAAAAATCTAAAATTTGGGTTATTTAATTAATGGGCATTTGGTATATACCTTTACAAGGAAATAAAGATGGTGTACTGCTGACAGCTATGTGCAAATCTCTAATGGATACAGGGTATTTGTTAGGAACTAAATGAATATAAATTATAAGAAATTGCACTACTTAGCTAAATATATACCTACAAGCATGAACCACAGACCTACATCAATTGTTAAAAATTTTTTGCCAATGCTTTCATAAGTTTGTAGTTATACAAAAATTAAGCTGAATATTCCTGGCCAGACAGGTCCCTATTTGATAACAGGTAACAAAAAAAATAGTTTAAAAAATAAACATAAGTATTTAACAGATAATATAGCCACTACCAACATATAAATACTCCTAATGAAAAGCCCATTCTTCTTTATGTGGGTTGATCTGTCTAAAAAAAGTGGAAGCAGACCAGAACTTATATTTACTTGCAATAACAGTATTGAGGACATATTACATAGTAGTTCCCATGGAAGAAAATGCCTTTCTGGTGCTCAGAGAGCTCAAAATGTCCACAGTTAACAAAAAGCACATGAAGCTTCATACATGTGAAATGTAACCTTACTGCTGTAATCTGATTTGTGTTACTTTTCCTGTAGTAAATAGGGACTGCTGTCAGAAGCAGAAGGAAAAGCTGTGCAGGACTGGGCAGAAATATGAGCTGTGCTAATGCAGTGACTTTGTTGAGTATTGTTTGTTAGAACAACAAACTCTGTGTGTAGATGCAAGCAGAAATAAGACAAATGAAGCAGAAAGAAAACAGACTATGGGACTGAGCACTGCCAGGCATACCCTGAGAAAAGTTTAAGAGTGAATTTTAGGCTGAGGCATAGGATTTGGAATTACAAACAAAAGAGAAATTTCTTCTGTGCTTTCATTCTTAATGGAAATATGAAAAAATTACCTACTTTTTAATAATTAAGATCGTTTTAGATGTCAATCAAGAGCAACTAAAAAACTTCATAACAACTGAATAAAATTTTACAACATGAAGAAAATGTAAGTTGATATAATTCACTGTATCAGACTTGAAGTGAAGGCTTATAAATGTGTAGGACTTTAGGAATACATTCAGCTGCATCCTTTATCCTACTTATGGTTGCAAGAGAGGAGAGTAGAGGGAGAAGGAGAGAGGGAGATAGAAAGAAAAAGGAAGGGATTGTGTAGGGAAGAGAGGCAAACAGAGAGATTAGTATTTCCTACATTAATCATCTCCTCCAGTCTCAAGACTTCTTATTCTCACAGGTGGAGAAGGCCTAAGGCCTAAATAATCTCTTATTGTATGCGTACTATAATGCAGGTATTACAATCAAGTTTCATTTCTTGATAGCAGGTGAAATCTTCTTACCTTGAAGCAAGTCGAATGACAGTGAATTTGCAAGGCATCTAAGATCATTTTGGCATCTACGCCCAAGGGCTTCCTGCAGTATGTACATATATCTTTTCCAATTATACTCCTGTGTATATAATATAACATCAGCTGTCAGAAAAAGAGCTGCCATTGAAATCTCAAGCAGAAAATTGATAAGGTTAGCACACTGTGTGGGAAAGACATTTGTATACTGTACAATCGCCATAATGGGAAAATGTCATTTGTGTATTCTCTCCATTCCTGTTGACAGGTGTTATACATGTACTCCTGTGATGGGCAAATTGCTGAGCATAATTGTCAAGTAACAAAAATACCTTGGTAGATAGAATGGTCTTCTCTGGTAAACTGAATTAAGTTGCTGAATGTTTGGGAATGTGTATACTAAACATGGATAAGGTGGAGGGGAATGATTTTAATGTTTTAATCTCAAAAGTAAACTGGTAGTTGAATTCAAAGTGCCATAATTTGATCAGTCTGGTTCATGGAATTCTCTGTGATGCAGAGGTGCCTGAAAACATTTTTGACTTTCTGCACTGCAGACAGAACTCATACCTTCTTGGAAATTACAGCAAATTAATGTATGAACAGCCTACAGGGTATTCATGACAATAACATTTTAAAAAATTTTCTAAGCTCTTGCTGCGCTCCTATGTGACATCACTCTGTACTTTGTCTAGATACAACTGTTGGTGTTGTTTTAGCATTACTAAATCAATGGCTCTTGCTCCTTGGCTGTCAGTGACAAACTGCTGTACTAATATGTAATCATCCCCAGAGTTCCTTATCCTTATGTTGGAAAGGATACAAGTCTTTCTGATTAGGTATTTCTAGGTAGTAGAGCTGTCCAAATGGAATTGAAAATTGTGGGCACTTTTAACTTCTTTTTCCCCATGAGGTAAGTTATTACAGTTTGAGCAAATATCCTGCTTATATTTGGGAAATACTTACTGGATTGAAAAGATAGTTTTCAATAGCACTGTCACGTGAACCTATTCCTCCATGCTTGTACATAAATTTGATCATTACCATTCTTACAAAGGAAGGAAATTTTGCAGAGTAAGTGGCTGCCTGAGATAGAAACCTACAGAATCACAAAGCCAACTCTGTCACTTAAGGCATTGGCTCTTGTTTCTATAGATATTTTCAAATGTCAGCTGTGACAAGCCTAACATAATATTAGGCTGCTGAGCTGTGGTAATGATTTGATGGCAAGATTTCACTGAAAGAGAGCTTTGTATGAAAAGCTGTCTCATGATGGTGACTTCCAGGGCTCTCTTTTGTCTGAAAACTTGAATGCTTATGTAAATGTCTGTGTCCTTTGCTACTCTATGATGTTATTAATGTGTACTTACCGATCAGAAGTAGAATAAACAGTTTTGATGGTATTTCCAGTTATATTTTTTTCATAGCCACCAAGTGATGATTTGCTGTGAAGCAAAGAGTACATAGCTATCACTAAACAGTACTACATTTTTTAAAGGCTTCACTACATTGATGATAATATGCAAAATAAACAAGACAAAATGCCTTGTAAAAAACATACTTGATGATGAATTCTTTTTCTGTTTTTTTTACAACAATCAAGAATAATATATCAAATAAAAAGTGTAAATTAGTAATATTTGTAATATAGTGTCCTTAGACTGTGTTCTATTTTTGAATGATTCTTCAAAATTAAATCCATGAGCCCATTGAGCAAAGTTTACATAACAGTATTGGGTTTCCTGTGCTGATATCTCAGCCTAAATGATACATATCAGAAAATGGTGACAGACTACATTTTTTCATTTTCCTCTTCTTCTTTCACTTGTCCTCGAAGAGCTGTCAAACAGCCAAACAAAATTACAATATGTCCATAGAATTAGAGTGAGAGTCTTTATAATACAGGCTTTTCAGTGTATGATTTGTGTTCACTACAATAACTGTATTGTTCCTTATATCAGAGTAGAAAGGAATATACTGAATTTAATTATCAGGGAATAAAATCTTCCATTTTTAACACTCCCATTTCCAAGTTACTTAAATGTCAGTTTTTTTTCCATGGAAGGGATGAACATGTATGTGACAGTTGAAAAAGTTATCTTGCTATATGTGTTTTGAAGATTTCTGAATTGATTTATTTATCCTATTCTCCAGAAATTCTTAAGGCATATAGTAATTATTACATGTCTCATATCACTCCTGAATAATGCTCTGCAACATTAGGAGCAATTGTTTATAATCATGTGTATTTACCAAATGTTGATTTTTTTTTCCAGGAAATACAACAGATTGATAACATGTGTGTGTAAGGTGTTACGAAACTCAGATACTCTTTTCTACATACCTGTATTTTGTAAAGTACATATATCTTATTTGATTTCTGTGCAGCACCAGAAATGTATTTAAATTGCAGTTACTGATAAGCTGAAATGATAAATGTTTTATTTATATTTCATAGAATATAACATAGAAATAACAATGGGCTTGTTATTTAATCAGAATGTAAGAAACCTGGGTTTGCTCACCACAGAGGAATTATCTCCTCACGTGAACACCTAGACCTCCATTTACATTTCCGGTGAGATGAAAGTAAGCTTACTAAGTAGGAATGCAAACTAAAGTTAAGTGATCACCTTTTGAAAGGGTTTCTCTGACTGAGAAATTCTCTTGACCAAGAATGTGCACAACACATGTCACAGGGTGCAACATGGTTGATAGTGCAGTTGCCTAAAGTTTCTTGCTACAGTGAAAAGTGGCAAAGGAATATGATTTATTTGTTCCTGTAAAGTATGAGTCTTTGTTTGTTATTTTTGTTGTTAAGCTTATTTTTTCCCAAATCTTCCATTCCACTTGTATTTAACTGTGGAATCTTGGGGAAAGTGAGTACTGTGCATTGGACACTCGACATAATATGGGTATTTACATGCTGCATGCCTGAAAGTAACATTATCTTATAGGAAATCAAGTGTCCTAGTGTAGAGAAGAGCAACCCTTGGATTTTACTAACTCTGTCATGGTTGAAATACACAAAAAAGATATATAATCACAGCTTAGGTAGGAAACCTCAACTGGAGTTTGTAAAACAAAAAACACTGAAGCTGCAGCAAAAATATTTTCAAAGCATCAGTTTCTAACCTTGTCAACTGAAAGTGTAAGGAAACTCAGAACATTTAAATAAATGCATAGTCTGACAGCTTGATGAGACACCAAGTGAAAACTGAGTCCCAATGCAGCCTGAGAATTGTGCGTGTGATCACGTCCCTTCTTTCAGTTCATATCAGTCGCTCCTTTACTTGCTATGGTGTGACTTGTTCATACAGCAAACTACTCAACAAAAATACTCTGTAGAACCTATTGCATAAAACCTGAAAGAATAACCTACAAAGACCATTGATTTAATAAGTTTTCATGAATTAAAATGAGATTAGAAGTTCGGGTAGAGGGCATAAAGTCTTTCAAGTGCAAGGTAACATTGCATATTGCAGCACATTCTTTGCCCTGTCGTTCTTCTATTACTGATCTCTATTTTAACTTTCAAAGATAATCAGAATATTAAAACTCAAAGCCATTATGTGCACAAAATTCTGAAAAATGCTAATTAATTTTTCCGTTGAATATTAATTTTTAATCTTAAATTGTAGGCTGTTTGCCTTTGCTTTTATTCTCAGCCAATTTATGGGTCTGTCCTTCAAGGTCATGCAGAATTTTCAGAATACACAGATTTCAACTGTATTCCAACTGCAGATGTAAGAATATGAAGGATTAAAGAACCTGTGCTCATTCATATCTACAGCAAGGATCAGGTGTGCACAAGGTTAAGGATGGGGACATTGACCATAATTCCTATTAAGTATCAGACTGTGACCTTTTACTTTCCCTGTCAGCAAGACTCAATAGATTTCTCCTCTCCCTGCTGAGTCATCAACCCTGGCTCAGGCAGTTTGCAACTATTATACAGCAATACAAACCTCTAGGTTATGTCTTTAAACAATCCTTCCTACATAAATAATTAATCCAT